>NC_135534.1:120264996-120587139 GCF_045843805.1 Urocitellus parryii
CCTCTTCCACTTTTATTTTTGGTGGTGCTGGGGGTGGAACCCAGGGCCTTGAGGATACTAGGTAGAACTCTACCACTACACCTCCAACTCCATTCTTTATCCATCCTGTGAACATGCTCAGGTGTCAATGTTTCTTTCAAAGAAAGAATGAACAAAAATCCAGACTCTCTCTTTCATTTTTTATCTCTTTGTGTTTAAGCCTTCAAAAGAGTGCTAATGGTTTTACCTCTGTGTTCATCTACTCTATAATCCCTAAGGACACTGGCATTTGAAAATATTCTAAGTCCTTGGTGATTCCCTAATTTTCAAAGATCTTTTCTTTTTTAAATTGATTTTATTATTTTTTAAATACACAACAGCAGTGGAATGCATTACAATCCTTATTATACATACAAATCATAATTTTATATACCACATTTTTTCCCTTTTTTTAGTGTCCAACTTTTGATCATCCCTTCTTAAGATGTTTTGCATGCTCCCAGCACCACCAGACCACCACAGTTTGTTTTTCTCTGATGAGTCTGTTTCTTCACCTACTCCTCTACCTCAGTAATTTTAACAGTTACTCAAGATCTTTGAATGACCTTGTCCATTTCAATGGCTTCACTCATTTCATCCGCATAGAAGATTTCCATGTTTCTCTCAAGTTTCAAACATATGTTCAAGTTTGTAGTTTATAGATAGATGGATATAGATATGGATGTAGATATAAATACAGAAATGAATATGGATACGGATGTAGCTACGGATATGAATATAGATACAGATATAGCTATAGACAGATGTCCTTAGGTATTTTAAATTCATCTACTCCTTTACTTTATCCATGAGTTCTACTCCTGACATCCTTAATTCTCTTTATTGCAATATGCTTCAGAACACTCTGTCCCCAGGCCTAATTACTCAGACTCTAATATTTATTCACCCATCACTCTCTTCTGTTATTGAGTAACTCACCAAACACTTGTAACATCTGATCCTTTCCCTTTAACCTACTATCAGTCCTCTAGCTCCAACCAGCACAGATGCAGTTCATTTGCTCACCTATTCAAAAGACCTTGTATTCTTAGCAATTTGGTTTTTCTGGAATAAAGAAAATGTGCTGTTGATCAACACAAGGGGTTGACAGCCATACATTTCATAGCAAATAAAATAGAAGCCATTTTTTTTTTTTTTAGGTGTGAAAACCTACAAAAAAAAATCCCTTTTCTGAATCATGAATTATGTTAATTTAGGCATTTGGGTCAAACTTCTAGGCAAAGTTATTACATCACTCGGGAGAAAATATTACAATGTGAATGCTGCTGTCCATTCATATGCACTTGGACAATGATCTGTCTATATTGCTCTCAAATCACTCACCTTCCGGCTATGGTGGGGCTGGGGTCGGGGTAGGGTGGACAATTGGATGATCCTTTGTTTTACATATTCCTTTCAGATTCTGTGTACGTACATCTGGTCACTTTGTACTGTCAAGACTTTTTTAGATAATTACTTTATTTGTTCCTACCAATAATAATAATTATTATTGTCCCCATTTTACAGGTGTGGAAAGTGGGATTAAGAAAGTGAACATCTAGGTGACTCTATGACCAGTGTGAATGTGCAATCTGTACAATCAGAAAAATGAGAATTTATACCCCAATTGATTCAAATGTATGAATTGCCAAGATCATTGTAATGTCATCTGTAGCTAATAAAAAAATCATCCATTAAGAAAAAAAAAGAAAGTGAACATCTGTCAAAGGTCACTAAGCAAGCACATGGTAGAGATGGAATTGAAGGGGGCATCCTAACCCCAAGTTAAAGGCTATATCTGGAATTGCTACAGCAGCCTTTCTAAATTCTGGAGTTATATAAGTGTGATCTCTCAACCCTGGAATTCTGCAGGTAATCCTGGGAAATCTTAACCTTCATTTCTATATGCTCTTGCAAGTCTGCTTGAACATCAGGCTTGGATCTTTTGGCATCCAAATTCAGTGGCAAAGAGAATAAAACCATGAGTATCAATTTTTGCCTTCAAGTCACTATGAAAACCAATACAAAGAATAGAAAAGGAAGGACATGTACAATGACTAGAATTTCTTGTTGTTGTTATTTTCTTTACCCTTAGAAAACTAAAAGTGCTTCATAAATCAGATCCTTTAGGGATACATAAAAATGATAAGCACTATCAATAAAATAATAATGCTATTAATGTGGAGAGCCAGAAGCTATTTGATTCACCTTTCTCATTGTCAGCTTAGACTCCTTGTTGTGTTTGTATTAGGGAGTCTGTGTATCCATGCTAGAAAAATCCATGTGTGCACGCATGTAGAGTGTAGGTGAAGGGCACAGCACTGAGTGTTGTGAAAAGGACAACACTGAGTCAGGAGGCTGTAATTCTGGCTATGTGAGTTTCATCCTGGGGATATTAGGAAGTCTAATTTTAAGCTGAAGATCCTAGTTATATTCTCTAATTTAACAACAAATGGCAATATAATTCAATTTTTTTTTTGTTTTAAATCTTCCTTTCCTCTACTTCATTGGTTCTAAATTCAGTGGTGAGGAATAAAGAGGTAGGATTGACTCTAGTATCCCTAATTCAAGTCTCATAGGAACTCCCTGAAGTCAGCCTTATCCTCATTTTACAGTTGAGAAAACTGAGGCTTACAGCCTTTAAGTAACTTGCCTACTTGCTCTTGCCCAGTCAACAGCAAAACAGGAATTAAAACCCAGTGTGTACAACTCCAAAGCCTGTGCATTCAACCGGTGAATTACAACACTGGTGCTTAAATCTGGGTGATTTTAGAGTCAGGGTCTTGTTCTCCAAACCTTGCCACTGGTAACCCAGAGCTGATCAGACAACTGAAGCAGGATCCTCAGTGATTCCAAGCCTGGGCTTCTAGTCATTTAGCAGCCAGTTAAGTAAATAGCAGCCATCTCCCATCAAAGGCATTCACATAGAAAATTTTACAGGGCACGCATCTCTCTATCTCACACATAGTCATTTTGTTATGGTTAAATTATCCCCAGAGCTCTGACTCTCTCAGAACAGGTCACTTCTTTTCTAGGTCTAAATTTGTGCAACAAAATGTCTGGTGCTGCTCTTTGAAAGCACAGAGGTGTGGCCAGGATTTGGTGCTGTGAGTTCTCCCAAGCAACCATGGACAGCTTAACACAAATGAGCCTACAATCCAACATTAATTTCCTGTCTTCCCGTCTGAGGGCTCCTGATAAGCAGTTGTCTGGCTAAGGACTGAAGGCAGATTCAGGTTCTGGTCTTAGCAAACTCACCACTTTGTTCCTCCCTGCCAGAGTTCTTCTCTCCAACTATGGTTGCCTGGAGCTCAGGATTCCTCCTAAAACAGTTTTCAAACAGAAGTCCCCTCCTTTTCTCCAGCTCACCCCCACTTCTGGCTTCTGTTGGTGTCTCTGCCAGCCTGGCCATTCACCTCTTCAGAGAATCTCAATATATTAATGAAAAATGTCTAACCACAGGCAGAGAAATAAAAAATTCTCCCTATTTCAATTATTTCCCTTTCTCGAATATAGAAATGAAAGTCAATTCTGTTAAAAAATAACATATCTACATTTTGTAAAATTAAAATTTTACTCTAAACTTAGTACAGAAAACAAAGGTGTTAAAGTAAATACTGGTATACAATGAATTAATTGTTCATTCGGAGGAAACAGTCAGAGGGACATTACCAGATCTCTTCTTCTTATCCCTCAATCTAGGTAAAAATTAAAACTCAGGACTGGAATAAGAAGTGGATTCTGATAGGGAAGAAGTATGTATGAACCTTACCGGTGAAATAGTGTACAGGCCTTAGGAATGTGTGTTCTTGATGAGTTCATACTCATCAGGTAAAATAGTTGTACCCATCTCAATTTGCATATGAAGCCACTGTATGTGTTTTATTGTAACTTTCCACTAACTAAAGCCTTGAAAATAAATTCAGTCTTTTTTGCCAGCCTGTCCTTTTCTTTCCTTATAAATAGTATGTTCAGAATTTTGCAGAATCTTAAAGTATTTATTGCAGTTTAAGAATATAAACATCATCAGATATTACAGCAGAAAAATTTTGAAAAGGAAGTGATCTGAATTACTGTTCACTCATGAGAAGGGAGAAAGTGGTTTGAATGAACTAACAGATCTTCTGGTCACTTCAGCTAAAGCCAAATTACCATATAGCTTTTGAGAAACATTCCATTAGGAAAGCCAACTCTGTCCTCTTTACATTTTAAAACAAAAATAAATCATCTAACAGTATGCATATCTGTTCTGCTGACCATCAATTGCCTGAAGTACCATGTTTAAATATTGTATTTCCTGTTCCTTGCAGAGTGATTGGCACACATTTCAGGAAATGGTGGGTGTGTAATCAGGAGGGCAATGCGCATGGGATATGACTATATGGAATGGCATTACCTGTTTCCCTAAAAACAAGGTAATGCCTCTTAGAAATTCTGTGAATCATAATACCCACTAGGAATCTGGTGCTGAGGGTGGTAAATATTTCAAGAGAAAAAAAGATTCCTTGTGAGTGGGAACTAACTGCTAATCACAATTGCCACTGGTGAGAAGGTAAGAGTTTTTACAAATTAGGTAGGGGACAGTAGTCAAATATAGGAACTCACTCCCTAATATTCTCATCCATTAGAGAAGATTAACCCAGGCTGGCAGCTAAAGATTTTTTTTACAGAGGATCTGGTGCAATTATCTGACAGGAAAAGTGATGAACTGTACTGTTCTACCAACTCTGGCCCTCACTGGGAGTCTTCTTTCACTGCAGGGACATTTTGGAAAGCTTAAATCAGGGACACACTGCTAGGCAGGATAAGCCACAGGTGCATTGCTTTGTGGCTGTCACCCTAGCCAGCAATCTAACAGTTCTTGGAACCGGATGGTTTTGCCTTTTAGCACAGACCAAAGAAAGAATCAAAGACTGACGGTGGGAGAATAGTGGCTGGAGGCCACCAAAATGATGCTGGGCATGGTGTTATAAACACTATACCATGTCTTATGAAATTCATATTCTGATCTGGGCTCAGCTCTAAATACCTATAAACCCTTGGGAAACCACCATCTCCAGAGCTTCTTTTATTCATCTGTAAAGTGAGGAGTAAAGTCTGACACTCTCCCAGACCTCTTCCCCCTCTAATGTCTAAAAGTCAAACCCAAAGAACCTTCTCACTCCTCCACTTCCTGGCATCAGTCATCACCCAAGCTCTTTTACCAAAACGGAACATCACTGGAAATATTAACGGGAGAGGTCAATATATTGAGCTGTGTGGCCTTTTCCTGTTCCGAGAATATTTCATGTCTTTATGTTCTTACACTGAGAAAAGTGTTCTCTGTGCCAGTCTATGGCAGGGGGAGGCAGGAGGGAGGAGGAACTTAGGCAAAACCTGTGATCCAGGCCTTTCAAATGGCAAACTCATTATGACCCAGCACTGACAGGCTCAGGGATGGTATGTCTTGTCAGAGGCCCTTCCAGGCAGCTTCCAGAGCTCACACACAGCCCATGTCATGAGAATCACAGCAGGTCCTGGCAACAGATGCTGAAAATGTCAGAATGTTAAAGGGGACGTGAGGGAGATGTCATTGAAGGCTGGGGGAGCAGTTGCAATGTTTGCAGTACAAACAAAGCAACAACCAACCAACTAGGACAATGACCTTTATGATCAGGGAGGTGGGACAGGTGAAAAGGAGGAAGAGAGGAATGGGGAGGAGCACCAAGACAAGTGGGGAAGGATGAGACTTTTGTAAGGGAAATTAGAATTCTTGTTAAGTATAAAATTCAAACATGGGAGCAGAATCCTGGGCATCCAGAGAAAGAGTCATCAATGAGTAATTTGACCTTGCCTATTTTAATTTTTATTTTATTTGCTGCCAGCTAGGAACAGAAGGTTTAAATTTGAATTAGGGGAAGTTAGCAAATTTCAAGGAAAAGTCCATCAGCTTTGGTGCAGAACACACCTAAGATTTAAAACTTGGCTTAGCACTTGTCAGTTATGATTTTGTGTAATGCCAAAAATCTCAGAGCCTCCATTTCATCATATCTAAGATAGGGATAACAACAAAGTCCTGTAAGAGAATGAAAAGATAGAAATAAGAAACTACAAGTAAAATAAGAGTTTACTCTCTAAATGTAAGCTAGTACACGTGGGTCCTCACTAAGTCAGCAGGGAGTCTAAGAGTGGAGACATCATGATGGACGACAAGCAATAATCACAATTCAATATGCTATTGGAGACAGAAAGAAAGTAGAATGGGAAACAGTGAAGTTATTAATAAGAAGCTTCATAAGGAAGGGAAATAAGGAAAGAATTTCAGGCGAGGATCCAAGAAATGAAAGAGGACATTTGAAATTGGAGAGGTGAGTCAAGAAAGCTGTGTTTTTTTCAACTGAAAATATGTTTATGGATAAGCATAGGGTATGTGGGGAACACATGGGCCAATGTGAATTCTGTAGGTGCTATTTGACACAGGCAATGATGGATTACTGAAGACTTTTTCACCCTTGGAATGGCCTTGGAAATAGCACTTAGCTGCCAATTTGAGGAATAAATTTTAACGATGGCTGGACAGGAAGAAGAACTTTGGGAGATCCCTAAGCATACAATTCTTGTCACAAGGTATGCGTTAATCACTGGGATATATTAAAAGCCTTCATTTGGAGTAGTGTGATACATTTGCCCATCAATAAAATCACAGCCTGATCATCAGAATTCTGGAATAAGCAAGGAAAACAACAATAAAGGAGAAGGGTTATGGCAAAGGATCGACCTTCAATTGTCAAAAGAACTCAGTGTGATGACAGGGCACTGAGTTTCCCTTTACATATAATCCATGTGTGGTACACTCTTCATTAACATAGCTTTATTTACATGATTATTTTTAAGCTATTAATAAACTTTAAAAATTCTTTCCAGTTGGCAAATGATTTAATACCTTAAAGAAAGTTTAGGAGATTTTGCTACTTTATGAAATCTCTTAAGAAATTGAAGTGCATTGGCATAGTCAGTCCCTACTGTATAAGGCACTGAACATCCCGTGAGTCTTCAGTACAAAGAAGAGTTCAGTGAACTATTCGGTCCTACCTAGTAGGAGTTGACTGACTCATTGGGGGCACATTAATACACACCACTTGCACAGAGCCATTCAAAAGACAATTGACAACTCAAAATTATGAAACTAATGATATGCAAAATATATGCTTGCCAAATAAATGTATTACAGAGTTCCCCCTAAACTTAGACTTGGGAAAGAGAAATGACTGAAAGGGATTGGAAGGGTAGCAAAGGCAGGCTTCCCAGAGAGGGAGAGATGAGCTGAAGACTTGGTAGATTTGGTGACTGGGAGAGAAGGGCCACCTCCAGCCTTCCAGTACCTGGTTTTTAGTCTGTTTCTCCCTACACTTAAACAAACTTCACATCTCAAAAAATACTCGAGGCTAAATGCCGTATTCAGACATCCTCAGTTTTCATTTGATTTTTCAGTGACTATTTCCTATTATTAGGTATTTTGCCCACAAACTGATGGAGGTGTGTTTCGGTGTGAAGATCCATGGTTGATCCTGGCCTCCTTGCTTCTTTACTCTTAATGTGATACATTTGCCCATCAATAAAATCACAGCCTGATCATTTCAACCTTGAGAGTGTGCAGATAAATGCATTTATAAATGAAATGCACCCAAAGTACTCTAAACTCTTTGAAAGAAAGAAACAATTTTGATTTTAAAAGGTCTATATAATGTCATGCTGAATAATGCAGAATAAATAAAAATTTCATAAATAAACCAATCCATAATTATTTCTTGGTCACCTATTCTGATGTAGGCATGTGCAGAGGAAGTTTTGAAGAGTCATAAAAAACAAAATATGTCACAGACAATCCAAGAGTCAGGGCACTCTCTTGTTCATTTTTTTAAAATCTCAGGCACAGTACCTGAAAGTAGACTGTTGGAAGGTGAGGGCAGAAGGAGAAGATAAGCTGTAATCAGAAGCAATGGACAGAGTAATATCTGATATTTTGTTTCATACTGTAGACCAGAGTTATTCCATAGAAATATAATAAGAGCCATGTATCTTTTTTTGCCACAGATATAATTTTAAAGGTCTTACTGCTCATATTTTTAAAAGTGAAAAATATGAACAGTGAAAGTATTTTGTCATATTTTATTAACCACATATAATAAAAAAAATATCATTTCAGCCTATGTACTAGCTTCATTTCAACTTTCTGTAGCTCCATGAGGACAGTGGCCCCAGAAGAGACAATACAATTAAAACTAGTGACTGGTTTCTTTCATTGGATATTCAGCAAAACAATAAATAGGTGCATAAATAAATACATAAATAAATTACATAAAAAATTAAGTGAAAAATTATCTAAAGGGATGTGCAGAGAGGGCTGTAAGAGTTCATATAATGGACGCCCAGTCAACTGTGGAAGCCTGGGAAGGCTTTCCAGGGAAGAGACCCTGAGTAGTACCTTTTTAGACCAGTAGGGGAAGCTATAGAGAAAAGAAGGCAGAGGATCTGCTTGAAATTACTCAGAATAATGGAGGTATGTTTGGGGATGGTCAGAGATAGAAGACTAGAAAAGGAAAACATTAGATTCTGAGGAGCTTCTTCAGGATCTGGAAATTGTATTGCATCCTGAGTGAAAGGGCAAGGAGTGGGGCGGACCCCATTAAACTGGCTTCTGGTCTCCACTGGGTTACAGGGACCTCATTTCTGGCTTAGTTCCCTCCCTGACTTCGCTTCCAAGAAGGATGAGAACTGAGAGGGTTGAGTAAATTCCAAGCATTTTATTGAGTGTCAACGATAGGAGTACGGCTTCCCAGGATAAAGGAAAGGAATAATGATGTGAACCACTGTGAAGAATTCTCTCTTTAAACTCTATTCTTCTGCAGACCAAGGTTGGCATAGAAAGAAGAATACTGGAAAGATATTGAAGAGGCTCCTTGCCTATCTTCCTATTTTCTCTCTTTCTGGACTTTTGTTTCTGGGTTTACACTGAATTAGAAATATTTCTTTTAAGAATTGTCCCACCAACAAAACAACCCAAGGTCAAGTGGCCTGGCCCAACATCTAAGTACTGGGAAAATTCTATAGACAAATAATTCTGAGTCCCTCAGCATTTCTTCTACCACAGTAGTGTTTCCTCCCAAGAAGAATGCTTTGAAAAAGAAGGGAATGACCCATCTTTGAGCCAGAAATAGGCAATAAAGATAGTTTGGCACCGAAACCAGGTTATAATCTATGTAAAAGAATTCCCAACCTCCTTGGCGCTCAACCTTGACTGTACATTAAAATCATCTGGGAATTTTTACAGCACACTAATGCCCAGGCTGTAGCCCAACCAATTAAATCAAGTCCTCAGGGAGAGTTTCAAGCACCACTGTTTTGCTTGCTTGCTTGCTTATGTTTTACAAATCTCCCAGGTAAATCCCATGAAGAACCAGAATCGATAGAACCCTCAGCTCTACACAACTGGGCTAGTTCAGAGGATTAACTGTATTGGGGTTTAGACCAAAGACTCATGGAAATGAAGAATGTGTATTTGCCTAACCTTGTACCATAAATTATTTCTCTTGGGAATTTTGAAAGGGTAATAAAAGACAAGACAAAATACCCATCTCTGCAATGGGGCTATTGTGGCTCTCTGTACTTGTGTTGAGCTCTTAGAAATAACACCCTCATAGAAACTTGGGGACTAATTGAGGGCACTGAGGAAAGGGACAGAAAATCACAGTCACAATTCAGATAAGAAATAACGAGGAACAGAATTTTCCTAGTATTACATCATGGTGTTGTTTGCTTTCATTGAAATGAGAGTATAGAAAAGAATGGGTGAAGTTGATACTGTTTGTTTATTTGTTTTGGATGGCAACAGTGATTTAGCAGACTGTCATAGAAGAGATAAGGCAAATACTTATGATTTCAGTCATCTTTTCAAAAAATATTTCAATAGCAATTTAATTTGATGTTAAAATAGTCATATAATTTGCATGACCTTATCATCAGTTAGAGGGCAGACCAGTTTTGCTTACTCCTTACTCACAGTTAAGGAATATGAGCTAGAGACAGTTGGGTTGAACTGGGTGGACTGAGGCCACACAGCTAGTTAATGGACTAGTTTGGACCCAAGCTCACATTCTTGTTTCTTTTTCCTTGGTCATTTCAAAATTAGAAGAGTCCACAGGAGCCTATTGATAATTCTGCCCACCACTGCCTTCAGATAACTATAAGGAATGCTGGGTCTTCATAAGTTCTGTGAGGATCAATACCAATTTCCTCTCTGTGTCATTCTAACCAAGCACCAAACCCTGCAAAGGTACATAAGGAATCTTGGAATAAGATGTGATCACAATCAAGCCTTTTTTCCCAGTCCTTCAGCTTGGAAAACTTTTCTTTCTAACTCACTGAGAAAATCTGCTCTCATAGCTCCACTCATGACAGTGACATGGGCCCTGCACAAAAGAAGCCTGCAGGAAAACCTGTTGAGTGTAGCATTTCCAAGTTCCACCTCCACAGCTGGACTGTGTGGTCCTGGCATTCAGGTGTACCTGGGCACCTCTGAAGGCCTGGAGGGTCCAGCATCTAATGGGGATAGTAAGCATTCACTTAGTTCAACAAGAATGGGCAAAAGCTGGAGTAGAGAGGTGACCCTTAACAGAGAAGGGTATCTGTAGTTCAGATTGCCTTTTGGCTGCACAGGAGCCTCAGGATGACTTTGACTGCAAAAACTAAAGAAAAAGCTTGTTCCCTGTCCCCTCTATGGATCATCAGAAAAAAAAGAGGCTAGCACCTTTAGGAATTTCAGTGCTGTGAGGCAGTAATAAGTGGAGTTAGTTGCAGGAAATAAGCACAGCACCCTGGGCAGACGGCTGCTCTCCACATCAGCTTCAGCATCACTGTGAGATGCTGGCACCTGGGTGGGCACCTGTTCTCAGGGGAGATAATCAAGAAATGGGACCACAGCCAACAGAAGGGGAAAAGCAGGAGATAAAAGACAGCCCCACCCCCCACCGACATGGGAAGACATGGCTTGGCTTCCAGAACTCTCTGGGAGGATTTCAGAAGTGTTTCCATTTGGGGTGGAGACAGAGCCTAAGAAGGACTTGTCTGGGCTATTATTGAGACTACTTTCAGTCCTTTACTAGCAAGGCCAGAGGAATGGAGTTTCAAGAACAAATAGTAGCAGGGTGCAGTGGTGCACGCCTGTAATCCCAGCATCTTGGGAGGCTAAGGCAGGAGGATCATAAGTTCACAGACATCTCAGCAACTTAGCAAGGCCCTAAGCAACTTAGCAAACCCTGTCTCAAAATAGCTGGGAATATGGCTCAGAGTTTAGGCTCCCCTGGGGGCAATTCCTGGTACCAAAGGGTGGGGGGGGGGGAGAAGAAGAAATAGTAGCTCTCAGGGACACATGACATGTTCTGTCTCAACTTGTTATGATGAGTACTTTGAGCAGAGGGATTTCTGGGCAAGGGCATTTCCTAAGCATTTAAAATCACATCCCTTAAAGAGTTGCCTGCTTAGCTTGAACACAATACCACCATCACTAGATCCATACCTGTGCAAGGCTGAATGGTCAGATAAAAACCTGCAAGGAAATTTTGGCTTTGCTTTTCCCTAGCTGAACCACCCAAGAGGCAAGTTCTGGTTTTTATTTTATGTTTTGGATGTTGTTATTGATCTCTTTAGGGGTGTTTGTTTGCTTTGTCAACTTCTGAGGTTATTTTTTCATGTCTAAAATCAGGATAATATGTGATCCATGGGGCATTCTGGGATTAAATAAGATGATGCATGTCAATTGTGAGCATGGTCACTGTCCTGGTGCTTTTGAATGTTGGCCATGAGCTGAGTTTGGTCCAGATTGTAGAGGCCTCCCTCCACCGGTTTAGAGTACACACTTCTATGGCCTTGGCATCTTCACCTTTCACCTTTTCCCCTGGCAGTCAAGGTGCTACTGGAGAGTAGAACGGGCCATATTCTACCCCAGGGAAAACTAGTATCTACCCCGGCTCCTCCAAAAGGTACCTGAACTTGCGGCAGTTTCCGCCTACACCCTGAGAAGCCAGCTTGCCCACTACCAGGCCCTCCCCCTGCTCCCAAGTCCCTGTTTCTTGACCCTTTGGCAAATGGTGAGATCACAGAGGCTTAAACCACTTTGGGAGGGTTTTCCACAGCTGCTCAGTGAACACCAGACATCCCAGCAGCAGCAGCATCTGAGCACAAATTGAGCGATGTTAATGAAACATCCAGTCTCAGTATTTTACTCTCTGCTGCTCTTCCAAAGTGTTCATAGGAAACTTCAGGTGGTTGCTTTGAAGGTGTATGCATAACACACACACACACACACAAAAAAAAAAACCTTCCACCCCGTGGTTGGCTTGTGTGTGAGAAACCAGCTGGCTCTGGATGTGCGATCCGCAGTCTGTGAAAGCACAGTGGTAGATTACCCAAGAGAATGGCCTTACAGTTTTATAAACTATTTATTAGGCCCGTCCTGGAGAGCGACATCAATATGGCCGTCGGTGAAGCAAAGCAGAAGCTATAAAAATATCATCTATCCCAAACAAGCTTCATAATCAAACAAAGCCCCGTGCTGGCTGGGACAGGTTGTGTTCTGACACATAAGGGCCCTTTCCATCTTTAAAACAGACCATTAAAACACCAGAGCACTTTGGCTCACAGAAGTCTAAATCAAAAAGGAGGGGGAAAAAAGAGAGCTCTTTTCTCCAAGAGTAATAATGCCTTTTTCAGCTCCTGGAAAAGCTCATTGCAATAGAGATGCAATATTGCTTTTTTCATTGTAGCTTCTCAGTTTCTTTCCAACATCCAGAAAATCTCCTAGAGGTTCAAAATGTCCCCTTCATCCCCTCCAGGAATTTCTTTTTTATAATCAACATATGCACAGTGACTAGGCTGTGATCCCCTCAGTATTATTTTTTGAACCTTTTCCCCAGCAAAAAAAAAAAAGATGCAGTTTCATGCATTTACCAGAAGGAACATAATAATAATAACAATAATAACCTGAATTAGAATGATATCAGCCAATGCTGTGCTTCAATTCCCCAAGGCAGAGGTGAATAGAATGCCAGTCAACACATTGGTAGTTACTATGATTAACATTTCCAGCCAGTGACCCCTCTACCTGGCTCCAAAACATGTCTTAATATACTGCATTCCAAGTATCCTTGTATTCCTACCTTATTGCATCTGCTAGAGTGAGATAATATGTGGACTCCAAGAAAAATTATATTGGGTGAATGAGTTGCAGACTTACATAAGGAAGCTAAATCTCATTCCCCACCACTTTGCATTCTGCTTGTGACTTCTCATAATGATTCCAGAAATGAATCTGCAACTAAAATTCACACCAGAGATGCTCTGGTCTGGACTGAACTAGGGGAGGAGGGTGCATAATATTGAGAGCAAAAGAAGAAAGAAGGGAAGAGAGCTACAGGGGGTGTTTCACTCCAAGTTAGCTATTTGTTCTATAAAAAAGTCTGAGAATGTTGATATACACAGCTTAATAAGCCACAGCTAGCCAGATTATCCTGCGCTTTAGTCTGGGAGAACTTTTGTCCAACATTTCCAGTAGTTTTAAATTTGCATAAAGTTTATGGATAGGGAAGGAGAGGAACAAGATAAAAACAGGAGCCCAAGCAAACACACACAAAGGAGGAGCAAAACTTCCCACTTTCTTTCTTTGAGCCCTCATCCCTGTCTTCATGGATTTCCATCTGTCATTCTGAGATACTAGCTCTGTGATGAAAGATAGTGCATAGCTGGAGAGGAAGCTAGTGTCTGGGGTCACACTTCATCTATTCACAAAGTATTTTCTGTTTTTCAGAACTTAAAGTCAGAGAGCTGATTGTCTCAAAACAACATGAGCCCTTAGGTAAAGCAAGTAGATTTCAGACTAATGGGTACTCATCTCATGTGTATATCCCACAGGTCATTCTTAGAAATTTGGGGGATCTTCATGTAATTGTAGTAAAAGTTGGTTGCTAAGAAATAAATAACCAAACATTTAGGATCTACTCTTCATATCTTATTCCTGCATCTGTCATTGAAGAAGCTAACAAACAAATTGCAAAATAGTAAATAGAGCTGGACTAAATGCAGCTGATGTTCACCTTTACTGTCTTGGTTAAGTCAACCCAACTGGTGGATCCCAATTCACATCAAAATACTAAAGTTCAGGATGACATATAGTACCTAATAGCAATCATGAGATCTGATCTCTAAGAGAATCCCACACAGGAAATCCAGTAGCACACAGGTGCCTATTAGGGTGTAAGCAAGTCAGTGGGAAGTCTTAGTTGAAGAGACTGATTAAAAACAAAAAAACTCAAAAATTAAAAAAAAAATCCAGATGGTTTATGAAGAAGAAAAATACTGGAACTTTTCTTTCACTTTCAAACTTGTCTCAGTGGCACAGCTGGGATTTCCTTAAGAGAGGAGTTAGGGAAATCTCAGTGAGAACTGCTAAGTGTGAAAATTATATGATTTTTCTGGGAAGTGGTGGAAAGCGGCACCTCCCCTCTGAAAAGTCATCAATATGGGTCCTTGTGGCACCACAGCTCTAGCCCACTGAGAGGGATTTTCATCAACAACAGTAGCATGATGCAGAGTCATGCAGAAGCAAATAGGAACACGCAGAAGCAACACAAACACATCTGCTGGGTGTCAGTCAACCCATGGGTGGAGCAGACCAACAGGCTCCCCTGAGGCTTGATCAAGATGCCACACCAAGGAGGCATCCTACAGCTCCAGGGCAATGCTCACATCTCTCTTCAGCTTGAGTCACCCTTTTTCATCTGGCCCCTTCTTCTTTGGGGAGATGGCCCCAATCTGAAGAGTGAGTCCCTTGATACATATCCACATTTGAACAAATACTTCACATAGCTAAGATATTATGACCACATCAGTTTTCCATTTACATGATCAACCATGATATCTGAGGAATGTTTCTCCAAATAGTCTGAAGAATTAATATGGACAAAATGTTACAAGGGCAAAAGAAAACAGAAAGTTTCAAACCAATATTCTTCCCCATAGAAGGGGTATTTTGATAATGTCACTCAGTAAATAACCAGAATAAAGAACATCTAATTAATGCATAGCTTTAAAGATCTCTTCATTTGTTGGGCAAATCTTTCTTATGAATCTGTGCTTTTCCATGTAAATATTAAAAACTCCTTCTTTTATTATAGGGGTGAAACCAGGTATTCCAGGAATTCACAGAGAAACTGGGGTAGGTATGTTTACCAAATCGAAGGCAGGTGGAAACTACAGACTTTACACAGATCTGAACTTTAATAAATAGAAATGTAGATAATTAGAACCTGAAAAGTGGTAGATGGTGACTTCCTATTTTAAAATCCATGATTTTAAGTGTATAAGTACATTAGAATGAAGCAAAAATAATTATTGAGCATCTTCAGTAGAAAGCAACGTATTTTTTAAAGCACACCCTATTGGGTTATTTCATTGCCCTTGAGCTATTTTGCAACTCTGGAAATTGCAGATAATTGATAGTAATGCAAAATAGTTTTGTCTATAGACATGAAAATAAATTCTGTCTGGGTAAGGTTTCTTCAAATTCCCTTCTATGGGGGTGGGGGCGGGAACAGTTCTGTATCCATTTATAAATTGATGTCAATTCCATGTCCATTTGCATGACTCTGATTTACATTTTGGAACATATAGAACATCTTCATGCTGTTTTCATTGATAATGAGTTAAATAAAATATTTAATACTTGTTCATTTCCTATGTGCACAAGAATCAGGATTTTAGTTTTTCTAAAACTAATCTTTTAACAAGTAAACAGAGATGCTCAATTTATTTAGCCTCACAAAGTAAATAGCCTAGATATGTAGTGCTGTGGTGTAAAAAAGTGTTGATGAGTAATATAGGACTGGAAGGATGAAGGAAGGGCTTGTTCTCTTAAAGAACTTCCTTTCGCCAAACCTGGTCAGTGTTTCCATTGGTCTGACAGGGGATAGGGGGATTTCCAGTATAAATACTCAAAGTATATTACTATATTCATATGTATATATTCTATAGAGCCAGGACTACAGTAAATTTTTTAGTGTACCACCATAGTTTGTTCCAGGGACAGATTCAGTCCTTGTTTGCTAGCTCACATTTTGGCCTTCACAACCAACTGAAAAACAAAACCAAAAAACCCAACCAAACAAACAAACAAAAAACCCTTCAGAAGCTATAGGCTAAGGTTCATGACTCTGGAAATCCTCTCCACAATTCCATTAAAGACTGATCCTAATGATCCTAGAGTGGATAGCACACTTCTGCAGTAACTTTTATGGGAGGTGCATTAATGTGCCCAAAGCTATAGACACAGAGAAAATATATCATTTCTGTCCTCAGAATGGAAGCGTCCACTGTCTCTCTGCATTTATTTTCTATGTTCTTTAAACATTGTTTTCAATTATATCTACATATATGTATATATAAAAGCATGACAAACTCCATAATTTGGAAATATGGTGCTAATTGAACATTCGCATACCCAACCATGGTACAAACTGGTAAACAAAATATATTTAAACCTTTTTTCTTTTTTTTTTAAACAAAAAGGCAAAGGTATTTGTGATGCCATTGGTAGAAATTAAATTCTTAAAATTCATATAGATACTTTATGAAGTTCATTTTTATTAGGTAGATTAATATAGAATTCTTGAGAACCCATATACTCAGTTGATGTGTGGAAGTAAAAAGCTGATTGTTGTTTGGCATTCAGTTCCCTGTAGTTTCTCATAATTGTATCATTGACAAGGATCCAACTCTTGCATTCCTTTTACCAGGAACAGATGCAAACCCATTAACAGTGAACAGCCATACCTTGATATGCCCCGCTGAGCTGCTGGAGCCAAGAGATGAAATAGAAGCACTTGGGCAGGATGAATAGTAACTGGCCAAAGACAATCTTCCAACATAAATGAGAGCTGGGGAAGTCTCTGAGCTCTCTCCTGAAGAAGCTCAAAACAATAACCAAAATATCACTTACCTAGGAAAAGACAAAAGGAAAAGGAATAAAGAAAAAAGTGAGTTTATTGAAATTACATCATGGTCCATTGAGATGATCTATTTTAATCTAAGTGCTGCTTAATGCATTTCAAAGTTCTCCACAAGCTCCAAGTAAAATCCAGTTTTTAAATATTAAGACCAACTAAAGGTCAGTTGGGCAAATGGTACATTGTTGCAAAGTCATCCTGCTGTTTTTTTTTTCTTTCTTTCTTCTGTCCTGATGTTCTTATATAGTGCATTTAACTACTAGAACATGGGCCTGGTAACAAGAAACTGGCTAGGGAGTCGGTTATCTGCCAAGGAAAAGGGAAAAATTGCATACGACCCAGCTGCCTTAATGATTATGGAGGTTCTGTCGCTATGTGGTTCAGATGCTGAGAAGATTGAACTAATAAAAAAGAAATGAGAGAACTGTCATCACAGATTACATGGTATTTATTCCAAAATCTGTTCATTATAGAAATTTGCAAGACAAATGGCTTTTTAGCCAGGAATGGCAGCATTTTCCTCCTAGTAAGTGCATAACGAGGCACCCAATTTGTCTAGAGCATGGTCTCTCCTCCCCCCCCTTTCTTTTTCTTTCCAAATATGCATGGCTCTAAATCCTAGTAAAATTTCTAAAAACATTCATTAGAAGGTCAACAAAAACAAGTTGAATTTGTAGCACTCTATACAATTTATAAAGGATTTTCATAGACGCTATCTCCTTTAATTTTCATTGCAGCATTTTATTGTGAATAGAACAGCTATTATCCTTTCTCTCTCCTCCTCCTTTGTAAAAAAAAAAAAAAAAAAAAAAAAAGAAAGAAATAATAAGTAAGCTGGGGCCCAGTTTGATTAGTCAGCTTGCCCAAAATCACATGTAGAGAATAGTAGTTCCAGAATTGAGTTCTAGTTTCACAATGCTTTTTCTTTTTCACTTGATTTAAATCTCAGACCCAATATAAACATAGTTAAGAAGAAAGACATGGAGAATAAGAGAAAGGAGAAGGAAGGAGATGAGCAAATTGAGGAAGAGAGAGATAGTAAAGGGAATAAGGAGGTAAGAGAGGTGGAAAAAGATGAAGGTAAACAAATATTAGAAGCAAAGTCTTCATTAAATAACATTATACAAGTATAGGGCATGGAAACACCCAACCCATATAAAACCTCATTATTCTTTCCTTTAACCCTATTGATCTAAGGAAGACTTGACTAGAACAGAGGATTTCATCTGACAATGGCTGCTTTTGATCCATCTGCCTTATTATCTAAATGATATTGGTCAGGGGAGGAACTGTGTCAGAGAAATGTCATTCTGCAGAAAAAAATCCTCTAAAAAAAACCATTTTCTGGTCATATTTTAATCCCTCAGAATTGATGAATGGTTAATTCCTGGCCTGCTCACCGCCAACAAAGTACTTGGCATTTTGTTGTATCCCAGTAGTTCTAATGACATCTTGGCTTTCTTCCCAGGTAATTCCAAGAGTCTGAAGCTTACCTGACATCTGCATTGCTTGTCCGACTACTTGTGTGATAACAAATGCAGCCGTAATAAATGATATAAAACAGGCTATGCACTGTAGGTTCAGAAAGGCCATGACACATTAGAAAGAGGCAGTTGTCAGCTTTCATGCATATCCATAAGATTCTCAATGACACAGCTATTATTTGGCTAGGGAAAGGAGTTCTCACATCCACACCAGTGGGGGGAAGAAAGGAAAGGGAACTTGGGGTAGTATCATGGGATCATGTTTGGAGATTTTTATTGGAAGGTAATTATAGCCTTATTCAATTTATGACCCAGAATGCACCTAATCCTCTCCTAAATGCTTCTTATTCACCACCCGCACTTTCTGACGCTGCTGGCCAAATAAATGGTGGCTGTTTCTACCTGGGTGATGGCAAGGCTGTTAATTGTAACACTCCATGAAACTTAATTATGCAAAGCAGAGAGGCAACTCTGGAGCTATTAATCAGAGGTTTGATTCAGAAGTAATTTGTTGTTGGGACCCAAGGAACTGTTCTTCTAGTTCCTTCCACTGTGATACACTAACAGTTAATCCCCTACTTTCATGGAAAGCTGCTGGGGTTGAAGTTAGGAGCTTGGTGGTGACACGGCAGCTTATGAACATCACCTTGCTTATTAATGGGCAGATACTTAATTTCTTCTACTTAAGTCATCTTTAATCATAGCATCCAGAAACTAATATCATTCATTGGACCATCAAGAGCAAGTTGCCAGTCCCTGATTTCCCAACTGCCTAAAAGCAGAACAAGATACATTGGGTAGGTTATGAAAAATGGCTGAACAGGAAAGTGGAAGTGAGATAAATCATACCTGAAACTGAGAGAGGAAAATCATTTACATAATCTCTAAATGTCTTTAGAAAGAACATACTATATATAGAGAGAGAGATTTCTAATAGTGCTGATTTTAGTGTTTGCCCCTAAGTAGAAGAAGGGTAAAATTATTAGACTAGGCCAAAAGGTGCCTGAGAAGTTTCACACTAATTTGTGAAAGAAGAGCATAAAAATGGAAAGGAAACTAGAAAAAGGGTCACTACCTGAAAAAATAAAATTAAACAAGTACCAATACCCTCACCATCCCACCTCCTTCACTACTTTTGCTATTATTAAAGAACCTTGGGTGAAAGGTTGATTAAACCTATATACCATTCATTCAAACACCATTTGTTGTGCATACTCTGGAAATTACACCCTTTGTTAATAAAATTCTGGAGACACAAAGGCACACATGGCATGACCCTTTCTTTCAATGAACTCATAGTCTAGTACAAAAAGTTCTGCAAAGTATAGTAGTAAGAACAATAATGCAGAAGAATAGAAATCACACTGGCAAGACAAGAAAAGTAGAATTTGAAGAGAATGTGGAAGTATATTCATAAAACTTATCAAAGGAGGAAAATAAACAATGCATCATGGAAATTGAAAGAGGATTAACTGACAGAGAAACTGGGAGAGAGGTAAATACAGTAGAAAGATGTGGAAGCTCAGCATAAGGAAAAACCAGAAGTCTAATGTCAATCTTATCCCACTGCTCTCAGTATGAATGTGGTTTAAAAGCAGGGTCATATCCTTTTCTGTCTTCCAAACATCTCTCTTCATTCATCCTCCAAATTCTTGCTGGTGTGGTACCTGTCTGGAATGCCTTCCTCCACGTTTCCAATTTCCCCCTATCTTTAAGGGTAAGGTTGTCTCAAAGTGAAGTGACTTCTGTGTCTTCTATTACTTTATAATGGTTCATACACTTGTGGATTCTGAAACATAATATTTCCTGCTATGGTTTTTAATTTCTTAAGTGCAACTTTTTTATTTTTTAGTAATTCCATAAATACTTTAAGGCCATGGATAGAATGGCAGGCAGTAAGGAAAGGAGTCTGCAGATGTGGTAAAGTCAAGGATCTTGAGATGGAGAGATTATTCTAGATTATCTGGGTGGGTACTAAATACCATCACAATGTCCTTATAAGTGAAAGGAAAAGCATGATTTCATAAAAACAGAAGAGGAGGAGACCTGTGGCCACAGAAACAGACACTGAAGGTATGCAGATATAAACCCATGAACACAATAGTAACTAGAAGCTGGGAAAGCAAGAAATGGGTTCTCCCCTAGGGTTCCCAGAGAGCACAGCCTGTCACCATGTCACTGCTGCCCAGTGCCACTGCTTTAGTGAGGAGTGCTGGCCTCTGAAACTGTGTGATAATATATTTCTGTTGTTTCAAACCATCAGTTTGTGGTAATTTGTTGGAACCTGATCCAGATGTTATAGGTGACCATCCATCCATTTTCCCTGGACAATCCATCTGTACCCATCATCTTGGCATAATTATAATAGCTCCCCTCTCATTCTCAAAACTGTTCTAGTTTGGTGATAAATTACGTAGTCAACCCAGATATAGATGGCATTTTAGTCTTTTACATCATCCATGGTACAATTAACACAATGTCATATCTATAATAAGCATGCAATATGCCGTTTAGTTTTTGAAGTAAAGAAAAAACTGTCATTTTAGAAATGATTTACTCACAAGCTTTTTCACAAAGTTTGGAAACAAGGAACTATTTTGGGTGACTAAAGAGGCGAGAGAACCTTCTCAGAGATATTTGTTGCTGAACGATGAAATTTCAATATTGGCCTGACTTAAATCCTGATTTAAAGTTTGTCTTTAAATGAATAAAGATTTCAATTTAAGATCAGATTTTGAAAATCAATAACATTGATATTGTTTGGTAGAAATGAAGACATATTCCCTATATATAAGTTTTAAATGCTTTTAAAGGCTTTCTTGTATTTATTTCAGAGAAAATAGCTATGTAACCTTAGTTGATAGATTAAAGTTGAAGAGCCTATTTTTAATGATCCCTTGACACCCAGCTTAGACAGTGTACCTCATTTCCCTTACAATAAATATTTGCTTCTTTGTGCATATTTACATGAAGAAGGTAGGGAAATAATCGGGAAACTATTTAATCTAGGCACTGAGTATATATGAAATAGCACAAAGATCCATTTTTTAAAATAAGTAAATATAGTTACTGATAATGATATCCTTAGGATCGATAGAAATTATTCTACACAAGTAATAAATATTGCATGAGTATAAATCACTAGGCACTGAAAAATGTAAAAAATAGAAGATTTAGTCCATATGCATAATTTTACTGGGAACAAGGAAGGCTTGGAAAGGCACAGGATAAAGTAATACTTTATTGTGCTAAGACATATAATATTGACTATAAGCACCAAAATAATCAAGAGAAGGGAAACTTCATTGTGAGAGAGGACAATTGTTAAAAGCTTTCTCAGAAAAGCAGTGTGAATTCTGTGTGGAATTCACATCAGTGTTAAATAGGGAGGTGAGAGCAGGCAAAGCTGCTACAGGTAACAGTGTATGCCAGAATATTCACCTGGCACACACAAGAAGCATCACACATCACCTCCATCATCTTCAGTATTTATAATCTGTGTCATAAGATTTCTGAAATCTGTGGAAATTAGAACTCCTTACTGTCTAATCCTTGGGCTGTATGAAAACTTCAACCTATTCCCCGAGTCAACATTCTTGAGAGTGGAGTTGTTTAGGTAAGATTCTCATGAGTTAAAGGAATATGATGCTGTTATACATTAGGATATAGCAATAAAAATTCTTTTAAATAAATTTAATTTAAAAATATCAACCAAAGCTTTTCCTTACCCTGGTACCACAGAACTAAAGCATCTTAGAAATGATTAGATAATTTGCTAACATACCAGAATTTCAAGCTTTTCTGTTAAATTGCAGTTTTCATAAAACAAATATGTTTCACATTTGAGCACAATACCTGAGCACTGTATAACTTGAGTTTATCTTGGTTGTGAAATAGTTGCAAGTAAGTAACTATTGAAAATAAGAAATCTGAAAAAGGAAGTGTAACCTGAATGTAAATACACCAACGTCTGTTTTTGGATAATGAAGTTGGAGAGAAAGAGGGAAATTGTGAGGCCCTTTGCTACATGGGAAAGACAATTAAGAAACAGAAATGGGAATAGGCATAAGGGGGAAGCATCACTTGGAAAGTATTTAAGCATGTAGAACCAATTTCCTTACTGGGAGGCAATCATACATATTGCATTGGAAGAGAAAACTCTTAACAAAAATGTGCCTTATCACATACTCTCTACCCTCATCTACCTACTGCATAACAGAATGCAAATGATAAGCTAGATGGTTTCATGATTGCTGATTGCTGAGTCTGCTATTCATTGCAGTTGGCCTGTTGATTCCTTAGTGTTTCACTAAATAATAGAGCTAGAAAGTCTAGCAAGAAGACAAAGAACACCTGGATCTATTAATATCTTGCATCATAATGAATGTTCAAATCCTATCTGATGTTGAATGACTTTCTGAAAATATACTACCATATCTATAAAGTTGACATTGACCCTTGTTGTTGGCATGCTATGGATAAGCTGATATCAGTTGTTTCTAAGTTAGCACAAATTAATTGTCAGAGAGCAACTTGAAACCTGGGGAAGATAACTCTTAGAAAGCATGCAAAAACAAAAAAGATGAAGAGATGATACCACTGAATAAAAGAAAAGTTACAGAGTAGGGCCATCAAAGACAAAGCATGCACATATAGCAAGTTTCTTTATGCAATATGGTAATTAAAATGGAGAAGAGACTGAAAAATTTATCACTGTCCTATTATATTCTTGTTTGTAGATTTAAACTTTAATAAATATTAAAATAACTTTGATGAAAATGACTCTTCCTAAGTCAAATTTATGTGTAAAAATTTTAACTGAGAAAATTGATAAATTTGGGTACTGTCATTTGAATTTTATAAAGATCTTTGAAATTTAGAGAATACCATGTGCTACATGATTGAATTCACAAGGGAAGTAAGAGTCCACAGCCCACAAGGACAGACTTGTAAATGCAGCAAATGACTACAGTTAAATGAAGCATCTATTCACCACCATTTAGCCCCTTGATCATTAAGATAACAAAAAGCCAAGTATCTGAATAATAAGCATTATTTATGGAGCTCAACTCTGTGCCCTTTTTTCTTGGAAGAATACCAAAGACCTGACAGGTCACAAAATGAACATAGGGAACTCAGTACATACCAGATGCTCTGCTAAGCCATTTACAACAGATCTCTGAACTAGGGTCTATGTGATTTTTTTTTTATTTTACAGATGTGGAAACAATATCCAAAAAGAGAAGCTTTAGCTCTAAAATGTGCACTTGAATATAAGAACCATTCACTTAGCCATTCTATGCCAAATTTCTGGAACTCTCTCGAGTGTAAGGGAATGAACCTATACCAAGATATATACTTGCCAGATAGACATTGTCTCTTGACTTTGTAGTTCAGATGGGGGAAGCAAACCCTCTACCTTACAGTTTTCTATGTAGAAAGCAATAAGGAGAGTATGCTTCCAACTCTGTTCTACCTTATTATAATTATTTTCTTATCCTGTTCCCATCAAAGAAGGAAAGTGCCCTTTCTCTGAATACTTATCTCACAGAGATGTTGAGTATGACATAACACACAGAAAGCATAGTGACTGTCTTAGAATCAATAATACTTATTATTATATTGTCCTTCAGACCCTCCTGTACCCCACTCTAAGGATGATCAAAACAACATGAGCATGCTATCCTCAGAAAAGGATGGCTGGCTCACAAATATTTTCAATGTATGTAGAAATAGGCAAAGCCCTGTGGGAGGTTGAAGAGCTTTCCCTTCAGCTACAAATGCAGAGAACTGGAATAAAAATACCATGAAATATAGGAAGTCTGACTGTGAGGATCATTTAAGTGCCTTGCACAGGGATGTGCAGTTACTTTTAATTAAATCAATAGTTTTAAGTGATTGCCTATTACAGTCAGGCTTATCATTTTCCTTAATCTTTCCTTGAAGGCCAAATTTCACCACTCTACACATAGATTTTCTGAAGTATAGATTTACGTCAGGGTTTTCCCCAACCCTACATATGCACACAGGTGTCTGCCTCTCCTCTTCCCTGAATAATTTAATACCCATTCATGTTTTCAGGCCATCCTGGGAACTTCTTCCACAGGCATTCTCTCAGAGCAGCAGTCCTTTTCTGTAGATCATAGGCGGTTCGTCTTAGAATTACATGAGCGGCAGCCAAGATCAATGGCAACCTGATTTACAGCAGCTCTTACCAACAGCTTGTGGAAATTAGAAATAAATATGGGGTCAAATGACTCACCAGTAATTTGACATTGGTAAATCTGGCTTACTAAGAAGTCTTAAATAATAAGGACCTTATCGCTATAAAGAATACCAGTGCATTGCCTGAAGAACCTTTGAGGGCAGAGAAGGTGCTTTAAGGTATATAACTATTAGAAGCATTTTTCTGTTCTCTTAAATATTGCAACATATATAAATTGACAGTACAATAGCATAACCATTCACAGCCCTAATCAACATACAGCAGTGACATGCCTATTGGGTAACTGCCATTGGTCCTAAAATCATGACTGCCACCCAACTCTGCATGTCTCTTTTTTCTTTTCTTTTCTTTTCTTTTCTTTTCTTTTCTTTTCTTTTCTTTCTTTCTTTCTTTCTTTCTTTCTTTCTTTCTTTCTCTCTCTCTCTCTCTCTCTCTCTCTCTCTCTCTCTCTCTCTCTTTTTTTTGCAGATTGCATTACAAGTGAATAAAACAGGTATCTATATTTCTGAGTACCCTGAGAGTCAAGAATGCCACAACAAAGTAATTCAGAAGCATCATAAATCTAACTGAAGAATAAATGATGCAAAATATAAAAACTAATTATAACTTTATATATAACTATACTATTTTAAAGAAATTACCATGGTACTTATTTTAAATGGTGATTTGATTTGATCAGTCCAAAGTTGATGTTGGTTTTGATTTTACAAATGAGAATATCTTGTCTTGGAATTGCTGTAAAATATGAATTTTGAACATATGAAGTGATCTAGCAGAGGTCTAAAATAGACATGGGAGCTGTAGCTTTGATTTTCTGTGAAGTTGCACTGTGATACACAATGACAAAAAGGCAAATACTACATTTCAAAATAATCAAATAAGAATGGTTCTTAAGGAGTTTATTCACTACATTTACCTCCTATCATTTCAGTTAGGGGATGAAGGGGATAAAAGATGAAGGGGTAAAGTTTTCACAAGGAAGGACATTCTATAATTCCCTGCCAGTTCATTGTGTGATCAAGGGCCAAGTTCCTCTTCATGCCTACCCAAACTTTTTCATGTAGGAATTTTACTCTATTTCTTCTCTGATTTTATACCTAATAGAGACACATACAGCTGGCCACATTCTAGGTTGTTTTACAATTGAATATTGTCTGGTCAACTCCAGGGCAGTATTTATGTGATAATTGGAGGATGATGTATCATTCATATAGTGAATTAGTTATGATATAGTTTACTGAAACTCAAAAACTTGGTAATGATACAGATTTGAAGCTAGAGTTGATCTGTGGCAACTAAGCTGTGCCTATCTGCCACAGGTCAGCTTTCCTCTACCTCACTCCTCCATTCCTCTCCTTCTTTCACCTTTGAATTTCATAGGAATAGAATCTCACAGAATTTATCAGTCTATTGCATAATTGAGGTTACACAGCTAATCAGGGATATAGTCAAAAAGAGTAAAACTGCAAATTTTGTTTTTTATGTCATTTTGGTTGCATTATATTGCAAAGCTTCATTGTGCACAATGTACATGCATATAATATAAAAAAGAGTTGCAAGGAAAAGACTGTAGTAGACAAAGTTTTTGTTTTAGGCACCACTTACCTTTCCTGAGCATTTCTTTGGATTGTCCACATGTCTATGGTAAAAGTTTCTTATTCATCCTGACTCAGGTCTTTCTACAGTTTGGATCTTGAATGTCTCCCAAAATCACATGTAATCAAAGGTTTTATTCCCAGAGTGGCACTATTGGGAGGTTTGTAGAATCTTTAAGACATGGGTTTAGTGTGAAGTCTCCAGGTCATTGTGTCCTTGAAGGGGATTGTGGGACTCCAGTCACCTTCTTGCTCTCCTTTGCTCGCTAGCCATCAATTGAATGGTTTTGCTCTGCTATGCACTTGCACCATAATGTACTGCCTCACCTGAGGCCAAAAGCAGTGAAGCCAATCAATTCTGTACTGGAACCTCCAGAACTGTGAGCTAAAATAAGCATTTTCTTTTCATAAGTTAAGTATTTCAGGTATTTTGTCAAAGTAACAAAAATCAAACACTGGCCACATGTCAGCTTTTCTGATCCTATGAAATAGTCCTGCCAAATGAAAAGAACTGTTTGTTTCAGATGTACCTATTAAGTAGCAAACTGGGACTTGAACTCAGGTCTGTTTGATTTCAATATCTGCACCTTAGCATTCATAATGACTAAGATGATTGAAGGAGTTGATCTTCATAAAGTACTCAATGCAAAGTAGATCTGTAATCTATTCTAGCTATTTTTTCTTGTTTCCAAGTTAACTTTTTATTTTTTATATCCCACCTGCTAATTGTCATTGACTCATTTGTTCATTTTTATTAATCAAAAATTTAAAAAAATAACTATTCATTGAACATTTATAAAATTATGAATCAGGTTAGTGCATTAGAGACTTAATAACTATGTGATAAGAACCAGATTGGGAAGCACATTCTATGCAATACCAAACACTTGAGCTTTTTATCTCATGGGCTGTAGGGAGACATTGGAGAATTTTAAGTAGTGAAGCAACATAATAGGATTTTTATTTTAGGTGAATCAACCTAACTTGCATGTGAAGAATGGATCAGAGGTGAAAAATAACACTAAAGATACAAATTTAGGTGGTCCCACCAGCAAAGAAATAAAGAATTTTAGCGTACATAGAAAGTTATTATAAGAATAAAAACAGCTGTACCCAAGCACTGTACTATTAAATATATATTAAATATATACATATATATTATCATAGGGACATAGGTTGACAATTCTGAAAGAATTTCATTTGCATGTTAGACTTCAAAATAAGCAAATTCATTTAAAATAACGAGTACTAGATTTCTCTCTTTTGGAGAAAGAGACTTCAAATAAAAAAGGGGGAGACTGGAATAAACTCTGAGGTGGTAAGCAGAGTCAGAGGTATCAATATAGATTCATGGAATTTAAAATAGATATATGGTTGACAGGTAAATAGAGAGATGGATGTATAGATATAATTCTGTATCTGTGCATGAGTTAGTACACATTTATATATTTTTCCTAGCCCCATTCACTGAGAGACAATAAATGCAACCAACCACCTAACCAGCACCAAAATGTTGGTTCTCAATATTATTTGCCAACAAAAGGAACCTTAGAGGGCTGGGGATGTGGTTCAGTGGAGAGTACATGATTAGCATGTACAAGACCTTGGGTTTCTTTCCCTGCACTCCAAAGAAGGAGAAGGAGGGAGTGGGTGCAGAGGAAGAGAGGGAAACAATCTTACAGAACTGGTAGATTTTAGGGAAAGGAATGAGAAAATATAAATCTGCAACATTTTCTGGTGCCAGGAATGAAGGAAATGTTTTAAAGAGAGAGAGAGAGAGAGAGAGAGAGAGAGAGAGAGAGAGAGAGAGAGAGAGAGAGAGAGAGGTGTACATATAAAAACATACGACAACCAACCTGAAAGAGCTCCCAAAGAGTAAAGTTGGAACAGTGTGAGAAACCAACAAAATAACAGGTGAAAATAAATATCTATGATTCCATACTAATAGATAATTGAATACATAAATAAGTGGAGGGGGAAGTTACTCTGCCTTAAAGAATTCCAGTAAATGAATGTAGAAAGAACAAGAGAAACTGAAAATCATTAGAAGTCTAGATAATCATTGCTTCAGGCAAGAACCACTGATCAGTGCTAACAATAAGGGGCATCATATTAAGCAGAAACAGGAAATGTTTTTCTCCTAAATATTTACAAAGGGAAAAAAGCAACTTTACAATGGAGAATTCTGGCAGACACTAGACTCACAATGAGATCAGAAATAATATCACCAGTGAGTGACATATGTCATTATCGAGTACTGGCTGCTGTCATAAACTGTAAAGGGCACATAGCCCCTGAAGCATATTTTCCATTAATTCATGATCTCATACTAATCATAAGAAAACATCAGTCAAAGTCCAATTGTGGGATATTGTACAAAACAATGAGCATGTACTCTTTTTAAGTGTCAAGTGTTTGTGGTGGTACATGCCTATAATCCCATCTATTCGGTAGTCTGAGGCAGAAGGATTTCAAGTTCAAGGCCAGGCTTGGTGACTTAGCAAGAATCTGTCTCGAAAGAAAAAAGGAAAAAAAAAAGTGTGTGTGTGTGTGTGTGTGTGTGTGTGTATGATTGAGTATAACTGAGTATATAGTTAGTGGCAAAACTTCTCTGGATTCAAAAGAAAACTTGAAACAAACGTGTCAAGGTCACACACATACACACAAAAAAAAAACAAACAAACAAACAAACAAACAAGGAAAGACTACAGAGCTGCCACAGACTGAAGGATACTAATAAGTGCTGAAAGCTAAATGAAGTGTGGCTTCCTGGGACAGATCTCAGGACAGAAAACAAAACAGAAAGATGTCATGAGTGAAAAAAAAACTGGTGAAATCTGAATATGTTCTGCAAATTCATTAATAAGATTATACCCAGGTTAATTTTAGTTTTAATAATAATTCTGTTTGACATGATGAGAAACTGGGTGAAGAGTCTGAGAGATTCCTAAATTTTTCAAAATAATAATCAAGGAAAATTGTAATCTCTGGAATTGGTACTAGAAAGAAGAGAGGGTAACTGAACCCACAAGACCAGTGATGTATATGATGTCCAGTGTGGGGAGAGGTCTGACTCCAGGATGAATGTCTCTCACCAATGCAGGAGATTAGGTGGGAGTATAGGCTTAGAGGACAGTGAAGATTTGTTCTGAGACATGCTGAGCTTGAGGTGCTTCTGGGACATCCAGATGGACATGTAAATTAGGCAGCTTGATCAATGTGTCTAGAGTAACGAGAGACATGTAAATTGGAAATATAAATTGTGAAGTAGTCAGAATCTAGAAATTTGCTAGAGGCATGAAGATGGATACAATCATAAAGAAAGAAAATGAGGAGTCTGAAGATGAAAAAGTCTGATATTGAAACTAAAATTTAACTCTTGTTCACATTACTCTTATTTTAGAAACTTTTGTGGAACAGAGAATATGATGTGGCTTATTTATTTCTGTATTCTCACCACTTTATATTGTGCCTGGCAAAATATGTGTGCCCATGGTTGTCTATTGAATGTATGTTTGCATGAACAGGTTCATAAAGAAATGTATCGGTCTTTTTGGACATCAGGATTATATGGAGTTTAAATCTTTATGTATGTTTCATTCTGTCAGCTCATCAGGCCTGAATCTCAGGTTTCATTTAAAAGACATTTCTCCCCAGTTTAAAAATCTAAGTAATGATCCGAATTGATACCTCAAGTCAAGTCATAGTTCATGGTATAACATCAGGCTGTATCTGATCCATTTATTCCCCTCATTGCTTCTAAGAGAATGGAGAAACCATCAACGAACAGTCTTATCAAGAAAAAGAAAAGAAAAATGTATGAAATGATTTGCTTGATCCTCTACTTGGAGCCTCATCTAGAACAAAGAGGAGCTCATTTCATTTCTATAGTCCTTTCTGAATGCTTAGGCATCATTCTTCCCTGCAAAGACTGTTCCTAGCCAGGAATCAGGTGGAATGAATCAATCCATGTCAAATGAAAACCCTCAACCTGAACTCCCAGCTCAAATATAAATGGAACAACTCACTCTCACCTACAAGTCCTCCCATTGAAGAGTTACTATCTTGTGCTTCTCAGCACTCCCCTCCTCCAACTCTGTGTGCTATGCAAACATCCTGCTAAAGTAGTTTGCTTTGTTCTGGAAAACAGTGAAATATAATGATATTTAAAAGGCTGCCGAAATCCCCATAACATCGCCCTATTTGAGAAAATAGAGCTTACCTGAATATTTTAGGCTTAACAATTGCCAACCAGATGGCAGGCAGCAATATAAAAGGTATTACAAAGCTCCAGCTCCTTATGTGTGTCATTTAGTAGGATATTGCGCTCAGAATCCTGTTCTGTCATTGTTGTGTTAGTTATTCCACACCCTCCCTCCTTTCAGTTTGATTTTCTCATGCGAACACTTCATGGAAAAACATCATTTTAAAGTATTGCTATGGATTACTAATTTATAATCTTTGAATTTACTGGCTTTTTCTATGAAGTTCTCCCAGAAATAGACAATGGGGAGGAGAGGTGGTTAACTGGGGGGAGGGTTAAGATGTAGAGCTGGAAAAAAAATACAGGACTCATATTTATTCCTCTTGTTATGTAACCATACTGCTTTTCCTCCAGTTTGTTAGAAGCATTGAGAATTTGGCCCAGACATTCTAGAGATTGCAGGCAGGCAAAACGGCATCATTAGTGATGGTGACTTAGAATTCTGAAAGCAAAAGTTTTAGCTGATATTCAAACAGAAGCTCGGGGGCAATGGGATGGTGTGTTTTGGTAAAATCCAGCTGCAGGAGATGAAACAAATTTTAAGTAGGAAGACAGGATAGAGTGTTCCAAGAAATATCTAATTCAGAGGGGTCAAGTAAAAGAGAGTTCAAGCAATTTAGGAGGCTTCCATAGGGTTTGGCAGGCTGGCCACCCTAGCCGTAGGTAGAAAATCCACACCTTGGGCTAGACTCCAGTGTCTAGAGGAAGGGAATAGTCAAATCAAAGTCCAACTTTTGAAGAAAATTCACCATAGGAGAAATTACTAAATCAGGCATTCTGGCATGGAAACAGGGCAGTGGCAAGATATGAGGACAGTGTTACAGCTGTATGCTGTGACAGCAGCATCATCATGCTTCTCTATGCAGAGCTGTGGAGACAGTAGAAGTGGCACAGAATAGGCTCCATGCTGATACATATGATTTAATCAGTGGGATTCACTAACTCCCCATGGCAGTATCTGTCCAAATGCTCAACTGGGAGCTGACCTGGCAATATAATCTCTGACCAAGGTGATTAGGACAGCAAAATAAAGACATAAAATGAAATCATAGGACACATATTTTAAAAGGTAGTCATTTGAAGGCTCATATGCTTTATCCCTTTCTTCTGTGGTAGTCATGAATCCATTTCTATCCAAATTCTCTCTAAAATATGCTATGGCAAGCATATTCAAGTAATGAATGTATATAGGTAATGAGGCACATCTAATTAACCAAAAGGAAAAAAAATATGACCCTCCTCAAAATAAAAAAGAATAGCCATCACCACAAAGGACATCACCACCAACAAAACACTGCATTGAGAGACCTCTGTTTTGCATGGATTCTCTGATCTCTCTCTGCTCCTTCCTTTCACCCAATCTTGTGTATATTGAGCTTCTGTATCTGAGCAGAGAATGAAATAATAGAGAATGAGCTGCAGCCCTGAATAGGCTGTTTAAATTAGTTCCAAGGCATGGGTAATTGTCTAACTCTTCCCTCAGCTAAGCCTGTGTAAACACAGATTTAAATGATTGATCAAAGATAGAATAGTCCCATAATGATCAAAAGAAAATTAGTCGAAGCTCAAAGAAATTGTATTATCTCAGGGTTGGAGGAAAATTAAGGGTTTCAAACCCCAGCCCAGTCTTTACTCTCTCTTCTACAGCATACAAAGATGTGACTCCCTACCTTAGTAAAACAAGGAAAAAAAATTTAAAGTTTAATTTTAATGGTATTCCAGAACTTTTAGTCTTATTTGTCTTATTCACTCCCACATGATAAAACAAAATCACACAAGTAGTCATTAAATTTCTTGGAGCCACAGTTTTCTCATTCACAAAGTAGAAAAACACCAACTATCTCATATTTATGTGTTATTAATAGGTAGGTGGTATATTAAAACCCTTTATAAGCTGGGAGTGTAGCTTAGTGGCAGAATACTTGTCTAGCATATGAAAAGCCCTGGCTTTGATCCCCAGTATTGAAAAGTAAAACAAAATAAAACAACAGCAACAAAAAAACACTTTATAAGGCCTTATTAATTTTAAGTGTCCCAGTGTCATATTTGATGGTGACATAAGTGAATGAATGAATGAATGAACAAATTATATCATGGTTACAGTGACTGAGAGATTTCTACACTTGATAGCCTAAGTCTGTCCTACCATTCATCCTTTGGTACTCATCCCCATCTGACATTATATAATATATTAATTTATATACTATCTGTATTCTCTACTGCAATATAAATGTCTCTTGGGCAGCAAATTTGTCTTATTCACTGTCATATTCCCAGGGACTAGAATAAAGCTTAACACTTAGTAGGCATTCATTGAGTGGTATGGTTTAGATATTAGATGTCCCCCAAAAGCTCATGTGTGAGACAATGCAGGAGGGTTTAGAGGTGAAATGATTAAGTTATAAGAAACTTAACCTAATCTGTGCATTATTCTCCTCATAGGGAATTAACTTCTTGGTAACTGTAGGCAGGTAGGGTGTGGCTGAAGGAGATGGGTTCCTGAGACTGTGCCTTTGTGATAGATATTTTTGTCCTGGTTTAGTGGAATGCTCTCTGCTCTCTCTACCTGCTGGTGCCATATTCTTAGCTGTGTTCCTCCGCCACACTCTTCCACCATGATATTCTGCCTCATCTCAAGCACCATGGATTGGAGCCAGCTATCTATGCACTGAGACCTCTGAAACCATGAGTCCCAAAGTAAACTTTTCCTTCTATAATTATTCTTGTCAGATCTTTTGATCACTGTATTGAAAAAGCTTAATAAAACAGTAAATATATGTTACTTGAATGCATAAATGAAAGAATTAATGAACTGGTTAAGTTTCAAATCCAGATCGATTCCAAAGCTAGCATCCTTAATGACTAACTCTGCATGAATAAATATGCTCAAAGGATGCAGGCAAATTTTATACAACACCACTAAATCTTACATAGTTTTTGTAGGTAGAAAAATGCCCTCCAAACATATCTACATCCTCATTCCAAGAACCTGTGAATGTGTTACTTTGCATTGTGAAAGAAAGGTTGTATGATGACACACTTAATATTAAGAATCATGAGGGCTGGGGATGTGGCTCAAGCGGTAGCACGCTCGCCTGGCATGCCTGGGGCCCGGATTTGATCCTCAGCACCACATACAAAGATGTTGTGTCCGCCGAAAACTAAAAAAATAAATAAATATATATATATTTTTTTAAGAATCATGAGATGGGGGATTATCCAGGATTATCCAGTGGACCCAGTTCATTCACATGGGTCCTTAGAATCATCCTGGTACTTTTCTGGGATACAGTCAGAAAAAGAGATGTGATGGCTAAAGTAGGATGGGAGAGATATTGACACTGGCTTTGAATATGAAGAAAAGGGCAAGAGCCAAGGAGTGTAGGTGGCCTTCTAGAAACTGGCAAACACAAGGGGATGGATCTTCTCCCAGAACTCTAGAGAGGAATGCAATCTTACTGACACTCTAATTTCAACCTAGTGAGACCCAAGTCAGACTTCTGACATATAGTACTGTAAGAAGACAAATCTGTTTGGTGTTCAGACACTAGATTTGTGGTAATTTGTGATAGCCAGGACAGAAAACCAGGATCATTGTAGAAAGGACATTATTATTATAAGGAAGTTTGCTGCTTACTTGTTGTGAGAATATGATTTTAGATTAATTTTTTTAAAATTATTTGAATTAAGTAAGCTAACTTCTTATTGAAGACCACCAACATTTGTGGAAACATGAGACAATTTTAAATTTGGGGCCCACTGTAAATTTGTGGGTTGTGTGTGTGTATGAGTGTGTGTGTGTGTGTGTGTGTGTGTGCATGCATGCACACACGTGCGCTTGAATCAGCATATGCTTCTAAAATAACCTTAGTGGAGTTTCTTAGCTGTGGAAATACAGGATGGCCTTCACATACTATTCATTCATCAGTGGGCAGTATAATATATCCACACAATATATCCAGAGCCAAAACCTTCCTCTACTACTCATTCTTCTGCTGCCCTTCATAACAGAAAAAAAAAAAAAATCATGCTGCCACCAACTCCTACCTTAGCCACATCTCTGAAGCACACACATTAGTGCAGCCCTTACAGGCCAGGGACCTGGTGTGACTTCTCTGTAACCGAGTGGCTCAATTGTCTCCACCACAGAGCCATCAGGCATGGCTGGCTGAGACACTAATGCTCTAGGAGTCCACAGCTCCCAAGTAATGGACATTGCTGTGAAAAATGAATGTGCATCTGTTCATCACTGCAGACGGTGGAAAGAGTGGGCTGTGATTTTAGCTTCTATCCCCCAAATAATGTTTGCTGTCGTGCTGAAATCTTGGCAATCAGTGTAACAGATGAACATATCGTTTCATTTGAAATATTTGCTAAACACGATAGGACCTTGAAAACCACACCTCAGCATGAGTGTGTGTGTGTGTATGCGTGTGTGTGTTGGAGGAGAGACCATGTGTGTTGGGTAGACTGCAGAATTAAAAACAGAATCTAGGAAAAGCTAGCTGAAAAGGTAAAATGGGAACCTTGCAATTTCATTAGAAATAAATTACTTACTTATATTTCCTAAATCTTTTTCTAGCAGAATTTTGCTTAGAATATGTGTTTTTTACCTTTAAAAATGAAAACTTCAGACAGATCCAAGAAAACTATGCATCTACATTTCCTCTTTTAAAATATGAAACTTAATGCACGTGCACCTTCTAAAGTGGAATCTAATGGCAATAAAAATCAATTGGCCCCTTCAGCATTGCACATATTACTCTTGTGACATTATATTAACTTCAGTGCTATGAAACTCATTTGCTTATGAAATAGCTTCAACCACTGAATGGACTCTTCATTTTCAGAGTGGACACACTGGCATATATGTTTGATTGACCCTTGGGCTAACCATTCCCTGATATTAAAATAGGAAACTTTTTGTTGAAGTCACCCCAAGGTAAAATTCACATGTAAGGCCCTTGCTAGAGAAGAAACTTTAAAAACATTTCAAATCCTTCTTCATCTTCCTTTAAATTAAAAGTAGCTCAGTATCAATACTTGGTCACCAGTGAACTCATTCAATAATTATTTATTGAGGTTCCACTATGTGGTAGTTACTGTTCTAGATTTGAAGGCTGTAGCAAGAATAATATATTCAAGAGTTTTTGCTTTTATTAAGCAATCATCTAAGGGGAGCTACCAATGAACAAAATAATAGAGCTTTCTAGGAGTAATAAATGCTAAATGGAAAAAAATCTAAAAGGAGAGTGAGTGGTGGGAAGTATAGGGAGTAGGAGGGAGTACCGGGAGAGAATGAAAATTGGAGTGCATAGGCAGAACATTCAAGAAAGATGAGACAAGCAGGTTTGTGCAGCATTGACCTATTCCCTGTCCTTGAATAGAAGCAAAACAAGGTGACTGGAGCAGAGAGAGGAGATTGGCAAGAGGTAACGACAAACATTCTAAAATAGGCAAAGAACCAAGTCCTCTAGCATGAACAATGTACCATTTCTAGACCGAGTAGTCATGAGATCCTTTTTCATTTTGTTCAAGGGATAATAGCAGACAAATTAGAAACTAAAATTTAAGATCTTTAATGCTTGGATTTAAACACTAGGTTTTGGGTTTGAGTTTTACTAATATTATGGGGATGTGATAAGGTATAAATATATGCTTGTGCATTACAGATGTGAGAATACTCAGCACTAAAAAATCCATGATCTAATAATGAAATCATAATTTTATCACCAAGCCCCATGGGGACATTTTTTTAACTACTTGATGGCTATTTTTCCCAAATATGTTTCAAATACTATATTCCATCAAATCTAAGATGTCATTTTTATACATCATTATTTTATGAGTTTCAAAGAAAAAAATACCTACAACATGCTGTCAAAAGCACATCACAATTTTAGGAATGTTTTAAACATTGAAAACTGTTTTATTATAGAATGAATTAAACATAGTACAATTATCATCTCACCTGATCTATATAATGCATGAACTTTTACTTATCTTGATGTACTGTTTGTGCAAAGCTTGTCTGTTAACCTTGACTCAGAGGAAGATATTGCATTTTATTTCTTTTTCCTTGGGCCTACTTGTTGAGAAACAGAAGTTTTATATATATATATATATATATATATATATATATATATATATATATATATATATAAAATACATTCAATACATTCTCATTGATACATATATATATCATTGGCTCTGCCTGGCCTAATGCCAAATTTAAAAAGAAATTGAATTTAGGTGAAGTGGGAGTATAGTTTAATGGTAGAGCAGTTGCCAAGCATGTATGAAGCTCTGGTTCCATCTCCAGGGTCCACAAAAAAAAAAATTAAAATAAATAAATAAACAAAAGTAGATGAGAAAGTTCAACAACAATCAGCATATTAAGTGATAGAAATTGACTTGTTTATTTTGTATCCACATTAGTAGCTTCTAGATACTAGCAGAATATTGAAATTCTGTTTCTTGAACTTTTTCATGTGCTAAACATGAATGAGTCAGTGCTAACATCGGAACTCATGGTGATATCAGATATTTCTATGGTTTGGGTTATAATACTAACTAATGTTCATTGCATGCCTATTATCAGACCTGCTTCTAAGTACTTAATGTGCACTTAAGGCTCAGAACTACCCTGTGAGGTAGATCCAGTTATTTTTATTCCCATTTAGAGATGAAAAAACTGAAGCTCCGAAAGGGTAGGTTATTTGGCAGCGAAGTCCTAGGGAAACTGCTGACAGGTTAGTTGTCAGACTTAACATGATGACCAACAATTTTACACTTTCTGTCAAATGCTTCGTATGAGGTATTTTATAAAAATCATATTGTTGTACCTGAATATGCACATTTAACCATTGAAAAAACATTCTTTGCTTTCCAAATATTAGACCCCTGAACACTCTCCTAGGCCTATCTTTATACTTCCTTGTAAAACCCAGTTTAATCAAAGATCTTTGCTAAGCCAGTTTAGCAAGAACTCTACAGTCTCCATATGTGATCACCTTCAATATTCCATTAACTTCCTCATCCTCTACCATCCCTATGATGACGTCCAATCAACCTGGCCAAGCTTCTGGGAGAATCTTGTTAGGTCAGTTTAACCAGAATCTACTTCACCCTTCATGATTCCTCTAAGTAATTTTCTATCCATTGATTTCCACACTGCTCCTTGGTTATAAATTCCCATTTGCCAAGATTCTATTCCGAATTACTCCCAGTTCTATACTGAGGTCTCTTTTCTCCTGTTGTAATAGTTGTGAATAAAATCTCTTTGTGTCCCTTTAACTACTGTCCCACTCTGGTTTTCTTTGACAGTATCTGCTAGGTCACCCTGTCTCATTCAGCATGGTAATGAACACAAATACATTTGTTGAACCACTTTGATTCTATATGCTGAAAAGTACACATGCTAGATAGCTGAGCCAAATATGCTGTAGATATTCAAGATTGCTTTGCCCACGGTCCTAGTCATTTCACTGGTCTAAGATTAGAGTTAAAACCTGATCATTTTAACCCAATACATTAATCAGTGCCTTCTGTTTAAGATTCATGTCATGTCATGTTGAGAAGTCAAGAGGTTCAAGCAGCCCAATCTGGTTGTGCAACCAGGTGAGATGCCTGTGAATGGAAAATAGGAGCATCCTTTCTCACCAGTGCTGCCTCTGAATTGACGGCACACAGCACAGTGCACAGGCCACCCAGCTGTTGCTTAACCCTCCCTTAACAGTAAAAGGCTTCTTTTGAGCTCCTGACAGGGTGAAAATGCTTTGCTTAAATTCTTTTCTCAGAATGGTTTGGAATTTGTTGCACTTAGTGGCAACCCTGCTGCGCTCTCCCCAAAAGGGAAGATTACCCATGAATTAAAACATCACCACCATCAATCCTAACACTTATTTTCTGGATCCTTTAACCATCTAGACCTAAAAACACACCAAAAATAACAACCACAAAATACCTCCTTTGTTTTGCTTTATCTTCTCTTAGCTCTTTCCTACCACATTTTCTATTCTTCTAAGTCTGAGCCTGCCTGGGCTTTAACTGACTTGAGTGTTCACTCATCCAGTGAGTTCAAAATACAGGTGCACAGCAAGAAACAGAGAGGTGCCAGTGTACAACAGTACCCAAACTAGGAGAGTTCAGGCTTACAGCTAGCAGCTCCAGGTGACAGCCCTGAAAGAAATGCTAGGACAAAAGTATCCTTGTGACTCTATAGTACTGACAAAATTCTTTGGCCAAATTCATTTATGTAGTTTAGGAAGGAAGGATTTTCTATGATTTTGAAGCCATTTGCAGTAGGTTGTTATGGAACCACATTCTTTAACCTTCAAAGCTTCAAGGAAATGGCTTAAAGAAACCGGTATTTTAATCTGTTTTGCTCTTGACACTGAGGGAGTGCCAAGAGAAGCAGTCTCTGTCCTGTCTTGGTGCACACTAAAGTGGTACATTCCTCATAAAACATTTTCCCATTTCTGATGGCTTCAGATATCTCTGAGATTATACAAATTTTATGTCCCCCTAATATATACCAAAACTCATTGAATGACACACTTATCTTTATAGCTTTACCATTTTTTGATTTAATCAATATAGATGATCTACTTGAAAAGAGAATCTGAAAGATTTTCCTTATTGCCTTCTCCCTCTCTCTGTCCCCCTCCTCCTCAGCTGTCTTTTCTGGTCCTATTGACCTGGAGGCAGGCTGGGGGAACTGGTTTTGAGTCCTGGTTTTGCCACTCATTTTATATAAGGCTTTTTTTAAGAAGTTCACTTCTCTGATTATTTATTCCTTACACATAAAATAGGAATAGTAACCCTACCTAAACCGGAGTTTCTTGTTGCAATTAAATGAGATAATTTGCATGGAGAATTAGAGTGCCTGACATAAACAAGTTATCATGAAGCAAGTATCAGAGCGCCAAATCATAAACATTTAATAAATGTTGCTCTGTCACCATCTTTCCCCTTCATAAATTAAAAAAGAAAGTTACATATTTTTGCCAATTCCAGAAGTATGCATCTGATAATTTAAAAAATAAATTCTTAAAAACTTATGTCCTTTTCTGGAAATTCTCCAATTGATCCACTTTGCCAATGTGTAAATAAATGGCATTGGTCACCCCACAATTTAGAATTGGATACTTTCCCTGGCCCTGTGGCCACCTCTCCTTACTCCCAAAACAATGTGTCTGCTAGAAGCATAGTCTAGGAAGATTTTGTGAGATCTATGTGTCTGACCGGCTACATAGTATAATGGTGAGAGTAGAGCAGAGCCAGCTTGGGTTTGAGGGTGTGGTCTTATCATCCAAGGTTTGGCTAAGAGATCAGAGGACCATTCTCCTTCGAGAAATAGAGTCTAACAGAGAATCCCATAGCTCCTCTTATTAAGGGTCTCCTTAATTATCTTTAGCCTGGTCTTCACCAAGGAAGAAATCACGTTGTCTGATACAACCAGGAGCAGAATTTAGGCTATGGGGGAACAAGTATGCGTGTTGTCTCAAGGAAAGATGAAGAGGGGGAAATATTTTTTAAAAACAAAACATATATATTTTTTTCATTTTCTGCACACTATCTAAATACTCTTCACTTCCTGGAAGGAAGGTACCATACCGGACAGGGGAAGATCTCCGGCTGCTGTCAGAAGCTCCATAAGCGCTGCATTTACAGAGGAAAAGTGGCTTCATATGCTTCATTTCTTTGTAGAGTTTAAACATCTCTAAAAAAGAGTATTGATTTTGGACATTTTTGTTTGGATGTTTAAAAGATACATCATGTAAGACTGTCAGCATGTATGAAATTGTGTGTGCATGCATGTATATATATGTGAGAATATTCATGGTATATATGTGTGCATGTATATATATGTGAGAATATTCATGGTGTATATGTGTGCATGTATATATATGTGAGAATATTCATGAAAGTGTATATGTGTGTACACATTTGTGTGTGGAAGTGCATGTGTCCAAATGTGTATGCATGCATTTGTGTATATGTGTGTAAGATATATGTATGTGTGGGTAAGTATTGTATTTTGTGTACATATATGTGTGTCTATGCCTATGTGTGTGCATGCATTTATTTCTAAGCATTTAGTCCTAAATTGGTAGGATTTAGCCTTATTTCCTGTGCAGTAAACACCATGTGTCCTATTACCTTACATTATAGCAGATTAGCTATTGGCTAGCATTTAGTTGAAATAAATAATATTATAATAGACATATGTATTAAGTGCCAACAAGTCATTAGAAACTTCAGTTTGAGCCCAAAGGTTAAGGGAGGTGGCTCATCTAGAAAATAAAAATGCCTGCATGACTATTTTAAACATGAAAGTAGGTGTGAGTACTCTTGACCGCTGTATTTGACTGTAAAGCTGAAGTGGGATGGCATTTGGAAACCATTCATTCTCAGAAATGGCAATGCCAAAAAGAAGATCTCTGCCAAAATGTACTAGAAATTACACATGAACATATGAAGCAAATGTGATTTATATTAACACATAGCATCAACTTTTGATTATTTAAGTGAATGGGATTTGTTAGTTTAAAAATATGAGAAAAAGACATTATACTTTTGAGAAATTTTTTTCTCTGATTATTAATTCTTTACACATAAAATAGAAATAGAATCCCCATCTAACTCAGAATTTTGGTATATGTTAGGGGAAAATAAAATGTGTATGATTTGTATAACTTTAGAGACATTTAAAGCCATGTAAAATGAGAAAATAGTTGGTGAGAAATGTCTCTCTTTAGTGTGCTCTGTAACAGGGACAGAGACTGCTCCTCTCTTGGCAATCCCTCAGTGTCAAGGGAAAAACACATTCAAAACCTGCTTCTTCAAGACCTTTCCTGAAAGGCTTTGAAGTTTAAAGAATGTGGTTCCATAACAACCTAATACAAAGGCTTCGGAATTCAGAAAATACCTCTTTCTCTTAACTCAATTTGGCCAAAGTTAGTACTGTGGAGTCACAAGAGTCCTTTTGTCCTAGTATTTCCTTCAGGGCTGTCACCAGGAGCTACCAATGGCAAGCCTGATGGCTGATGGCTAAAAGATGCCTCATAATGTCTCACTCAGCGTGTCTGTCTACTTATTTAGGCTCTTTTCCGATCAATATTAAAATCAGTTTCATTTTCTAAGCAGCTTCTGACTGATGGTAATTTGCCAGTAATGAGTTAAATGTAGGTACTTGGAAAACTCAATTTGAGATTAAAAACATGACATGGCCAGGTTCAGTTGCACACACCTGTAATCCCAGCAATTTGGGAAACTGAGGTTAGAGGATCACAAGTTCAAGGCTACACTGGGCAACTTAGCAAGACCCCTGTCTCAAAACAAAAATTAAAAACAATTAGGGATGTAGTTCTATGGCAAAGTGTCCCTAGGTTCAATCCTCTGTTTAAAACAGAAAAAAATTCAGAGTTGGGTTACACAGTTACACATGTCCATCACAGACACACATATTATCACATTTATTGTGACACTTTTTGCAGTACTCTGTTCTTTTAAAGGGATATGCAAAAAAAAAGTCACCCAGGGATCTTTTTCAAACACAGATGCTTATATTCCACTACCCAAATGTGGTGATTTAATAAGACTGAGGCGGTCCCCAGGCAATTGGGTAAAAAAAGAAAAAGTAAACTCAGTTGATTCTGATATCTCTGGTTAAGTAACTGCACTAAAGACCAGAAAAAAATATGCTTTTAAGCATTTGAGAAGAGCCCATCTGTCTTTCCCAAGACACATACATAGTCCGTCATTGACCTAATTGCTAAAACTAACAATATAGAAATAATAATTTATTATACACTTTCTTCTTTAAGTCTATCACTCAGCAGTCTCATTCTCCAAAAATTTCTCAACACTGTGTATCCAGTTTTTTTTTTTTTTTTTTTTTTTGTCCAAGCTGGCATCCATCCATCTACCCTGCTGTTTTATTCCTGGAAATTAGCAAAGTATTAGACACAGAGTATCTGCTCAAGAAATATTGTTGAAAAAAATGGACAACTGAGCAATTGAAAATTGAACTACTTGTGTATGACCTGGTATTTATAAAATTGAGTTAATATCAAAAGGCATTGAATTAAAAATACAATTTCTATAATGTTGAATTGTGGAGCGCATGGCCAGCATTAGATTATAAGTAGCAGGGAAGACAGTCATCACAGATAACATTGTCCACCTCTAGGCCCCAGGGACACAGATACCTGTGGTCCAAGGCTACCATCTCCTGTTTCACTTCAGCTCACAACAGATGAGCTGGGGAAATGCATGTGCCAGAACCATACCAGCAACACAGTCCACACAGGGGTATCTGGTGGCAAAACATCAATTATCACCTCCTTATCTGAGAAGCAGAAGATTGGATTTCTAGTAGGTCCTGGGGGCCCACTTGAGATCTATTCAGTCTGAATGCTTACGTAAAACACCCTCCCTCCTAGCAAGGGAGAAAAGCAATGAAATCACTGCTTGGAATGAAACAAATAGAAATGACAATTAAAAAGGTAGTATGATCTGAACTAAAGAGGTAGACACTATACAAATGGGCATCTCTAAAAAAAAAAAAAAAAAACATGCATCCCAAAGATACCTCAAGAAAGCAACCATTAAGTGACCATTAAGGAAGGAAAAGTTCTAGGTCCAAGGGCGATTTTTTTTTTTTTTTTGGCCACGCTGCTGGTACTGATGGGTCAGCACCTTTGTTTAGGAGACAGAGTTTAAGGCAGCAGGTAGAACTAATCCCATCTTCAAGTGGGCTGAGGCATCAACCAGATCACTAGGCACAAGAAAGGAATATCAACCCCAGATAGTTGTGGGTGACATATGGATGGAACCATCCTCCAAAAAGCTCCCAAGACTGTGGATTTGAGATAGATAAAGAGAGTTTGGGGAAAAATTTTAAAAGGAGACAAAATTAAAAGAATTGAGTGGCCACTCAGGGGTGATCCTGGAAAATGGAGCATGATTCTACCTTCCAACATCCCCCAAACTTCACTTGTGTCCCCCAACCCAGCAGGAAGACAAAGGAAAGTAAAGGGGCCCGGGTCTCTGGGATTCAGTTAGAATGTTTATTGTTTGTCGTCCAGGACTCTAAATCACTCAGAAGGGAGCTTATTTGTTCTCTCAAGTTCTCCATTACCCCTGTGGGGGCTTGAGAAAGAGCTTTGAACTGAGAAAAATCCCTGGCAGTAATTAAATACAAAAGCCTCCCAGCGGCTGCCTGCCTGTGCCTTCATTTTGGCAGCCTGCACTAGCCGAGCAGAAGGGGGAAGATTTGATTTTAATCACACAGATTTCATATTTTATTTTGCTCATTAAAATTCCTGATAAGGATTTACTTCAGCATTTTATGGCATTCCCTGAATATTTGAAGAGGGTCTTTTTGTGTGTGTTTGTTTGTTTGTTGCTTTTCGCTATCAATGTTGTCTGATTCGACAGTCTGAAGAGATTGCTGTCCATGTTGCTCAAATCTAAGGTGTGAGGCATTTCTGGGGAAAAAGAAAAAAGAAAAAAAATCTAGGGACACACACCCCACTCTGTAATGATAGCTGTACTCAGCCAAAGTGAAGGGATCAATTATCTAAAAATGCAGGCTGGAATCAAGATGAAGAAAAACATTACTATCCAAAGTTTTTTTAGAACTTCTAAGAAAATGAGGAATTTTATATCTATACAAAACCATATTGCTTGGTTAGGGAAGAAAAATCCTTTTTAGGAGGCATGACCAGAGAAGCCTAGGTGGTTGTGACCACACCCCAGTCTGCTGGCCTTTCCAGGGACTGTCAGAACCCCCTGGGAATCAGTTCCATGCAGCAGGATTTATTTCTGTGCTAATGTCAGTGTCAAAGTGTCACCACCCAGGCCTGAGTAGACAAGAGCTGGTACTATTTTATTCCCTTTTTAAAATATACCTTTATTTAATTAATTTATTTTTTTAATGTGGTGCTGAGAATAAAACCCAGTGCCCCACACTGGTGAGGCAAGTGATCTGCCACTGAGCTACAAACCCAGACCTGTTTTATTCTTTAATAGAGCATCAACTGCAAATCTTTTTTGGCCCACAGAGAATCAAATTTTAGTTTAGATATATGTATAAATATGTACTCATATATGTGTATATACATTCAATATATATAGAACCGGATCTATGTTATTACATATATACATAGAGAGAATATATGTAGAAAGTACATGTGTTTTAGAGGAGAATAGTACATAGTGTTGAAAGTTATATACTTGATATACGGACAGACTATATAGAGAATACCATACGGTGGTATAGATATTATTCTATAAAAATATATTCTATATATAGTATCACATATACGCTTCCTTTATACATCTCCACATGCCAGGATTTCCTTCCATGCATCTATGATTCTGATTTGCAAGTATTATATTTCCACATTCCAGATTCTTGAAGGTTTGTCCATGTTCTCTGGATCAGGTCTGCCTTCCAGGTGCACGGAGGAAGTGGGGAGGCAGAGGCCCAGGCCTAGTGCCCAGTAGTGGTGCACTGCTCTCATACTCACTGAACCATCAGCAGGGATGCTCTAGAATCAAATCCAGTGAGTCTGCACTGGGTTTTGCTTCAGATTTGTTGAGTTCTGATGTGGCATAAATATATACCCAAAGCACCTTTTTTTCCCCTATATACATACAAATTTTAGATTGCCAGATTGCATTATTTGGGAGGATCACTCTCATTCCATGTTGCAATAAACCAATTCTGCTGGCTGAAACCCCTATAAGTGTGATTACTCCAGTGGTTGTCAGTTTGTTAACTCTCCCTAGCAAGTGGAGACAATTTACCTTTTTGTCTCTTTCTCCATCAAAATTCCATTTCCACTGAAGTGATTTTTAACACTTATTCAATGTGCAAAAATTGAAACAGAAAATAGACATCATGTGTGTGTGTTTATACGTATACGTCCTCCTTTTAGCATGTATTAGAATACATGTATGAATGTTAATTTTTAATAGGTATAAATAGTAATGCGGTTTTTTTTGTTTTTTTTTTTTTTTAAAGAGAGAGTGAGAGAGGAGAGAGAGAGAGAGAGAGAGAGAGAGAGAGAGAGAGAGAGAGAGAGAGAAATTTTAATATTTATTTTTTAGTTCTCGGAGGACACAACATCTTTGTTGGTATGTGGTGCTGAGGATCGAACCCGGGCCGCACGCATGCCAGGCGAGCGCGCTACCGCTTGAGCCACATCCCCAGCCCAGTAATGCAGTTTTAAGCTGTCCCAGAAACCCATCCTTGGGAAAGCTGATCAAGTTGCTCTAGGCGGGAGGAATGATTCCTTGCCAAGATACACAACATGTTTCCATGCTCAAAGTGTTCATATGGAAGAAAACTAGGACTTACAGATTGAGAAAGACATGTCCTTAATCGACCTCCAGAGAGCTCATCTGGGAAAAAAGTGGGTCCCTTCTCTCCTATATTGCCAGCCTCTGCTTTCTAAGTTACACCCAGAGTTTTCTGCTTCTCAGTTTTTTGTGTGCTAATGCTGTTTCCTAAAGAACAAAATCTTGTCCATCACAACGGGAATATGAGGCCCTGCTCTTGTTTGCATTCCAAGTACTCCCACTTCCTGCAATCTCTCTACTTAGCTGCAAATTTCCCTTCATTAAAATTAAGCCTCATTTCTTACTCATCTTTTCCTGTTTTCTTCAGCAAAACTGTGTGCAATTCTTAAACCTGTTTTTCTCACTGCTTTATTTTCTTGTCACTTCATCATGAAATCTTTCCTCCAAAAAACAATTAAGAAATTTATTCCACCCCATTTTCCCCTCCTTTTTGTGGGAAACAAGAGAAAGAGAGGATGTGTGGTGAGTGTGTGTGTGTGCATGTCTGTGTGTGAGAGTGTGTTGTGTGTGTGTGTGTGTGTGAGAGAGAGAGAGTGAGAGAGAGAGAGAGAGAGAGAGAGAGAGAGAGAGAGAGAGCAGGTAGGAGGATAAGAAGTGTTTTCCTAGGCCAAGCAACATGGTGCATACCTGTAATCCCAGTTGCTTAGGAGGCTGAAGCAGGAGGATCACAAGTTTAAAACCAGCCTCAGCAAAAGTGAGTCACTAAGCAACTCAGTGAGACCCTATCTCTAAATAAAATACAAAATAGGGATAGAGATGTGGCTCATAGGTTGAGGGTCCCTGAGTTCAATCCCCTGTACTCCCTCCCCCCAAAAAATGAAGTGTTTTGCTAAGTTCTAGAAGGTACTAGAAGGCTTCACTTGGTATATTTTGGCGTGAAGTTTTTGCCCAGATGCTGGGATTACTGGTTATGCTCCATATATTATGCTAATTGTAGGGATAATATGGCCTTATATATCCATCTGGAGTGGTGGCAGCTCAAAGAAACTCTCCAGGGTCAGATTTCAAGATAGGGAGATAAGAGAAAAAAAAATCGTGGGGTGAGCATTGGATTCTCTAAGAGAGGAGCTCTAAGGCTCTGATAAATCTACCCCGACATATAGCTATCCTGTCTTCTCTTTATTTTCTTTTAACTCTTTCATTCAGGTTATCCACCTAACTTCTTTTTTAGGGCCAAAATACATACCAGGAGTTCTGTGAAACTAAACCTTCATAAGCCCCAGATGCTCTGGAAGCATCTAAGCCTCCATTTTCCTGGCAGATACAGAATTGCCATTTAGTGCTCTCTAGCAGAATCTGGGACTCAGGTGTAGCTTCTACTTGGAAGCCAAGGAAAATAGAGTCTACCAAAGACTGGAAGTTACATGCAATAGGGTCCTGAACAAACTGACAGGGAGGATCACAGTGAGATGCTCTCTCTTCTAGGAGGATTTAACTATGATCATTAGAAAGACACTTTGAGGTACTTATGGACAAAGCTTCAGAGGACACTATAAGGATGTGGTGGCAACTTAGCCATTCTTCAGTGCACATTTAAACTTTCTTGACTCTTGGGCTTACTGAAAAACTGGGTACTCATTAAATTATGGTTAAATACTGAAAACTAGCTAGGTAGCCTTGGGGAAGTTACTTCTAAGCTTGATTTAGAAAACAGGATAATAATATTACAAATCTGGTGAGTATGTTTCAAAGATTAATTGATAAAATCAGAGTAAAATGTGTAGCATAATTCCTGACTTATTGCAACACAATACTCAAAAACTTGGCTTTTATTATCAGAATTATCAGGTAAGCATTGAAGACATATCGTGAACAAAGGCAAACAAGAAACGGTGTGTGACCTCTCAAAATTGGGATTTGAACCCAAGTCCAAGTTATTATAAAAGATCTCCCTTTCTCTGTCTTTCAAAGAAATCAGTGTAGATAAAGTGATATTTATGGAATGAAAATGAAAGACAAAGGGATTTGGTCACTCATGGACCTTTATGCTCTACTACCCCAAAATGACGAAGGTTCAAGAATGAGCAAGAAATGAGAGGCACAGACCCAGCAAGAACCAGCCTTATGGAATCAGGATTTCTGAAATCCCACTTGCCTTGTGGGCCTTGATCAACAGGTAAGTTTCAAAAGGAGGGGTTGGCTGTGGATGGTAGCTCTATCCACCAGCCCAGGAGACTCCCAACTCAGATCTTTACTAAAAAGGGCTGGCAAGGATAGCTCCTTTCACCAGGCCTCTCCTCCCAGGAAGAACACTGCCATTTAATTGTGTCTCAGAACCACCAATTGCTTTTGCTTGCTTCTAGCTGCAATTTGTTTTTCTTACTATTTTATATAATTTTCAGGTACTAGCTTATTTTATTAAAAGGGAGAGAAAAAAAACACAATATTTTAAAAGCATTGCAATAGTTTCCCTCTTCTAAATCTCATATACATTTATTTTTGCTTTGTTTATTTATTTATCTGTTTATTTACCTGTTTATTTATTGGTGCTGGGAAGTTGAACCAGAGCCTTACACAGGCTAAGCATGTACTCCACCACTGATCTATAAGCCCAGCAACTTTTGTTATGTTTAACTAATATTATGGGTTTAACCTTTTGTTTTAATCTTTTAGTCTTATACTTCATTGGCTTCCAAAGCCTTTTATCTTGTACCTTTGAATTACATATATTATATACTATTTTGCTACCCTCAACCTTTTATCTTTATGGTGGCTTGAGATCTAGGTTATTTAAAGATTTTCCCTTATTTCTGTCTACACCTTAGCAACTGTAAAGAATTAACTTCATCCTATTCTTAGACCATCCCATCTATTTATCTATCTATATATCTATATATGTACACATACACACGCACACACACACATACACACAATAACATTTATCTTCTTTTTCCTGATTTTTACTGTTTTATTTTATAGCCAGCAACTAAACATATGACCATTCTTTTTTATTTAAAGAATTTTACCCACCAGACATTAGGTTTCAGAATAAACAGAGACCAACTACCAAGCAGCCTACCAATGGTCAAGAACAAACAGCTAAATAATCAGTGTACCATGGTAAGGACTAACATGTAGGCTGGCAGGTCTCTATGGGAGAGGATTGTAGAGGCCTCTCTTTGGTCAGTTTCGGTGGCCTCTGGGAAAGACATGCAAGGGAGCAACAAGAACAAGTCCCTTGATGATGTGGCCCTTTCTCTGCTTACTTACTAGTGAGCTCCATGGGGACCAGGCTCAGTATGTAGGCTAATATCTGAAACGGAATAAGTGAATACATTTCTCCACTTGAACTTTGGACATGTTGGATTGGGCATTGCTTTGTTCTCCCATATCTGTGTTATACAACCACTATAAGCTCTGCTTCTTCCACGTCTGCTTCTTTCACATCCTGAGTCCAGTGGTGACAACTGTGCATATCTCCAGGCATTGTGAAATGTCCCTTGGGCAGCAGATCATTCCCCCCTGAGAATTTCTGATTTAACCCTTTTAGCCACCTCTTGTGATGGGCAAGAAAGTCATCATCACTCTTTGTTTTGTAAGAAGTGATGGTGAGGCTGAAAGATTGTAATTTTCCCAAAGTTACACAGAAAGAGAATGTCCTAAGCCCAGATCCAGCTCTCATTTAATACTTTGTGTCATCAATTCATACCTATGATTGACTTACTTAGGACTAGCTCACCTACTGGAGGCTGTCCCAATGAAGTCAGAGCCTCTGTCCGTGTGACTGTTGGTGTAGGCTCTGTGTCTCTGTGTAGAGGAAAGGAGGGTAAGGGTCCTCAATTTCATTGAAACAAAGATTTCAATGAGGACCTCTGAATGTGAGGAGAAGTTGACTTTTAATGAGAAAAGTAGTAAATTCAACTCTGGAATAGCATCACTCTCCTTCTTTTTTCTAAATATTCTTATAACAGATTCTTGGACAGTTACCTGGGCCAGAATGCAGGAAAACTAAGAGTGGATGTGCATGCTAAAAACAAGTATGATTTCCAAGAACCAAACTCATAACCTGTTGAGGTCTAAATAGAAAGTTGTAGTTCCTAAATAAAAGTCCAGGATGTCCTATCATGTATAGTATACAACTCTGATGGAAATCCTGAAACAAAGGATTCTTTATCATGGGGGTCTCTTTGAAAATAGAAGAAATGAGCCAGAGATAGAGTTTGGCTCATTTCTTCTATTTTCTGGAAGGAGAAATCAACAAAAGCTAGTTGGGATACCTATAACAGGATGAAACCAAGGGGTCAGTTCAGAAAATGGAATCAGTATCATTAAGGAAATGGACTTCAGAACAAAGAGAAGCTGGCCATCAGAACCAAAATATGCATTCAAAGGTAAAAAGCAAAGCCCACTTGATTGAGAAGCCACAAGTACAGGGAAAATGTGAACAATGTCTCTGTCTTAGAACAGTGCTGATCTTGGGAACTGAATACAATGAACTCCCGGAAGAACTCAGGAGGCCTACAAGGCATGAAAGGTCGAGATCAGGAAACAAAGAGATTCTTATAAAGAAATTTAGTCTCTGGGTCTCACAGAATTTTAAATTCTTCCTAATGAAAATATAAAGACAAATAAATTCGAGTATTAAAATCTAAGAACTGAGAGTCTGGAATAGAGCAACTATAGGTCAATGTTTGTATATTGAATAATTACATGGTCCTAGAGAAGTTCTTAATGTCTCTTTAGATGTGATTTCATTGCTTTTAAAATGAAAGTCAGTAAACAATCTCTTTCATAGAGTTGGGAAATTCAAATGAGATAATAAATAGGAAAGTTCCAATGCCCTAAATATAGTAAAAATTCAGCAATAGTAGCTTTAAAAGGAAATGATTTTTTCCTCACCTCAATTTAGCACTTCACTTGAAGTGAGAAGAACAAGTTGAATAGAAAAGCAGGTTACTGCTGCTGTCAGAGGGTCTAATTTTAGTGACTGTCCTTGCTCTTAGTATCTCTCCTTCCTAACTTCCTCACACTTCTGTATGTTAGTAAAAGACATTAAGACTTCCCCTCTCCCTTTTGTGACATTGGAGGATTTCCTACACCAGAGATATTTAACATTCTCTTGATGCTCAAGGCCAAGCATTGAATTAACATCACTACACCTGGGTCTGGATCTGGAGACAAACTGCTACTCTATTATAGAACCAGTGAGAAACATCCAATTTTTAGTTGTTAAACTTGGAAAACAGAGAACCAAATGAATGTGTAATGAAAAACTACTTCACATGGGTACAGCATCTGGTCTTAGAGGCAAAAGAGAAATGCACACAGATGCATGCATGCACACACACACACACACACACAAACACACACACACAAATTCTCCTCATGCTCTGGAAAGATAGTTCATGAAGGTAGATACAGTTGGCATAAGACTATAGGGTTTAGATATGATAAGCAGGATATGAAATACCAAAATCATTTTTATTTTCCTAAAGTGAGTGATGCTAAAGCATCTGCCACCTTTCTGAGAACTCTTCTGAACACCTGTCACCTGTATACCCTCCTCTGAAAGTGTTGAAGACACAAAGACTCCTTTGGTTTCTAAATGCAACCACCTGCTGGCCCACTCACCCATCACACTACTTCTGATAAACATGCACTCAAAAGATGACTGGTCTTCCAAGCACAAGAAACAATTCTCTTGTTGCCTGGGGAACCCATGGATTCATGCAAGTTTCTAGGGTCTGCCTATGGGGCAACTGGGATAGCAAGCTCAGTTTCCCTCAGCTTGTGACACTTTCTGCAGATTCCTGAGCTATTTGGGGAAATCAATAACCACTTTAGTACCTTTATCTGATGGTGGAGGAAGGAGTCTGGCATATTCTACAGTCAATTGAATTCAGAGTAAAGGAATCCAGCCTTCATTTCCATCAATTCTCAATCCTTACCTCACATACTTTTGTAGTGGTTTGCATCAAAAATTGTAAAAGTGGCCTTCAAATAGAAATGAAAAGAAGGATAATTGGGGTGAGTTTCAACCCAGAGCAAAATCTGGTATATAGATATTCTTTTTCTCTAATTTTTTAATATTTATTTTTTAGTTATCGGCAGACACAGCATCTTTGATTGGATGTGGTGCTGAGGATTGAACCCGGGCCACATGCATGCCAGGCGAGCGCACTACTGCTTGAGCCACATCCCCAGCCCAGTATATAGATATTCTAAAGTCACTCTAGAATTTTGTAAACACTGAGCTTAAGTAAAAAAGAGAGGATTATAAAGCAATATAAAATAATAAAAATATCAGACTGTATTTTGAAATTGCAAAGTCCTACACACTATTTTTCTACCAATTGCTTTTGAACATTTTCTGTCTCCTATTTGGGAGAACTTTGGGCTACTGTGCCTGGCCCTGCAACCAATCCTGGGTCAGGCAGCAGAGCAAGGAACCCCTATGTAGTTTATCAAATCTCTGACTCCTCTATTACAGGGAAGGAGGGTTTTGTTGCTTTCTCCTTTTCCATCAGCTTAGCTTCTGTTTCTAAGAATCAAAAGATGCCTGTCCGTGGAAAGGAAGTTTGTTTTCTTCCATTGAATGCAATTGTTTAGATGACAGACTGTGAGTGCTGCAATCTTGCAGGCCTCAGACACTTCATTCATCTCAGATGTGATATTGCAAACAGCACAGAAGGCTCTCACCCGCCACTGGCTGTCTTGCTAAAAAACTCCTGTTTCCATCACTCAGGGCATTGTTGACTAACTCAGCTGGCTGAAGCCTATGTCAACTGGGAGAGGGAACATACCACAATTGTGTCGGATACCATGCTATAGACAAAAGAGAATCAAAGTGGAGGGCCTCTATTGGCCGGTGCCTGGGGTCTCCCTGCCTCGCTCCTAAACTCTACTTAAATACTCTCCTATGAAATGGCCAATAGTGAAACCTCTCAGCTAGCAAATGTATTCTGTGCATGACATCCATCAAAAATGTTCTGAAGGCAACATTTACCACTTTTATATGGCTGAAGCCACTAAGATAGATCAAATCAATGGACAGGGGCTCAAAAAATGCCTCATTCCAGGCCCGCTAAAAGAATAAACAAATATCCTCAGCCACCCCTACAATATTCCGGTTGATAGTTACAGCTCCAGAGAGAAGAGTTTCTGCTGGAAAAGCTTAGTCAGCTCACCAGTAACTTGGCCTGGCCAGTAGCATGAGGAACACTATCTGTGGATTCTCAGCATGGGAGTCTGAAAACTGGGAAGAGACGCTCAAAGAGCTGGCTCTTCTCAAAAGAAGGCTTGCCAATCCCTTTCCCAAATAACTCTGAGATTTCTCTCATCATACTGGTTCCCGTTGTTCCCACCCAGCTGCAAGTCCTGAGTGAGTCCAGAACCATCAGAACAAATTTCCATAACACAACTATTATCATCTCCTCTATAAGACTACAACTCTTTATGACTATCTGCAACACCCTCTGCACTTTCTACAAGAAAATGTGGTTTTATAATTACTACAAATTGTTCTTTATGGAATGCTTAATATATGCTAGGCACTTTCTTATAACTTTGCACGTACTGACTGCTTAGTGACTAGAGCAACGTATTTATTTTAAAGATGAAAAACCTAAGACTCAGCAAGGTTGCAAAACTTTCCAAGATCACACAGCTATATGTTGTGGGTCCACATTTTAAACTAGGTAATTGTTTTCCACATGTTCCCCATATCCCTAATTCCTAAACTCTCCCCATGGCATAGAAGACCACAGGTGGATTCTCCTCACTATGCAACTTTTTCATCCATAGCTTCTCTGTGCCAAGGCACACCCCCATTCATTCAGTCCAGCCTCCTCATTGTCTTATTACAAACCATTCACTCCTTCTCCTATCTTGCCTGCTCTGTCTTACCCTTATCTGAATCCTAACCCTCAAATGCTGGCTTAAGTCCTTCTAGCTTTCTAATGTTCTCTGAAGGACTCAAACCCACCCTCCTCTCCTTGGAAGACATGTTCCTCTGTACTAGGCCCCAGTTGGTTTATGTCCCTGTACCACCTTGCTATAAGAAACTATGTCCCATTTAAGAGAAAGAAAAGTATCTTACATTATTTTGTAAACCTTGCCAATACAAGGAACGTAACAGGAGCCCAGTTGAATTAGATCAGTATAGCGTGTGTCTCCTGAGAATATTCTAAAGCCTAAGTCTTATAAAAATTTTGTAGAAGAAAATGAACATTCTGGTTAAAATCCCTGAGCCTTTAATGCCACACACAGCATACTTGGCCCTGAGTGTTGCTGTTCACTGGAATCTTTGGTGCTTTGTTTCAGGTTAGAAAAATAAAAGTTTTCTTTTGGACTTTGAAGAACACCCAAGTATACCCATAAATGCTGTTCTTTATCTATGGGACATAAAAACTCTAAATTACAATAGCAGAACACTTCCCCCTAACATGCTGGTCTCTGAGTACATGTTAAAAAGAAACTTGGAATCAACCTCCAGGCCCTAAAGAGTGCCCTGACTCTGGATGATTCAGATGTGGAATGCTGACCAGTTCCAAATATTAAGGATGCACTTCTCAGTTCCATTTCTGCCTACCCTAGCACAGACCAGGAAAGGATGGCTGGGGACTATTCACCTTGAATTTATCTGCAGTCTGCAAATCCTATACTTTCCACCAACCTTCTTTTTTTTTTTTCTTTTTTAATAGCTGATTTCTGTGTAACTATTCTAGCCCACTAATTAAGAGTGTGTGCATACGTGTGTGCATGTGGGGGTGTGTGAGAAAGTGAGAAAGGCTTAAATGTTTGGATAAGAAAATGTATATTTCTAAGTGCTTATTTCTATAATGAAGAGTAAAAAAAAAATTTATGAGATTCAGGGCCTCTGCAATTGTCTCCTCTGAGAGGCCACATGGCTCACTCCTAAGCCTCCTTCACCTCTCAGTATTCCCATCACTTTCTCTCTCCCTTACTAGTTTTCTTCATAACATTGATACTGTGGCAACACACACACACACACACACACACACACACACACACACACACACGCCTCTCTGCCTTCATACATGTTCCCAGAATGTAAGCTCCATAAGGGTCCCTGCCTATTCAATTCACTTCTAGATTCCTACTACCTAGAACTCTGCCTTCCCAGTGTACAATTGGAACTTAAAAGAACCATAAACCAAAAATTATCAAACAGAAAAACTAATTCTAACAGATAGATAAAAAGAGAGTCCTGAAAATTAAATTCTAATTTAAACTAACTAAGACTGGGACTTGCAAATACAAATCCATCTCTGTGGACCTCAGCCCTCTATTGGGTAAAGCACCTAGACAGGATAAACAATCTATTGCTGTACAATTTTAACTCTACTTATGTCTCCTTGACATAAACAGAAGATACAGGAGGCCCTATCTTCTCACTGACTTTCAGGTGACCTTGAACATGAAATCAGGACTCTCAGCTTAGCATTCCCCAAGAAGGTTTATCTGGAAACTTGCTTCCACAGACAATCTCATATTGCTTCTTTTTGTTTTATAGCAGGAAGAATTGCCTTCCCTTAAAATGCCTATGCAAATTATTCCTATGAATGGGAACCAGGAATTAATGCCACTGAGGCTAAAGAAGCAGCACTCTTTCTTGAGACCCACAGAGGAAGACTCTTAGAAGGTGCCTGAACTCTGTTTAAGGAGTAAGCAAGAATGTGTTTCCAGGGGCAGCAGGAGGAGGGTTTGAGACTCCTGAATAATATCTCTCAGTGAGGCATTAGCTTCCAGAGGCATCAGAACCAATCACAACAGTTTTGCGGTTCCCTTTTCAACCATCCCTAGAGGCTTCTATCTTTCTGAGACCCCCAGAGAGAAGAGGAGAATGAATGCACTAGAAATAGCTGTGCTTTTGACGCAAAGCACATCAGCAAACAGGGCTAAGATGGATCACACAGCCCAGCACCACCATCACTCCATGAGCACTTGAAACGCCGCGCCCCACGCTCATGGTTATGCAATGCAACAACTTGATAGAGTGCCGCTGTCTCTGTACTAGAAATTGAAAGCGATCTACTCCTACCTGTACATACAGCAGGGAAAATCACTTTCAACTCATTGAGAGGCTTCAACAGCAAAAAGATTGATCAAACCGATGAGGAGCAAATCTCCCTGCCACCTACTGATGCCAGACACATAAACATGCCTGGCTGCAAGTCATCTCCCAGGAGGAGCTGGTGGTGAGGCTGGGTAAGACGTGCGTAACTTATGGAGCGTGTGAAGAGAGAGGACAAAGGGCAGCAGTTTAGAGGCAGGGGACTGCCCAGTGTTTGCAAAGATGGACACTTCAGGTCAAGTCTCCTGAAACAGAGCTTACACTGGCACAGGATGGTGCTGATTCCAAAAAGGTATAAGGGAGTGAAAACCTGAAGCTTGTGTTTTGCCTGGAGGTGACTATACTGGTACCTTTGACCTTCATGGAGATTTTTGCTGAGAATCATTCATTTTGGCTATTTGTGAGGAGAAAGTGGTGTATTTCTGAAACCTGCTATTCTGGGGGAATAACAAAGTCCAAATCCATCCCAATGACACTTGGATGAGTCTCAAGAAAGGGAGAAGTGGCAGCGTCTCTGGTGTAGCCACCTGTCTCTCTTGACTGTGACTCACAGTGATTTGTGGGGTCTCTTAGCTCTTCACAGGGCCCAGCTCATCCTTTAGCTATGAGACCGACACTTGTCATCTTTCTGTCTACCCATGTCAACTCAAATATCCCTCATAAATGGAAAATTAAATTTTGTTAATTAAAGCAATGGAAATCAATTAACCTTATCAGGCAACAAGTCCTGTTGAAACAGAGCCAAACCTTATATTGCAATTTTCTTCTGCCTGAGATCGGAGATAGAGCCATGCGATTTGACTCTCTGAGGGTAATTTTTCCATCCTGGGAGAGAGAAGGAATTTTCTCTCCTAGGGCTAGGGAAGGAGCTAAGCTATTAACAACCAGGTTATTTATTTCAAAACTATGAGCATTTGGATTAAATTTCACTGACATTTAAAGATTCAATTAGTTTCTTTTCAGCTGTCTACCTAGCATTGCAATGGATTTAATACAAATCAAGAATGTTTAAAAGGAAACTCAATAACTTGACAAATGGAATAAAGAAGGGCTAATGCAGAGTGGTTGTGTTTTTTTTTTTTTTTTTTCCCTTCTCATCTTCTGTACTACATCTCCTCAGAACAGCTTGAAAATTCATCACTTTTATAAATATCTCCATACAATTTAAACACAGTCATTATTTCACTTTAAAAAAAAAAAAAGTGCTGTAAATGCACAGACTAAAGTCTCCTGAGCAAAGTCCCTGCGGTTTCCTCAGTTTATTTTGAACTAATTGCCAAAGCAGCATGTGATGAAATCCCTAATAGCCTTCGAGAAAAGATTAAACCCTGTAAGGAAACACATTTAAAAGGTGAGCTGCAGACTCCGAAATTCCTCCCACTTTGGCAATCTACGATGAATGCCCTCTCCATTAGGCAGGATCCACGGGGCAATCAGCATGTTCTCGCCCAAACTCGTGGCTTAGTCACACTTATACAATAGCAGCCCAGGCTCAGGTCGAGAATGAGGGACAGGATCTGGCAGTCCCAGGTTATATTCTCCTGCTGAGTCACTGCTGAAAAAAACTAAATCCAGTGGCAGTCTCTCTGAGCTTAGCCCCTGGAGCCAATTTCTGACTCTGAAAAAGGGAGTTGTTACCTAGCAGTTTAGTCCTGGTTTGTCACTCTTCTATGACTTGTTCTTCTCCACCTAAGGTCCAGAATTCCCTTTCTCTAACAAACATACTTTGAACATTTCACTCACTATCCAGTTCTCAACAGAATGTAAGAAATATCATTCTGTTTCATTCAGATCTTTAAGACCCTTCTTCCCTTCCATCTCATAATATCAACAACTTCGTTTCCCCCTATGCTTTGCAAAATGTGGTGCTCAAATTGAGCTACCTCACTCTCTTTCCTTCACACGTGGCATGCCGACCATCATCCTTGCCCCAAATAAATTAAGAATTCTGACCTTTTTTTCTCTGTTTGAAAACTCTCTGTACCCTTCCTGTATCTCACTGTGGCACTGTGCACATCAGAATTCACAATGCAAGAAGAGTTTTCTTGCATTTGCTGCAGTGAATGTATGGAGACTAGGATCTTACTAAAGGAAAACTACAACATGATGCTACTTTCATTCATGATAGAGCACTTTGAGGAGCACATGAAAGTTTTTAGTTCTAAAACTTAGCACCTGAAGACTGGATTTATGTCCACTCTAAGAACAACATACCTTCCTAGGAAAGGGGCACACCTTGGTACCACTCAAAGAAACACCCAGGAATTGACAGCAATGATCCTTACAGAGTATTCTTCATGTAGACCAGGGATATTAACATATGTTTTTCCCAGTCAGCATGGTCTGCATGACTCCCAACACCTCCCTTTAAAAATCAATTCAGATTATCATATTAACCTCATAAAACATAAGTGAGCCCACCCTATGTCACACTGGGAACAGCATAATGTTGAGAAGTGCTAGCATCACAACAAAGTCATGTCTGTTTTATGGATTTTGGTATTTAGTATTCAGTCAAAGCAGGAAAGATATGTAAGACAGTATTTTCCAGTGGGTATGGAAAAGGTAGACATATGAAATTGTACTTTGAATAAGAGTCAATGGGCAATTGCCAAATGCATTTGAAAAAAAAACCCGAATTAAGATAAATTAAATAAACATATTTACTATTTTAAATATAAACATGCATCTCCAAGAGTGAATGCATTATGTTTATTTCCCAAATGTATTTATCTTGCTATTCCCCTTTGTAGTGAACAATCATATAGTAGTAATGTTCCAAAGTCCCAGCCTAATCCTTATTCAAATGTTCCACAGTGTCATTCTGGGTTAATAATTTGCTCTTTGTTAATATCTACCATCAGAGAACTTACTATTTGTGACTTTTCACTATAACTGTGTTCTTTTCTTCATTGAACCAAGATGTGCTTCTTTGAAACTTCCTTCTCATGCTTCAAGAATTGTCCTCTGAGCCCAATAGAGAGCAAACTCAATCTTACGATTCATGAAGGAGACTTCTATGGTGCTTCTAATACTACCCTCCAGGCAAAAATCCACCCAAGTCTTCAGTGATTACTCTGGTATGTTTCCCATTCTATCATCATTTTGGTTCCTTCTGCTGGATGCGCGTTGGTGATCAGTACACCTCATTAAGTACAGTGGCCATGTGGACATAGGCTTTCTACATCTGTTTTATTCAGCATAACTTAAAACAAGACATTCTTTTTACCTCTGGACACCAGTGTATACCAGTCAGACATCAGAAGATTTGAATAGGATAAATCAAAAATTTTATTTTTTTCTAAACTAGATCTTGAATCAAAATTGAGGTTATTTAGGCAAATACAGATAGAGGAAATTTTGTTATCCCTATGAGAAAGGTGACCTGAGTGTTAAGACCCTAATAATTTGGTATAGACCCTTATAGAGCACTATACTGTGAATTAGATCCCCCTGGCTATAATGGACATTAGTTGTCAACATTGCCATTGTCCTAGGTAAGAGGTCAGAATCCATAGTGGGCATCAGCAGATTTGGCTCAGGTTGATTCCTCCTCTGCTCCTCAGCAGGTAAAGCATCCCTGAATGCCAAGCAGGATGCTTGAGAGTCAGCCAAATCCCCACTGTCAAATAAGCATCAGCATGTGACAGGCAATTCCCATTATTTTGCTGAGTAATTCTTGCTTCCAAAAGCAGAAGAGAGAACAGAGGCCAATATCTAGAGATGTGAATGGTGCTAGGGGACTGCAGAAGAATAGAAATGCAAATGCAATGTTTGAAATGCACCCTGCTGAACAGTTCAACTGAAAATATGAAGGCATATAGGAGGAAATGCAGTCACCAGGTATCTAGTCTCCACAGGACCATGTCAGCTTTCAGAATGACCAGCATGAATTCGACAGGTACTTTAGGCATATGCGTTTCCAAGCAGACTAAAGAAAATTTGAAAGAAAATGGTAGTAATGGAAAAAACACAGAATTTTGCATCAGCAAACTGAGGTTCCAACCTTAATTTGATCCCTCACTAGTTAAATAAACTCTGATAATTCACTTAACCTCTCCGAAAGCTCATCTATTAACTCAAAATTCTGAACTACCTATTAGCTGTGATATTTTGGGCATTGTTGTTTTTGATGCAAATCTTCTATGATGCATTATAGTATGCCCTATTAAAGATTATCTTTTCCCTTTCAGAAGGGATGGCCTCATGTTATTCTTAAAGGCTAACGGAGTACAGAATGTGTGGAGTTGAAGGAAACTAAAAACTTAATTAAACTCTTGCTTTAGGTTAAGCACAAAGTTTTTATTTTATTTTTTCTTGTTGGAGAATTCATTAATTATGTCATTTCATTTCTTTGCTCTTCAGATGTAGTTTGAAATTTGTGCCTTTGCTTCAGTTTTAAGCACATTAAAAGGACCCATGGCACAAGAGTATCCTCATTACCTCTTCACAGTGGCTCTCACAGTTCCCTCTTGGCAAACCTTCTCTTGGGAACTGCACCTAGTTGGATATGACATAAGATTTGAAAAGAGCTCCTTGGAGATCTTCGACATGGAGGACCTTTTCTTAGTCACACCCTGGGAAGATTGCAGGGTGATGAGGGATCCACATTGAGATTATGGTGACTAGATACCAAAAGTAATCTTGCATCAAAAGTAGCAACACAGGGCTGGGGATGTGGCTCAAGCAGTAGCGAGCTTGCCTGGCATGCGTGTGGCCTGGGTTCAATCCTCGGCACCACATACAAAGATGTTGTGTCCGCCGAGAACTAAAAAAAAAATATTAAAAAAAAATCTCTCTCTCTCTCTCTCTCTCTCTCTCTCTCTCTCTCTCTCTCTCTCTTTAAAGAAAAAAAAAGTAGCAACACAGCATGAAGACATTTAAGGGTTCTTATGAGGCTTTTGTCCTAATCCAATACATGACTGATTATTACCAGGTGACAGGGAGTTTATAGATAGATGTAGGTTGGCCTTTGAAATCAAGGATAAAGATGAAAAGTAGAAACTTCTAGCAGACAAAGATCCTGTCTATGTTTGGACACAGCAGCAAGCTATTAATTTCCTTTCCAAATAATCAGAGAGATCACCTTGACTTGGAAAGTCAAGATTCTAGTGACCAAAGTCTTCTTCGACTTATGGAGCTAGAAGTGTCTATCACTCATCTCAACATTGGTTAGGTGTACTTGTAGGTGAGATTAAGGATGAAACAAAATGAATGATCCTCAAATTACCCAAATTACTATAATCTTAGTATTTTCAGGTGTCCATAAACAATGGTAATGAGTGAAAAAAGAGGCAGAAAGAGGAGAATCCTGAAAAACAGTATGGCGGCCAGGGCAAACTGTATTAAAAGCCAGACACATAAAATGTGATAATATACAAATAAATGGTACCCTGTCACTTTTGACCCAATAGCCAGTTGTAGATGCATCCTATTAATCAGCTGACAAAAGCTTTTCTTTCTCAGGGAAGGAGAAAGAGCTCAAGGCAGGAAGAGCCATAGAATCTGTCTTCTTTGATTAGTCACTATGACTAAAGTCTCTGTTATGGAATGTGTGCGCTCAGTGACCATTCACTAACTGCTCCATGATTGTGATGAATAAGATTGACTGCAAATGAGAGCATTGATTCGCCAGAGCCCAGATGTCAATGGAGTCTCATCTAGCACATCTCAGCTGTGAGCTGCTTGTGGGCAAGGACCGTGCCTAATTCATCTTTGAATCTGCCCAGTACCTAGTACAATGCCTTCCACAGAGCAGGTGCTGGATAAATGTTTGGTGGGAGATTACTTTCATAAATGAAGGGGAATGTTTGGCAATATAATCCATGAAGAAACCATAGGTAAACATTTAGAAAGGCTTATTTCTCTGGTACTCAGTCTGCTGGAAGAAAATATATACTCCCAAGCCTCCCCTAATGATGTTGCAGAAAGAAGCCATTCATAAAGAGATGATCAGGCAATTTCTGAGAGTACTTGGAACTCCAGTGTGAAGATCTAAGAACTCATGGATTGCTGCAGAATTTAATAACAGTGGATAGAAAGTGCTATATTAGGAGGCTGAGGATGTAGCTCAATGGTAGAGCACTTGCCTACTATGCACAAGGCCCTGGTTTTGATCACCAGCACTACAAAATAATAAAAAAGGAAATAATAAAAAGGAACGTGTTATTTGTGCTGTCAGCTAAAGAAAGTACAAATTCATTTCAGTTAGCATAAAAGCGTCAATACAGAGAATGATGAGGGAAACCATTTCAAGAGGACACTGACTATGTGGGGCAAGTTCAGTCATACTTAAAAAATAATTATTAAGAAAATAACATGAGGAGGATGGAAAGGTGAGGTGGAAATGCCCTTGAGTTCACAGCCTGGTAGGAGAGAATCAGAACCAAAGCAGAGACACAGGGAACACAGTCATTCATGCGGCACATGGGCCTTAAAGGCAAAGGGCCCAGGTCTGAGTCTGGACTGTGTGCTTTAGCAACTCAGTGGCTTCAGCAAGTGACCTGACCTTCTGCATGTCTCACTTTGTAGCACCTTAAAAAACATTAACTGTGTTCATTTCATACTTGCCACACATTGACCCTTCAAGCAGTTTATGTACCTGGTAACTTTTCAATAAATCTAATCTTTCATGAGCAGATAAGAAAAGCAAAAACAGAGGAAATTCCTTTAGTTATACCTGGCAAAATATTTTACAGTTCCCTCTTGAATATGGATTGGAAATTAATATCATTCTCTCTACACATTCTACTACAAATCTATGATTAAGGGAAATGCTCACTTAACTGTCGGCAGCCTCAAGGAAAATTTTTAACATTTTAATTGCTAGTTCTTTATGTAGCCTTCTGCTACTTCTTGTCTTTTATTTTAATTCAGATGAAAGAAGTGGAATCAAGAGTGAAAAAAGGAGAAAATCAGAGGGGGAACCTCATGAGAAAATAGAAGGGATACCAACAGAATAGAGAAAGAGGTCAGGGGGTGAGGAGAAGCAAGGGGAAGGGAAAGTACTGGGGAAAAAGATTGAACAGATGATATCATTATGTTGTGTGCATGTACAAATATGTAATAACAAATTCCACTATTATGTATAATAATAATGCACCAAAAAAAGAGAAAAGAATCCTTCCAGGTAGGATTATGAAAAATACCTGAACAAGGTGGTAAATAAAAAATAAAACTATAAATGGAGTTCAGAGGTGATAGCAAATAGAACTCTTCACAGCAAGAATTTTGAGCTAGATCTCTCCTGAAAGAGAATACCCCCAAACAAGTGGAGAGCATTATCAGCTGAAGAAACATGAGGAATCCTTTCTTACTCAGGGGCACAATTTTCATAGAATCTATTTAAGACACCTGGGTGAGCACAGTCCTGGTGTCTTTCTTCCCTAAAGATTTTTTTCAGTCTATGGCCACAGTCCCTCGGAGAAGTTTCTTTCTGAAGGTGAAGTGACAGGAAGAACACCATTGTGCTTTCAGATATCAGATGGAAATAACAGAATATGCTATGCAGCCAGAAAAAAAAATATTTTGACTTACGTATGAGCACATTTTCACTAGAAACTACCAAAGAGAAAGAGCAATCTTTTTTTTTTTTTTTCCTGAAAGAAATGCCAGAAATGCCATTTCTTTCCTGTATCCCAGCCTCCTCTTCATAATCAACTTTTCATTGAAGGGTAAGTGGTGCACAAATGGTGGACTGGACAGATGTGCACTGCCTGGCTGGCCCCATGTTGGAGCAGATGCAAAGCAGTTAACGCTCTTACCGAGTGCAAAGGAGCCCAGAGTCTTGCTCTTTTTATAATTCCATGACGATTTGGATAGAAAAGTCAACCCTGCTGTTTTGATGGCTTAATTTATTTTCCTCAGTCACTGTAGCAGTGGCTCTTCTAAAAGGACCAACCCCCTCTTCTGTGGATACAACTGCATTGGAATTCTGCTAAATGGCACTAAACGTCTACAAAAATCAAAGGGAGAATGTAATTTAAGTGCCACTCAGATCGTCCCACAGTTTCTCTGTACCCACACACTAGAACACTGCCTGGTGACAGGCCTATAGTTTAGGGTAACACACAGTGGAGAAAAAAATGATGTATTTCCATGTATTTCAAGAAACTGACAATTTTAATAGCACATTTCCAGTGGAGAATCATCCAGACTTTTCCCCCTTTTAGGTTGAAAACATCAGAGGGTTGTGAGAAAGCAAGGTATTTGTAAGGAAATTAGCATCTGTCTTCCTTCCAGAAATGGAGAGTCACAGATTAAAGGTAGAACAAATAATAGCATGGGAGTATTATTCGACCAAAATAAGAGCTGAGTTAAGAAATTTTGGTTGGGAAAGGGAAGAATATCATACTTTTCTCTCCAAATGACTATACAGGGAACACTACATACTCAATACATAGTACATGACCTCAGTATCATTATTCAAACTTAAGAACAAGCAGATAAAGATTAGAAAAGAATTGAAAAGAAAGAATTGTATTCCATAAAATTTAATAAGTACTTACTATGGACTAGTCATACATTCTTGATGTGACTTTCTGTAAAGTCACATGTTAGTGAGTCTGTGCTATGGTCTGTATATATTTTGTCCTCCAGTGGTTCTTGTGCTGGAAGTCTGGTCACCAGAGTGACCATGTTGAGGAGGTGGAACCTTTAAGAGAGAATGACCTAGGGGAAAATAACAGTATCACCCTTGGAAAGGATTAATATAGTTCTCGCAATATTGGTTTAGTTCTCACCAGAGCAGGCTGTTATAAAGCAAAGCTACCAGGTGCTTTGCCTCTTTTGGATTTGCCTACTTCCCCGTCTGCTTCTCCATCATTCTGTGATAAACCTGGTGTGGGGGTGGGAGGATGCCAGAGCCTGGTACCATGCTGCTTGAAATTTCCAACCACCAGAATCGTAAAACAAATAAACTTCTTTCTTTATATGTCACTCAGCATTGGGTATTCTGTTACAACAACACATAACGAACAAAGATAGTTCCCAATATAGAAACAAATGTACATAGTTCTATGTGGGAACTGGATAATAGTTCATGCAGAGATAGCAGTCATAAAGATCTAGGTATGGACCAACATAGAAAGGTGGGAGGATTATAAAGGCATATGAATAAGGAGTAGATATTACTGAAACTTATTATGTTTCTATCTCCATAAAAGTAAAATGTGTGTACATCTTTCAGGTCAATAGAAGAAATAGCTTCCTGATAGTGAAAGCTGTTTAAAACTGAACTGAGTTACAAAACAGGACCACAAAATTGGCTTTTCCTCCATTTACCATGGTTATTTTAGGAACAGCAAATGGCTTTTCAGAGTCTTGTCAATATCTAGCTTTTGTGGTATAGGACTAAGTGTAATTAGGAGTGGATTGAGAAAAGCGGTGTCTATATTCTCCATCTCTCCCCTTTCTCACCTCCCATTCCCTTCTCAACCCACTACAATTGAGCTCTCAACTCCTTCTATTCCAACAAAACAGCTGTTATCAAGGTCATCAGCTACTCCATCTTACCAAATTGCCAAAAGTCATTTCATCTTCCTATTGTGTTTATCTTTTCTCAGCAGCATTTAAAAGAAATACACTGTCCTTCAGTGTCCATGGGAGATTTGTTCCAGGACCTCCTGCGGAACAAATCTGCAGATGCTCAAGTCCCTTACATAAAATAGTGTAGAATTTGCATATAACTACCCACTTTCTCTTTTATCCTCTAAAGATCTCTAAATTACTTTTAATATCTCATACTGTGTAAATGCTATATAAATAGGTGTTATGCTGTATTGTTTAAGGCATAATGACAAGAAAAAGAAGTCTCTACATGTTCAGTACAGACACAGTTTTTTCCAAACATTTTCAATCTGCGGATGGTTCAGTCTGTGCATGTGAGAGGCACAGATACACAGGACCAACTGCACTTTCCTCTTCAGGCTACTGTGCCACCACACTGTTTGTTCATTTACTTGCTAGATGCTCACTCCTCCTTCGTCATCTCCACTTCTCCTCTTCCTGACCTCTAAGATAAGAACCTCTCAGGGGGTGCCCCTTGGTCCTCAACTCTTCTGTTCTTATACTCTCTCTCGGAGGCTCTTGTGTAATTCCATAGTTTTAAATGCACTTTATATACTGGTTATTGTCAAATCTATACCAGAAGATTAGTCCATTTTCCCAAACACAAAGCTTATACCTCTAAATGCACACTTGAATCCAGTCTTCTAAAATTTAACACACACACACACACACATACACACACACACACACACACAATGTAATTTGATACCATGCCACGCCCTCTCTATAAATACCACTTCCATCTTCCCTGATACACTTCCATCATTGCAAACAGCATCACTATCCAGCCAGTTACTTGGGCCAAAAAGAGAGGAATTATCTTGAATTTTAAAAATTTTCCTTTCATTCTATATTAAATTCAAAGAATATATCAAGTCTTCATTTCCTTTTATTTTCATTGCTATTTTTCTAGTTGATGCAACTGCCTTTCACCTGGGTGATTGCAATAGTCTTCTAACTTATCTCCCTCCTGCTCTTTCTCTCCTTTAATCCAATTCCAGCTAAAAGCCAGGGTTATCTTAACACTTAAATCAGACCATTTCACTTTAATGTTGAAAACTTTCAATTCCTAACTATTGCATTTCGAATAAACTTCAAATTTCTTACCATGAACTGCATCACATCACCTTAGATAACCTATTTCCTGAAACTTTCCAATTTTCATTGTGTTTTTGCCATTTTAGCCTTTTTTCTGGCCCTGGAACAGGCAGTGTTTCTTGTTATCCTGCCTTTTGTACCTTTTAAGAATCAGAAATGCTGTTCCTGAGATCATGGCATAGTTGTCTGCTCACACTAGCTCTTTCTGAGCTTTCTTTGAATACTGAACTGAAGTCTACGGCCATACCACCCTGAACAAGCCTGATCTCGTCTGAATACTGAACTGAAGCACCTCAAACTCTTCATCAATGATGTTTATATCATTGCCTTATGTCATAGACAGAATTGACACATGTGTTTTGCATGTTTATTACATATTTTACATTAATGGAGATTCTTTTTAAAATATTTTATTCGTAAGGATAAGAACTTCATCTCCTTCCTTGCTATACCCTTGTGTTTACAATACTCTAAGAAAATAAGTGAGTGAGATTTCTCCAAACACAAGAGGAGTGAGAGCTAGAAGACTGGGTAAACACACTGTGATCATTTCTAGTAATATTTCATAGGATTAGACAAGTTATTGGAAATACTAGACTTTGGATCTGTAGGTCTATGTTCAATATTAATTGTTTGAACTTGGGACACTCCCAGCCTATCTGGCCTTCAATTTCTACATCTTGTAAATGAAAATAACAATGCTTTTATTATGATGGAGCTTAAACAAGATAATTGAAAACTCTCTAAACTGAAATAGATGTTCAATAAATGTTGCCTGGTTTATAGGCTGTATATCTAACTATGTATTCCCACATTTTAAAATTCCAAAGGTGGAGGCTTTAGTTCTTTTCCTTAGAATCAGTCTTAGAATCATATCTATCCGAAAGATTCTTCTTTTATACTGTAAGCCCCATTTTTGGCCAATTTTCTTTAGGGATGGAAGGGAGCATCTGGCTAGGCTTAATATTTTAAGTGCTTCGTCCCCATGCTAACGGGGCCACAAAAACAGATGACAGGGAAGGAATCAGTCTGTGCAAATCCTCTGGTCTCTTTTCTCCCAGGAAATCAGTGAGCTCAGTGTCATCTGCTCTGCCATCATCTAACTGGTAAGATCCTCACTTGGCAGGCAGGAGCCTGCTCTCTGCTTCCAGCCACTCTGCCACCAAGCCAGATTCTTTCTAGATTGACTTTATCCCAGGGCATCACAGGGTTGCAAACTTTTGTATGATGTGGATCAAATAAAATTAACAGGATTTATGCCTGGTCTTCCTTCAGTTTTCCAGAAAGGAGCTCAAGTTATTGAAGTTTACCTTCCAGTGGACATGGTGACTTAGGTGACACCTCTAAACCTCCCCGCCCCAAATAGACCTGTTACCTCATTCTTGCCCATTTATTACAGTCCTTGAAGACAGATTTTTTTTTTCTTTTATGCTTGTACCTTTTGCCTCTGAGTCTTCTATTATACCAATCCAGGGTAAATGAAAATCCTCTCTTGACTACACCTTTATTCCAGTTTTTAAAGTTTAAGTCTGCTATGATTTTTTAGAGTTCCAGATTTAGGCCTGTGAGACTCACAGGTCATTTATCCAAAGTTTAAGTAGTTACATATGTCTTGTTTGTGCTACTGCTATTCAACAACTGGATAATCCTGGTGGTGATGATGATGGTGACAGTTGTGGTGGTGGTAATGATGGTGATGCTAGGGATAATGGTGATGCTATTGGTGATGGTGATGCTGGTGGTGGCAGTAATGATAATAAAAGGAAGAAGAGAAGAAAACTAATGCTTATCTAATTCTCCCTGTAAGAGAGATATTATTATCTTCATTTCACAAATAAATAAAGAGGAAAAGAGATGTTATAAGTATTGCTTGGCTCTTAGGCTGCACCACTGGGATTCCATTCCAAGCAGTCTAATCCCAGAACATCAGTTCAAGCAACAGACTATTTTAACTTTGTTCAACTTTGATAAGTACCTCCACTCTGCCATTTATTAACTGAGAGTAATAACAGCTGTCCCCTCCCATGGTAATATTTTTCTGTGTATTCAATATTTTGAGAGCTGTGGAAGAAATATGCTTAGTAAGTAGTGAAAAGTTATTAGATTTCAACATACTCTTCTAAATCCAGGATCAGTGGTTTCAAAGTGAAACAGCATGCATATTTACAGAAGGCAAGGTAGTCAATTCAAGAAGTTGGCTCTGTAAATGCCTTAGCAATAAAATTGACTTGGTATACATGCAGAATATGAAATTGTAAAAAAGATAAGTTCTCCTCAAACAAGTTGTGGTGGGAAAAAAAGAAAGAGTAGATAAACTTCTAGGTTTTCTTGAAGAAATACCATGTCAGGTTAGAGAAGAACAACGATGGGGTGAAAGAAAGAGGAAATTACTAGCTGCTAAGTTGTACAAATATCTCACCAATCTCTTGATTTCATTTACCTACAAGTAAAAGGTCATAAGGTTTAACCTGCAGAACAAAGGTAATAAGTACTTAATAAAAGGTTAAGAGCTTTGAGTTAACTGACTGAGAGGAGTTCTACAAATTTGAAGTCAATGCCAATGACTTTTCAAATTAAGTCTAATAGCAGCTGCCCACATGGAATAGATTTGGAAGCCTCAGTCCATTTTCTAATTGACCGAACAAAATGAGGTCTCTGTTGCAGCTCATCCTTCTAGCATTTCCTGTTTCTCACTTCCATGGTAACTGCTAATAGACTTAACCAATTTTCACATGTACTGAGGCCTAACACAAATATATCTGGCAGAAAGCAGGGAGCACTGGTTTCAGAATCAGAAATCCAGGATTCCCCACTCATGTCCTCCACGAACTAAAATTATGACCATGGAAACAGAGTTGGAACTAAGCTTCTGGGTCATTGAGCGCACATCTAGTACTTAACACATGAAGAGCTATGATTCTGGGGAAGTATGTAGTCCACGGACTCCTACTATGCTGGGCAGATCTGAGATTGGAAGGTCAGTCCTGGTGTCCCTTTGCCCATCACCCTTACTATGCCACTGCATTATTTCAGTAGTCACTTTTAGCTCTAGAAGTCTAAGAAGTATGTGAAGTGGTTCAATGTACCTTGCTAAAAACAAGATGGCATTTGATAAAAGGGTCTTAAGAGAGTACCTCTTCAGTAATTTAAAATAAATTTCGGTCAAATTCAGTACCAGTCCCCAAAGGTTAAAAAAAAAAAAAATGTGGTTGTAGGTAGTGAGGTCTACAATTTAGAGAGTCCCTATTGTGCAGACAAGACCAGTGTTTATAGTTGCCATACTAATCAGCTTTCTTTTTCTGACAGTATTAGAAGAAGGACCAGGGGGATAAAGCAGGCATTCAGAATAATCTTGTGGATTTTGTGAGCAAGTAAAGAAAATTTCCAACAGCTTCAAAAAGTTGGTAGGCAGAGCGACTGGGTTGTAAACTAGGAAGAAAACAACAAACAAACAAACAAACAATTAGAAGTGCCAGTAGATAATTTAGGGCAAACTTGCGTTTCTCACCTCACTGCAGTCTTAAAAACACTAACACAATTCTCTGTCTCTGTCGATAACAACACTAAATTTATCCTAATAAGAAATATCATTGGATATCTCTAAGTGCCATGGTTGAGTCATAAAAATAACATTACATTCTAGGTGAAGAGTGTTTTTTATTTTGTGGGTTTGTTCCTGTTTATGCTCTGAGCTGTTAAGTTTCCTAATCTAACAGAAGTTGTACTAAAACAAGTTTGCACATGTAAATAGTAGAAGTGAACTGAAATTACTTCTTATAATTACACAGCCATATCAGACTTAGACATGACCATGTAAGGAAAAACTCTGGGTTGTCAGGTGACTTGTCACCATGAGGACAGAGGGTCCCAGCAGCTTGTGGTCTCCCTCTAACACTTCTCTGTGTTTAACTTGAGCCAATTAAGCCCTGCACTATCATTAATTGTCAAACTAGCACTTTTAGACTTGAGAAAACCCATCTGGCAATCACCTTTAAATTAGCCTTCAGCCCCTCTAAATAGCTTTAATTAAAGTCACGGCTGGCATAGAATCTGTCCAGGTTTTGCTTGTGGTTACAAATTCATAGTGTCACAGGTGTGGCAGGGACAAGACATATATTAATTCTGGAACCTCAGGGTCTCATGCAGGCCAGGCTCAGATGTTTTGTAAATACATGTCCATGCAAACTGTCCACTGGACAGGCATGGCACAGAGTTCACCTCCAAGTGCCCCCAGCAGAAGGAATCAAGACAAACTTTGTTGTATACTTAGAAACTGATTCATTTAAAAATGTACCTGCTGGGGATGAAATTCAGTGTTATAGCACTTGTCTAGAATGAGTGAGGCCCTGGGTTTCATCTCCAGCACAGAAGGGGAAAAAAATAAACAAAACAGACCACTAATACCACTCAATCAAGACAATGGGCTCCTATATCCATACACAGATATATTGAAAAAGTCAGGATATACACTTGAATTGTCATTAACAGTTCACACTAGGAGCAAGGAAGAGAAAGGGATAGGGAAAGAGATAAAGGGGTTGGGGACTAACTGACTATGACCATCATCTGCAACATTCTTAGAACCCGTTTGGACAAGGAGACCCTAAATATTACTATACCATGTACTGTGCCTATCCCAAGATCACTGTTAAGAAAGCATCTCAGAGAGTTCATTTAGGAGAGAATAAAGCCTAATAAGAAGATACACTGACCATATGCTTTGTCCTGGTTTCAACCCACTTCTTCCAGTAGCTATCTAATTCTGGTGAACTCAGAATAAATGTATGCAGATAATAATCCTTATCTCCATAGGGTAGTTGGAAGAATTAAAGTAGAAACAATACAAGGAATGTACAGTAGAGTGCTGACACATGCCAGTGAATGATAAACCACAGCTTTATTAAAGGGGCATATGATGGTTGGGGACATCTTTCATGATGCTGCCATATGCCAGTGCTTTAAAGATGCCACTGAACATTTTTGCTCAGGGTATATAGTGCCATCTTCTAATTTCTTTTCAAATGTTATCATTTTATTCATTGATAATGACACCAAATCATATAATGAGGGCCCAAACTCTCCTCCAAATCAAAAGTGTCCACACCTTGGGCTAGGGTTGTGGCTCAGAGGTACAGCACTCTCCTACCATGCATGAGGCACTAGATTTGATCCTCAGCACCACATAAAAATTAAACAAAACAAAACAAACAAACAAACAAACAAAAACAAAGATATTGTATCCACTACAACTAAAAAATAAATATTTTTTTAAAAGTTTCCACACCTCAAATCATCCTCTGTGGTGATTCTGATAATCTTTTTCTGAAGAATAAATTCTCTGCACTTTATCCCATACCTTCCTGTCTCCTCCATGATCTTCTTCTGTCAAATCAAGTGAGGGGTTAGCACCTTATTTTCACTTAACTCATTTTATGCCAGACTACAAATATGTTCAAATCTGAACCCTTCCCCAAACCAAAGATTAAATGAAAACTAAATTAAAACCTCACCCTTAAGCCACCCCTTCTCAATTCTCCATTCTGCCTGGCCAACCTTCTGAGAGTCATCTGCACCCACTACCTTACTTCCACATACCTAGCCAACTGCACACCTAGGACATTAAGTGCTTGGCCACTTCCCTGCTTTCTTCAGCCTTGCCCCGTACCATTCTCAACTCTAACAGTCACAACCAAGATGGAAACAGATTTCACTTTTCCTTCTCCTTCATTTCCCAACCGGTGAACTGAATGACTAGTTGATGAAAATGCTTATTGTGCTAACCTATCCATGTATTCCACAGTACCCTTATTTCTTCAGTCTCTTTATTGTGCTCTCTTGTAATCACCTGTCATGTTGGTTTGGTCCTCCCTAGAGAACTGTAAGTTGTGGAAATACACCATATATTATGTATTCTCAGCACTTGCTACTGGGGGTTTGACATGACACAGATATAACAAACCAGTAGCCACAGAAATCACTGCTCTTTATTCCCACAAGGCTTTGGTTTAGGGCCTCATCATCTCACCTGCACTACTAGATAATCCCATTATATATTCAGTGTTGTATTCAAATGATTCATTTATTCAACAAATATCTATTGAGCACCTTTCTATGCTTGACTATTTTCTTGGTTCTGGAAAAAAAAATGAAACAGAAATGTCCTGCTCTCCTATAGTCTAAAGTTCAGGGAGCCAAAGCAAATGACACAAATATGAATGGGGGGTACTAAGTGCTCTGAGAGTAACACAGTAGGGCAAATGTACACAGACTGACAGGCAGTGCTATTTTAGAAAGATGTTCACCAAAGGCCTTCCTGACTCACTGGTGTTGGAGCAGAGATACAAATCAGGGAAGAAGAGTGCCACCCAAATATATGATCAAAGTGTTCTACCTGGAGGGAAAAGTCAGGAAGTGGCTCCAGGGGCTCATGAGCAGCAAGGACCCACAGGCTGGGGTGCAGTGTGTGTGTGTGTGTGTGTGTGTGTGTGTGTGTGTGTGTGTAGGGGGCTGGGGTGGCAGGAGATGGGCAGTAGGTGGAATGGGGCAGAGACTTGCAGGCCATAGCAACAACTTTTGAGTTTGTTCTGAATTATTTGGGAAGCCATCAGAAGAATCTGAAAAGGAAACATAATTTTGGATCCCCCAATACAGCTCTGATCACATTCTTCCTTTATTAAATTCGTTTAATTTGCTTGATTTCCTTTAATAAATAAATTCCAAAAGCCTCTGCTTAACCTTTCAAATCCTCTGTGATCCAGATTCTTATATTTCCTACCCCAGCATCCTACGTCTCATCTCCTTTGTTTCTTCCCTGGCCATGCTTGTGAATGTCTATGCCTGAGCATGCTGAAATGACGTATGATCTTCCCTACATTAAGAATACCTTTTCATATTCTTTTATGATCATTCACATTCATTAGGATTCCCCATAACAAGTTATGAAGTCTTGGAAGTTGAAACCTCCACAGCATGGTATTGATGACTTTGTCTGATTAGTCACGATATCAGCTAATGTCACCTTAGCATGTACTATGTGTCAGACACTCTGCTGAGCAATTCTCATTAATATTTGTAACACTTCTGAGAGGTAGGGCTATTAAATTTTTCACCCTTCCTTTACCCATGAGAAAATAGAAGATCAGAGACATTTAATAAGTTCCCAAGATTACACTGGCAGTGACCAAAGCAGCATAAATTAGACACCAGGCCCTCAAATGCTCTTCCATCAATTTGCATAGATAGTTATTTATGAATGTTTCCAAATAACCATATGCTCCCTCATGGTCTCTTGGCATGGACTTTATTTAATTCACCTGTTATCCTTAGTATTTAGAAAAGTAGTTGCTTCACAATTACTTGCCACTATGAATAAAACTTTGAGAATGATAACCAGGGGAAGAACTCAGAAGATTCTTCCATGAAAAACTTTTTTATTTGCTCATACTTTATTCATTCATTTAATTCTGTATCCATCTGTGCAATACATAAAGGCAAATTTTTTGTACTATAGAAAATGCAAAAACAAACACAATGAGCCCTAACCCCAAGTAGCTTAAAATCCAATCAGAGAAAAAGTTGGAAATTAAAATTTATTGAACATTCATAATGTGCCAGGTACTATGCTAGGAATTTAACATCAATTTTCTTGTTTAATTACTAATCAGGATGGATTATTACAACCAGAAAATCGAATCCCAAAGAAAGTGAACACATTTCTTGAAAGCACATGGTTAATAAATAGCAGAACTGAGATTTGATCATATCTATGGCCAAATCCATAATCTCTTCTTTTCCTACTATGCCACATGGGGTTCTAAAATTCTAAATATGCCCAGATAATTATATCAGAAGCCACAGTGAAGTTCTAGCACAAATTTCCATGCAAATGTTTTACTCTTAAAAAAAATGCAAGGGCACAAAAATGCCCACAGATGAAGGACCTAAGGATGATGATAATTTCAGTACTGAGCTTAAAAATGGAGAGAAGGTTCAGGTAACTTTTACTTGAGACAGAAATTGTGGAAAGCACAACTTTTAATAAATGTTGATAGAGGAAGGAAGGAAGGTAGAAAGAAAAAGAGGGAAGGAGAAGGTATAGAAGGAGAGACAAAATAGGAAGGGAGGGGAAGAAAGGGAGAAGGAAGACAGGAAGAAGACAGGGAAGAAGGAAAGAATGAAGGAAGAGAGGGAGAAAGAAACAGAGAGAGGAGGGGAGGGACTGAGAGAGTGAATCAATGTTGCTGAACTTCATTGATAAAGTCTATCTGCTCCGTGTTTCTTCCATCCTATTATGCACTGCTTATACCTTACTAGCAGTTGTATAGGGGGAGGTTCATGAGCATGGATACAAGGGTCAGATTCACCTAGGTCCAAAGTCAGCTCCAGCTCTTGTACAGCTTGGCCAAGTTATTAAATATCTCTGCTTTCTCATTTCCTTCTTTGAAAATAGGGATCACAATAGCCCTATTTTAAGGGGCACTGTGAAGATCAAGTGATTTGCCACCATGCCGGTGACATAGCATTTGCCTAAATAATGACAGCCTGACACCATCTCACTTGACTCCAGGCTACTGCCCTACCATCCTTCTCTGCTTGTTCTGTTCACTTAATCCCTTCCACAGAACTGCCCTGTGTCCCTAGACCCAGAGGGTATCTTTTATGGCTTCTGCTTGTCGTAAGCATTAAACCTTCATTCTCTCACTGTTTGACCCACTGGAGTTCATAATCCCCCCCAGAAAGATATTATTATCTCCATCAGAAAATGTGTGGGAGTTTTCTGAGCTGGATCCTCCTTGAGTGACCATTATTCAGAAGAGAAGCTCATAGATGGAGGTAAATTGGGCAGCACAAAGCTCTCTGGCTGCCTGGAAGCAAGGATAATGTGGCCTAACAGAAGTTAGAAAAACAAAGTCAAAGAAGAGACCAACCTGTATCTGAGGGAAAGTGTCACTATGCCAGTCACTCACTTGAGGCAAAACCCTGAGTGCGACAGAGGATTTGGGGACAGAATTTCCACCAGATAGGGGTCTCAGAAGTTTTCTCCAAGGGGATAGTGGAATTTTATCTCAGCCTGGACAGATTCTTAAGCCACCCCCATCTTTTTTTTGTTGGTGCATGGCAATTACTCATAATGGTATGGGTCATTGTTACATATTTACATGCATTCAATCTATCTATGTACTTTAGTCAATATTATTTCCTAGTATGCAGGTTTTTTTTTTTTAACTGAACAGAGTTTCTGGACACATTGAAAGAAAAGCACAAACAAAAATTTACTAAAGGACAAAAAAGCAAATTTATACACACCCTGTTATGGTTTGGGTAGGATGTCCCCCTAAAGTTCCTGTGTTAATGCAGGAATATTCAGAGATAAATGATTGGATTGGGAGAGAGATAACATGATCAGTTCACCCAAGTTTGGATGAACTTACTGGTTGTTAACTGCAGACAGGTGGGACTTGACTGGCAGAGCCGAGTCACTGGCAGCATTCCTGGAAGGGTGCATTTTCCCTGCAGCCCTTTCTCTCTTTTGGCTTCTATGTTGCCATGTACTGAGCTGCTTTTTCTTTTTTCTTCGCCATGATGTTCTGCCTCACCATGGATTGAGCAATAGACTTGTATGACTGTGGACTAAACTTCTGGAACTGTCAACCAAAATAAACTTCCCCTCCTTCAAATTGCTGTTGTTGGATATTTTAATCACAGCAATGTAAAATTAACTAAAACATAACTGAAAGGCAAGTTACAGAAGTCCCTTACCTGTCAGAGAAGATGACTGACATACCCAGGGTTGAGCTTTCTGAATTTTCCTTGGAAAATGCAGTTTCCCAGACAAGCTTTTTTGAAAATCAAGTCCTGTGTCAATTATTTGTTACTTGGGGATTAGAATGTTTCTTCATGGATAAACAGTCTAGCCACGAATCAACTACAGGTACATTGTGTAGGTATTTGAATCTGGTGAAATTTAAATTATATTTTAGTTCTAACTGATCTGGTACCAGCATATGCTGGAGATTTTGTTTATCTAAAGAGATAAGCATTGGGCTGGGGTTGTGGCGCAGCGGTAGAGTTACTCGCCTAGCACAGGTGAGGCCCTGGGTTCGATCCCCAACACTACATAAAAATAAATAAAGATATTGTGTCTAAAAAATGAATACTTTTTTTAAAAAAGAGATAAGCATGGCTGCTCATATTTATAGATCTGGGTCTATATTTACTAAGGGTCTCTTTCTCTCTCCCTGAGAGACTACCTATCTCAGAGTGACAAAGGGGACAAAAACAAATCTCCTGCCTTCCCACTGTTTGTGACTAGAAGAGAAAGAACTTAACTGCAAGATGTGAAGACTTGGCCCACCCTGCCACACTGTGGCCGGAGATCCAGAGAGTCATCCTGCACCCACGAAGAGAGCCACCCCATGATGGGGTTCCTTATACACCAAAGCGTGTCTCCACAGCCCAACATACACTTGAGGCTGCCACCACTATGAAACTGGAATATTGTTGCTTCTCTCAAGGGACAAAAAGTAGGACCTGCTAAGGTGTCATCAAGGTCCGTGTGGGCCTGGCTGCACCAGAGGTTTCTCTTCTAGGGGTGCTAACATTTATCCTGCTACTGAGGTAACAGGGAGTCTTGCATGGGATTGCCTATCTCTTGTTTCCCCCACTAACAGCCAGCTTCTTATGGTTACCCTCTCACTAGTCATATAATCTAATACCTACATATTGTCACATCTTACTTCGTATACATCTCAGCCACCTCCCCAGTCCCCCTTTTCTATCATTAGAAACTGTTAACCATTACTCAAACCTATTGACTATATGGTAGAAGATAACTGAACTTATCATTTGATTATAGTGATAAAACTTTAAATGTAAAAATAGAAGCTACCTGATATATGGCTGCATGTTGGGTACATTGAATGCTGTAATATTGATCTTTCCTTTAAAAGTGAGGTATTGGTAACCTATAGGGACACTTATCAGACAACAGGGCAAAAGCTGTAATACCTCCGATCTACATTGCAAGAGAGAAAGACACATAGACATCTTGAAAAAACAAGGGAAAAAACTGCCCCAAACAAACCAAGATACTACAACAATAGAATCCATAGATAGTACAGTAGTTGAAATGTCAGAGAAGGAGTTCAGAATACACATAACTAAAATGATTTGCGAATTAAATAACGACTTATGTGAGCAGATACAAGCAAAAATAGATCACTCCAACAGAGATAAGAGAACAAATACAGGCAACCATCGATCACACCAAAAAAGAGATAAGAGAGAAAATACAGGTTGAAAGAGATTACTTCCAGAAAGAGATGGAGATACTGGAAAAAAAAAAAAAAACAGAAATCCTTGAAATGAAAGAAACAATAAGCCAAATGAAAAACTCAATAGATAGCATCACAAACAGGCTAGATAATTTGGAAGACAGAACTTCAGACAAATATAAAATCTTAAAAATAAAGTTGAACTTACAGTGAAGATAAGAAACCATGAACAAAATATCCAAGAATAATGGGATACCATCAAAAGAGCAAATTTAATATTTATTGGGATAGAGGAAGTTTCAGAGATTCAAATCAAAGGAATTCACAATCTCTTGAATAAAATATTATCAGAAATTTTCCCAAGCATGAAGAATGAATTGGAAAATGAAATACAAGAAGCCTATAGAACACCAAATGTACAAAATTACAACAGATCTACATCAAGACATGTTATAATGAAAATGCCTAGCATACCAAATAAGGATATAATTTTAAAGTCTGCATGAGAGAAAAATCAGATTACCTATAAGGGAAGACCAATTTGGATCTCAGCAGATTTTTCAACCCATACTCTCAAAGCCAGGAGATACTGGAACAACATATACTAAGCTCTAAAAGATAATAGATGCCAACCAAGAATCCTATATCCAGCAAAATTAAGCTTCAAATTTGATGATGAAATAAAAAAATCCATGATAAACAAAAGCTAAAAGAATTTACAGCAAGAAGGCCTGCACTACAGAACATTCTTGGCAAAATATTCCCTGAAGAGGAAATAAAAAACAACAATGAAAATCTGCAAAGGGAAAAACTACAATAAAGGAAAAGCCAACCAAAGGAGAAACCAAGTCAAGCTAAATACCAAAAATACACAAAAGTGACCAGTAATACACATCATGTCTCAATAATAACCCTAAATGTTAATTTGGAAGACATTGACAGGTAGATTGGATTAAAAAAAAGACCCAACAATGTGCTTCCTTCAAGAGACTCATCTCATAGGAAAAGACACTCACAGACTAAAAGTGAAAGGTTTGGATAAAATATACCATTCACATGGTCTACGTAAACAAGTAGGGGTTTCCATCCTCATATCAAATAAAGTAGACTTCAAGCCAAAGTTAATCAAAAGGGATAAAGATGGATATTTCATAAAACTTAAGGGAATCATACATCAATAAGTCATAACAGTTATAAATACATATGCTCCAAATAATGAAGCATCTACATTCATCAATCAAACTCTTCTCAAGTTCAAGAGTCAAATAGACCACAGCACAATAATTCTGGGTGACTTTAATACACCTCTTTCACAACTGGATAGATCTTCCAAACAAAAACTAAAAAAAGAAATTATAGAACACAATAATGCAATCAATCACTTAGACTTAATATAGAGTATATTATCCATCAACGAGCAAATTCAACTTTCCTCTCAGCAGCACATGGACCCTTCTCTAAAATATATTATGCCACAAAACGACTCTTAACAAATACAAAAAAGTATAGATATTACCCTGCATTCTATAAGACCACATGGAATGAAATTAGAAATCAATGATAAAATAAAAAAAATAAAAGATACTCCAACACCTGGAGACTAAATAACATGCGATTGAATGAGCAATGGGTTGCAAACGATATCAAGGAGGAGATTAAAAAACTCTTAGAGGGGCTGGGGTTGTGGCTCAGTGGTAGAGAGCTCGTCTAGCATGTACATGGCTCTGGGTTCAAACCTCAGCATCACATAAAAGGAAATAAACAAAATAAAGGCCTTGTGTCCAACTACAACTAAAAAAATAGAAAAAAAAAACTCTTGGAGGTAAATGAGAACACTGATATAACATATCAAAATCTCTGGGATACTATGAAGGCAGTTCCAAGAGGAAACTTCATTGGATGGAGTTCATACCTTCAAAGAAGAAAAAGTCAACAAATAAATGGCCTAACATTACATCTCAAATCCCCAGAAAAAGAAGGACAAATCAACTCCAAAATAAGCAGAAGACAGGAAATAATTAAAATCAGAATTGAGATCAATGAAATTGAAACAAAAGAAACAATTGAAAAAAATGACAAAACAAAAAGTTGGTTCTTTAAAAAAATAAATAAAATTGGTTTATCAATTGATAAACCATTAGCTATGCTAATGAAGAAAAGGAGAGAGAAAACTCAAATTACTGACATCCATAATGAAAAAGGAAATATTATGTCATACACTGGAAATACTGAAGATAATTAGAAATTATTTTGAAAATTTGTACTCCAATAAGATAGAAAATATCAAAGGCAATGACAAATTTCTGGAGGCATATGATATGCCTAAACTAAATCAAGATGATATACACAATTTAAATAGAGCAATTTTAAGCAAGGAAATAGAGGACTCCATCAGAAGCCTACCAACCAAGAAAAGCCTAGGACCAGATGGATACACAGCTGAGTTCTTAAAAGACCTTTAAGAAGAACTAACACCAATACTTCTCAAACTATTTCATGAAATACAAAAAGAGGGAACACTTCCAAACACATTCTGTGAGGCCAATATCACCCTGATTCCAAAACCAGGCAAAGACATATCAAAGAAAAAAAACTTCAGACCATTATCTCAAATAAACATATATGCAAAAATTCTCAATAAAATTTTGGCAAATCAAATACAAAAATATATCAAAAAGATAGTGCACCACAAACAAGTGGGTTCATCCCAGGGATGCAAGTTTGGTTCAGCATACAGAAATAAATGAATATGATTCATCACATCAATAGACTTAAAGATAGAACCATATGATCGTCTCAATAGATGCTGAAAAAGCATTTGACAAAATATAGCACCTCTTTATGTTCAAAATACTAGAAAAAACTAGAGATAACAGGAACATATCTCAACATCATAAAGGCTGTCTATGCTAAGCCCCAGGCCAACATCATTCTAAATAGAGAAAAAATGAAGGCATTCCCTCTAAAAACTGGAACAAGACAGGTATGCCCTCTTTCACCACTTCTATTTAACAAAGTTCTTGAAACTCTAGCCAGTGCAATCAGACAGACCAAAAAAAATAAAGGGATATAGATAAGAAAAGAACAACTCAAATTAGGACTATTTGCAGACAATATGATTCTAAACCTACAAAACCCCAAACATTCCACCAGAAATCTCCTAAAATGAATAAATTCAGCAAAGTAGCTGGATATAAAATCAACACCCATAAATAAAAGGCATTTCTATATATCAGTGATAAATCCTCTGAAATAGAAACTAGGAAAACCACCCCATTTACAATAGCCTCAAAAAAATAAATAAATAAAATATTTGGGAATAAACTTAATGAAAGAGGTGAAAGACTTCTACTATGAAAACTAAAGCACACTACAGAAAGAAATTAAAGAAGACCTTAGAAGAAGGAATATGTCCCTTGTTCTCAGATAGGCAGAATTAATATTGTCAAAATGACCATACTACCAAAAGTGTTATACAGATTCAATGTAATCCAAATCAAAATCCCAATGACATTCCTCATAGAAATAGAAATAGCAGTCATGAAATTCATCTGGAAAAATAAAGAGACCCAGAATAACTAAAGTAATCTTTAGCAAAAAGAGTGAAGCTGGTGGCATCACCATTCCAGACCTTAAATTATACTGCAGAGCAATAGTAACAAAAACAGCATGGTATTGCCACCAAAATAGACCCTTAGGCCAATGCTACAGAATAGAGGACACAGAGACTAACCCACATAACTACAGTTATCTTGTATTAGACAAGGGCACCAAAAATGTACATTGGAGAAAAGGTAGCCTTTTCAACAAATGATGCTGGGAAAACTGGAAATCCACATGTAACAAAATGAAATTAAACCTCTATCTCTCTCCAAGCACAAAACTCAACTCAAAGTGGGTCAAGGACCTAGGAATTAAACTAGACACCTTCCACCTAATGGAAGAAAAAGAAGGGCCAAATCTCCATCATGTCAGATTAGGTCCCAACTTCCTTAATTATACTCCTATAGCACAAGAATTAAAACCAAGAATCAGTAAATGGGTTCGATTCAAACTAAAAAGCTTCTTCTCAGCAAAAGAAACAATCAGTCAGGTAAAGAAAGAGCCTACAGAATGGGAGCAAATCTTTACCACAAGCACCTCAGATAGAGCACTCATCTCTAGGATATATAAAGAACTCAAAAACCTTAACAACAAATCAATAAATGGGCCAAGGAACTGAACGGAAGAAGATATACAATCAATCAACCAACATATGAAAAAATATTCAACATCTCTAGCAATTAGAGAAATGCAAGTCAAAACTACTCTAAGATTTCATCTCATTCCAGTCAGAATGGCAGCTAAGTGTTAGTGAGGATGTGGGGGGAAAGGCACACTCATACACTGCTACTGGGCCTGAAAATTGGTGCAGCTAATCTGAAAAAGCAACATGAATATTCCTTGGAAAGCTTGGAATGGAACCACCATTTGACTCAATTATCCCACTTCTTGGTTTATACCCAAAGGTCTTAAAAATGTCATACTATAGAGACAGCCATATCAATGTTTATAGCAGCACAATTTATAATAGTTAAATGGTGGAACCAACCCAGATGCCCTTCAGTAGATGAATGGATAGGGAAACTTTAGTATATGTACAAAATGGAACATTGCTCAGCATTAAAAGAGAATAAAATTATGACATTTGCAGGTAAATGGATGAATTTGGAGAATATTATGCCAAGTAAAGTAAGCCAATCCCAAAATCAAATGCTGAATGTTTTCTTTGATATGGGGATGGTGGCAATGGTTGGGGGGAGGAATGGAGGAACTTTAGATAGGGCAAAGGGGAAGGAGGGGAAAGGAGGGGTAAGGGGGTAGGAATGATGGTGGAATGAGTTAGATATCATTACCCTAAGTACTTGTATGAAGACACAAATGGTGTGAAAATACTTTGCATACAATAGTGATTTGAAAAATCGTGCTCTAAATATGTTATATGAAATGAATTGCATTCTGCCATTGTGTAAAACAAATTAGAATAAATAAATAATTTAATACAAGACACATATTAAAAAAAAAAAAGATGTGAAGACTTTATGAATCAATTCGTATGAATGTGATCTTAGGGGAAGATGTGCATTCACTGTGAGGGGGTGGTTTGTTAGCCTATGACAAAGCCATCTCCCTTACCTGACTAGGCACCCTGTCATGCTCACCTTTCTAGCCCCACAGCACTTGACATAGTTGCTGCTCTGTAGAAGGCAAACAGGTGTATTTTATTCAGTCTGCCCACTCTTGCATAGCTACAGAGAGAAATTCAACACAAAAACTGTGCAAGATGGCAATGTAATGGGAGGCTCAGCCTTTACTCTCAAGGGAGACATGGAGCTTTGTAAAATAACAACAGACCCTTCCAGAGCAATGGTGTCAATCAGCATGGGATAGCAACACCATTATTAACTGAGGAATTTACAAGGCACCTTTCAGAGGCAACCCAAGGAGGACTATGTGTTAGTATCAAGGTTCTCAATGGACAGGTCATTGGGCTGGAACCTTAGATGTCAAACCATAAATGAGTAGGAAGCTACATCCTGAGCTTTGGAATCTAGGGCAATTCCTGAGTGAGTTTCCCTCCAGCATCCCAGAGTTATTGAGATGCTGTGGGATCCCAGCATCCCACCCTCATAGAGCTGATCTAACAGACTTTCTGGAAGGAGGTTGTTACTGGGGATTTTGAAAATGAGATCATGGGGAGAAAGGGTATTTGATGTGAAAAGATCAACAAGATTTGTGCTTGGCTCAGGAAGCAAATTAACTACCAAGAACAGGGGACTCTGCATAGCTAAAGGAACCAACTTTAAGCTTCCTGTGCACTCTCAATGTGCCTTCTCCTCCCGGCCTGTGCTCCTCTTCCTCTCTGTCCTTGAAGGCTGCCTGCCATCAAAAAGGACTTCTGGGTCCCATCTCTCATGAGAATGGAGGTTCAGGGCTGTGAGCCCATGACTCTGGGCAGTGTGAACTGTTTCCTTGATGCCTCACAAACAGGATTATTTACTTGGAAAAAGTAAAGCTTGTCAAGCTGCCAGGATCACAAGGGAAGATTTCATCTCCTTCAGATGGAAATAAATGTCACGGGAGACATGGGGAGGAAGAGCAGGGCTGACTGAGGGAATGAGGTAAGAAGCATCTAGGGTGGGGGGGACATTAGTCGCACATGTTAACCCTCCCTTAGGCTGAGAATCCAGAAATGAGAAGTAAAGTAGGCCAGATGGAGGGGTAAGAAGAGCACAGTTCCAGACTCTCAGGAGACCCAAAGGCATTTAAAGAAAGCCCCCAAGGCAAGACAGTCCACACACTGTCTTGTTCCCTGGCCCCCCTCCTGACTCTCCACCCCACTCCATATGGCAAAGCCATTTCTCCTAAAGAGGGCAGAAAGGGGCAGTGCCATAGCAAGAGTCCAGTGCCCTGAAGTGGCACAGAAGAGGATGGAAAGAACAGAGCTCTCCTGCACTGTGTTGTGTTTGATAGGTGGATCAAACACATTTCTGATATGAGATATTTCCAATTTATGATAGGCTTATTAGGATGTGATCCCATTGTAAATTAAAGGACATCAGTATTTATATGGGACTAAATATTCTCAGATGGCAGTTTAGTTAATTAGGGAAGGTTCTGAGATAGAAACTGCAGGCCAGATGGATGTCACAAGAATGGGTCAAACACTGACCCACAGAAGGACCATTCAAGGGAGGGATTTGACTGGCTTGTTAAATGGCTTGTGCAGACAGCTGCAAGTGATAATTTCTTCAGGGCTAAAAGAGAACAGAAAGGGTCCCAAGGTCACTGGAAACCTCATCATGTCACTGAGCATGGGGTTCCACTTTGCTTCTCAGGGACATGAGAGGATAGCTCTTCCTACATATACTTTAGGAGACTTCCTGGGGTGGACAGAATATGATAATGGAAAAGATACTCCACCAAAACAGCATGAAGGGCCAAAGGCTGAGACAGAATGAACAGCATCATGATGAATTGTCTCACTGAGTGGGGCCAGACATGGCTAGGCTTACCTGGTTGAGGATAAATTCTCCATATGTGAGAAGATGTCTCTCCCGTTAAAAAAAAAAAAAAAAAAAAAAAAAAAAAAAAGTCAGGTGTTTTTGGCTCTCTCCTCTCTGCTTCTTTAATACTACTTGAAAGCAATGTTTTTGGCTATTACTGTAATAGAGATGTCCATTAGGGCTATTTCCTCCTTAAGAGATGCTATTGTGATAGGGAGATGCAAAGACACAATCTTCCTCATGCAGGTGATTCTCACCATCACATGGAAAACTGCACTTCCAGCAGATGGGATATGAGGGGAATTGTGGCAGGGCAGAAGGGCAGGGAAGAGGAAGGAGTCACTCTCCCTATACTGAGAAAAACCCCATGAAGGTCAGACGGTCAACCTGCCAGCCCGCTAGGTCTGGGAAGCTATATTCTGAGCCAAACAGAAGGGGCTGTGACTTCCACCAAGAAGAGTTGTCAAGAACCTTTGTCATAGGTAACCCCAATCACACACTTAATTTCTTCCCCTCACTTTATCGTTCCTGTTGGCCACGCAGAGGTCTCATGTGACCCTAGCATCTGTGGCTATACAACATCTCCATTTTCATGCACACATTGTCTTCATACAGGGCTACTCCATGCCCACTTTTGTTCCTCTGCCCAATAAATGCTTCTTACCCTTCAAGTCCCAGCTCAAATGTTTGTCTTTTTTGTGATTTCCTTCAGTCATCCATGTCTCCTTCTCTTTGTTGAGTAGCAGTCCTTTGTAAGTAGCAAATATAATTATCACATTTTATTTCCATCATTTAAAAGTCTATTTCCTGCACATGCACACACACACACACACACACACACACACACATACACACACAAACTACCTCTATTACCAGCTATCTTGTATTAAATGTCTACTAAAGTAATTCTGGCAAATAAGTAGACATTAATATTTTCACTTCTCAAATTTAAAAAGCTAAGTCTAAGATGTGCTATTTATACATAACTACCTACTAATGGAGTTTAGAATCCAGCTCTGATTCTCTTTGACTCCTTATTTTAGGGAGTTCAGTTTAGTGGAATGCAGAGATTCTGAATTTAGACAGATCTGGCTACAAATGCAAGTTTCAGCAGTGATCTTAGAGAAATTACTGAATCTTAGACTAAGCTTCAGTTTTCCCATATGTTAAATAACAAAGGAAAGAAACAGAACTATTTATTTCACACTATTACCTGAAGCATCAAATAGAATACTGTATGTTACATACTGCAAAACCTACTTCCTCTTAACCAAAAGGCCAGGAAGTGATAAATACTGCAAAATAAATACACATAAGAATATAAGCTTCAGCCCTTGGTTTTATCTTTATTACCCCCATCCTTAGAATAATGCCTGGCTCTTAGTGAAGACTCCATGAATTTTTGAATAATGAATACATTTCTAAGAAGTAGATTGGACTCCCTGGAAGGTGAAAGTGGCAGATTGCTGGGTAGAGGCAGGAAGGGAAAGGAGCATTTACTTATGGTAAATTTTTTATTTATGGTAAATGCAATTGACAGGGCTAAAACTAAAATTTTGAAAATTGAAAATTGGATTCCAGGGAAGCTTTTTCTGTCGTGGATGAAAAGCTACAATTTTCCCAAATATTTTATTTTGGTAAATATTTCAATAATTTGCCTTTTCTCTTTCCTTTTCATCATTATGTCTCTCTCTACCACTTCTAATTTCTCTTTTTTCTCTCTCTCTCTTCTCTCTCTCTCTCTCTCTCTCTCTCTCTCTCTCTCTCTCACACACACACACACACACACACACTATGTACACATATATACACACATATTTCTTATACCCTTATTCATTCACTCTAAGTTACTAGGAACCACTTCTTTGCATCTGTTTAACATGTTAAATGCAAAATCAGCAGGATCACATTGGGGATACAAAAAGGTGATGCCAAAATGACTCCAGGATCATGCCAGGACCTTGCCAGGATCACACCAGGCCTCCAAGGATACTCAGAGAATCTCATTGTGTTGTACCAAACACCATTTAGGAATGCTTCTTACTGGAAATAGCAACTTTTGTTTTCTTAGTTTGGAATGCAGTAACAGAATACCACAGATCCATAGACCAAGTGGCTTGAACAATGAACATTTTTTTTTTCTCAAAGTCCTGAAGACTAGAAGTCCAAGATCAAGGAACCAACGAATCTAGCATCTGATGAAAGCCCGCTTCCTGGCTTATAGATGGTTGTCTTCTCCTTGTTTCCTCATATGACTGAGAGAAGCCATATCCTTCACATTTCCTCTTATAAAGACTAATCCCATTCATGATGGCTGTAGCCTCATGACCTAATTACCTTCCAAATATCCTGCTTTCTAATATTACCACATTGGTGGTTAGGATTTTTAGAAAGTTTTATTGGTGCATTATAATTATAATTCATAGTGGGATTTATTATTACATATTCATATTTATATTTCCCACAATGTAATTTGTTCAATTTCATTCCTCAGTACCTCTCCTTTCTTTCCTCTCCTCCCTCTTCCTGGATATTTTCCCCTATTCTCCTGGTCTCCCTTTAATTACTTTTCATGAAAAGTCCCTGAGAAGGGGTGGGGTATCCAGCGTATAATACTCATATACAGTAGGTCAAACAGATTTTTCTCTTCTCACAGAACATGAAGTTTGGGTAATAAAAGTCACCAGTGTTGAGATATACTCAGGGTAGTCATCTGCTGTCTAGGCACTGCCTTTCTATCCTCAGCTTAAGGCTCTTGTGTTCAGACTATTCACCTCTTGGTTATAAAATGACTGCTGACATTCAGGCAAGAAGGAAAAAGCATAAATGGCAGTAGTCACTCAGCTTTTCATCCATTACAGAAAAAGCTTCCCTGGAATCCAATTTTCAATTCCATCCCATTGGCCAGAACTAAGCCCCAGGGCCACCCCAGTTGCAGAGGAGGCTGGGAAATGATGGTACATGATCAGTGCTTAGGACAATGTCACCTGCTGCTCCACACAAAGGATCTTATAATCAAAGAAGAGGGATGATCATTGTAGGCTACTGGCAATTTCTTCTACACTCCACGTCTTTTCCTCTTTTCATTTTACTTTTCACTTAGAGAAGTCTGTTTGCAGAAACACAGACTAACAGTCAGAGAAATATGTTGGCATCTTATTCTCCCTTTCCTTCTCAACAAATGTTTTGCCATACATATTATTGGCAGGAGGGGAAAAAAATGTAAATCAGGTCACAAATACAAAAATCCCACTGGGAGAGTCTGGCAATGCCGGGAGCCACCCCTGCTGCTGTTTATTGAGGGCCTGGGAGGTGAGCAGGTCATGAACGTGAGGCTGCATGACTTAGTGCCATCGCTGTGAATGTCAGCAATTCTTTTCAGGGGATCAGAAAAAGGAAGGGCAGTACGGCTCTAGCTAAAGGTGAACTCTTCACCCCTTCCCTATGGGAAAGAAAAGAGCTCAATGTGTCTGAAGACATGATAAAAACTGTCAAAACAAAGGCTGGAATTATACCAAGCTAGGGCTTGAAGTCAGCAAGGAAAATAGTAGTTTTCTTCCTCTTCCTTCCATCTCCAACCCATAGCTGCATGATAGGAAATAAAAGGGAGGGAGCCAAGGCAGTTGAAGAAAGTAGAAATGCCTCTAGTGTAGGTATCACAGCTCCCAGACCAAGTACAGAATAAAATGGGATAATATTAACTTCCTCCTCTAAATAATAATAATAATAATAATAATAATAATAATAGAGCCAAATTCCTACCATTTAGCAGTAGCAACAACATTTTTCCTATCATATTTGTAATGTTTAGTTTCTGGAAGAATTTAGTGTTGAGACTGCTTAGTCTTCAGAACCTACACATGTAAAAACTGCCCATTTAAGAGCTGAGCATGACACTATGATGCTAGAAAAGATTCTACTCAACACACACCAATGCCACAAGAGCAGGGGAAATCAACTGCAGGCATAGGTAGGTGCAGTAGGGTGGACCCCAAAAGGATAAGTTGAGTGTTCCCCACTTCATTCATCTACCTGTGTCCAATCATTAATTCAAAGCATTATATGTGCTTTCTAAGTCAGGAGAAAAGTCTCCTCAGGTAATTAAAGACAGGGCATGCATGTTATTCTTTGTCCCTATTTGCATGTGCCAATCAGCAGCAGCTCATCAAGGGAGACAGGAAAGAGATGGCTAGAAACAGGACAAGAGGAAAAAAGGACAAAACAAGAAACAGGACAAGATCCAGAAGGTTGGGCACAATCCATGCATGCACTACTTCCCCTGGGGCTGCAGCGTAAGTCCTAATAAAGCGTCTTTCATATGGGGAATGGAGGGTTCAGAAAGTCACTAACTTCACTCTGTGAATAGATTGGGAAACCTCCCCACATTGACATTCATGTCCACCTTTGGTTCACCATCCCCACTTCTTTCAGCAACTGTTATAAGACAGACAATTAAAATTTGACATCTTTGCTGGGGGCAGTAGTACACTCCTGTAATTCCAGCTATTTGGGAGGCTAAGGAAGGAGGGTCACAAATTAAAGGCCAGCCTCAGCCATTTAGTAAGACCCTGTCTCAAAAGAAAAATATAAAGCGTGGGGGGATATGGCTCGGTGGTAGAATGCCACTAGGTTCAAGCCCCAGTATCACATTTTTTAAAAATTAAAAGTAAAATAAAATTTGACATCTTTGCTCATTCAGTCTACCTTTACTGAAAACTACAGAAACACAATCAGGGCTTTTAAAGTAAAATGATACTTTGGGGGAGGCAGAGCAGTTACAAGTGGTTCAAATTTAGCATCTAATAATAGCTCAATTAAGTCACAGATCCCATCTGTTTCTACTTGAGGAGTTTTGCAGAAGTCAAAGACTAGTTATTTTTTTTTCCTTTTCTCTTAACTTGTGTACACTAGCCTTTCTTTATCACCCTTCCAAACACCCACAGTGAACTCAACTTCCCTCCAGGGGAAGGACCTCTGCTTCCTATTTAGCACCCCATTAGCCACTTCTCTGGCAGAGCAGCCCAGCTTTTGAGCACAAACATGGGGATACTGGGTGCTATGTGGGTCTGTTTCCTGACTCAGCATGTGTCTGAGCTGTGCTTGTAAACTTGTCTCACTGTCTAGCTACAAAGATAGGAAATTGCATTATTTGCTCCTCTCACCTCCCAAAGGCTAGGTGAAAATTGATGCAAAGTAGTTCAGCAGTCCTTGGAGGAAGACACCCTGCCAGGGTTGGTCACTGTAATTTCTGTGGTGTTGCTGCAGGTAGGGAAGCAATGTGAAAAATCCTCACACTTTCACTCCCTTTGGTTCTTGTTAATCCAATGTGAAAGCAGGAGGAGGATAAGAAGAGGGAGACGGGGGAGATGGGAAAAGAAAGGGAAGGGAAAGGGAGAGAGGGGAAGGTAAGCATGAAGGGTTAGGATGGACCATCAAGGTCAAAGAGTACCTAGCATCAAAATAGTGTTTAAAAAAAATAGCTTAAAGGGAAGTGTTTCCTTGCTACTTTGATTCAAGGCAACTGTGCCCCTGTCTCCCTAAGCCTATAATAAAATAGAAAAGGAGCAGATCCTTGGATCATTTCCCAACCATCTTAAACACTTGGAGGCAGACTGTGAAGGGAAAATACATTTCCTCTACTTACAACAGCACTACAAAGCTTCCAGTTGGATTTGTTCTCTTTCTTACCTTCGTGTTCCTATAAATACCTATTTCTATCAAAACAAGTTATTTTCTTCCCATCATTTTTAAAAACCCAGAACCCTTTGGATATTCATTAAGGAAAACTCTGTGTGCAGTTATAGAAACATTAATGAGGTATACAGTTTGAATATTACCCCTACTTTTAGAATTATGCTCTTAACTTCCCAGCATATTATTCTATTTGTCATAGTAAAGCCATCTATATTTAAAGTCTCAAGACTTTGTCCTAGATATCTGATTCCTCACTTGACTTCTCTGTATCAGAATAACATAGCTATATAATTAAAATGAATTAAAAATTTCTAGAAGAAGCCCGATTGGACTTTCAAAAGAAGGGTGACACTAAAAATCTAAGGCATTCTTGATCATGGGCAGAAGGCCAGGAAATTCCATCGAGAAACAGAACAACCAGATCTGGTGCAGCCAAGTCTCAACTGATTGAAACAGCTACATAAACTCCAAGGGCATTAGTGTGCCCTCTTGTTTCCAAGAAAAATCTTGGACCCTGCCTGGCTTAACTTGCAACAAATGTAGTAATTTGTTATGCAATAGCATAAGTGGATTAATCATCTTAACAAGGAAATTTCTTGTCCTTGGTAAAAATACTTAGGATTAAGCACAAATGAGAAAAGTATTACTAAACACTTGATGTTAAGCCAATCATTTCACTCTTAGTAGACAATGCTACTATGACTATCACCTTTAAAATCGTCACTGGGGAAGAGCTTCCCAAAAGAAAATTCCAAAAGCAAGAAGAGGACGAGTCATTAACTTTATTGAGCTGCAGAAGACAAAAGGTTTTTAACTGAGTAAGAGTAGTAGCAATAAATAATCAAATCAAAGCACAGAGCCGAACACAAAGTTACATCTGCACTTTCCAACCACACACACATACTGACATAGATGTTGTCACAAAACACGAAAGTTGAGAGCTGCATGGAACAACACATCTTCCACAACTCCATGCCACATACTCCAAATTCCATGCGTTTGAAATGAATCCCCAGTCATGTACTGTTCAACACACACACACACACACACACACACACTCACATCTATCAACTTCTTCACTTTCTGCTATAGCAAATAAAGCAAGAATGGAAGGTGAAGAATGTGGGGAATGTGGGCACTCCCACTCACCAGTCATAGGGAAGGGGCATTTAGTCAGTTGACTGAAGTTAAGCAGTGGCTTCCATACCCATCAGCACTGTGATTATAGGCATGTCATGGTTGTGGAATAAGTTAAAGAACACTGGCTTTAGAACCCAGGTCTAAAATATGAATCTCAGAGAGTCACCATGTGTGTCTTTGTTCAAGTTATTTAATCTAATTGAACTCAATTTCTTCATCCAGAAAATGGGTAGGAAGAAAGAAAATCACATCTGAACCCTGTTCTTCTTCCTGAGATTGTTGTAAGAATTAAACAATACACATGAATGTTCTTAGAGAATCTTTATGGAGTTGTACTAATATTTGTTGTTAACTTAAATTTAACTTTTATGAAGCTCACTATTATTGCTTATCAAGTTGGAATTAAAATGAAATTCTTCTCCTGTCTCCTTACAGGGTTTTCACAGGCCTATCCAAACTAATGTATATGGGTGTGTTTGGAAAATGAGCAGGCATTCTTTATGTGCTTGTTATGATATTAGATTAACCTTGAGATTCCCAGTATCATCCTACCTAGAATAGTTGGGTCCTCTCAAAGCTTCATGTCCTTCATTTCTCCATTTCAGTGGCCTTGTACCAAGGAGTCCTCCTGACATAATAGCAATCCAGCAAATATTGCCATTCTTGAGTACCCCATCTTTCCTTTTCCAATTTAAATAATTGTTTGCATAGATCTGCATAAGTTATACATCATTTGTTACTTTACTTAGGCATTGAAGTTGAAAATAATCAAGCTATTATTAACACTCATTCCTGGTTGATTTTTTTTTCATTCTATGTACGAAAAAAAGAAAATGCTCTTCTCTTTCAGGGAAAATTATATATTTCATAATTTAAAAGTTAGTAAAAAAAGAAAGAAAAATAATGCAGTGCAAAATGATAATGATTTCTTTCTTATTTTGTACATTCACATACTCCAAAAGCTGCCTCTACCACCAAGAGACCACACAATTAATTAAACACTTTATCCAACTCCCCTTTCCAACCTCCAAATTTAAAATAGCTTTAATTAGTTTGGGGGAAAGGTTGTACAAAATTTGCGATGGGGGGAGGTGTTAACCCAGGGATTGAACTCAGGAGTGCCTAACCACTGAACAGCCTCTCCATTTCCTCAGGTTTTATTACTATTGTTATTATTACTATTTATTTATTGATTTTTTTTTTAAATTTTGAGTCATGGTCTCACTAAATTGCTTAGGGCTTCCAAATTATTGAGGCTTGTCTTGAGTTTGCAATCCTCCTGTTTTTCCTCTTACATGGCTGGGATTACAGGCATGCTTCACCACTCCTGTCTGTGTAAAAATGTTTCAGCTTCTAAAGAAATTAAAGAAGACCTTAGAAGATAGAAATATCTCTCCTGTTCTTGCATAGGCAGAATTAATATTGTCAAAATGCCCACACTACCAAAAGCACTCTACAGATTTTATGCAATTCCAATCAAAGTCCCAATGACATTCTTCATAGAAATAGAAAAAGCAATCATGAAATTCGCCTGGAAATATAAAAGACCCAGAATAACCAAAGCAATCCTTAGCAAGAAGAGTGAAGCAGGTGGCATCACTATACCAGACCTTAAACTATACTACAGAGCAATAGTAACAAAAACAGCATGGTATTGACACCAAAATAATCTTGCAGACCAATGGTACTGAATAGAGAGCAAAGAGACAAACCCACATAAATACAGTTATCTCAAATTAGACAAAGGCACCAAAAACATATACTGGAGAAAAGATAGCCTCTTCAACAAACAGTGCTGGGAAAACTGGAAATACATATGCAGCAAAATGAAATTAAGCTCCTATCTCTCACCATGCACAAAACTCTACTCAAAGTGGAGCAAGGACCTAGCATTAGACCAGAAACCCTACACTTAATAGAAGAAAAAGTAGGCCCAAATCTTCATCATATTGGATTAGGCTTCAACTTCCTTAACAAGGCTCCTAAAGCACAAGAAATAGAATCAAGAATCAATAAATGGGATGGATTCAAACTTAAAAGCATCTTCTCAGCAAAAGAAACAATCAGTGAGATGAAGAGAGAGCCTACATCTTGGGAGCAAATTTTTACCACATGCACATCAGATAGAGCACTAATCTCTAGGATATATAAATAACTCAAAAACCTTAACACCAAAACAAACAAACATATAACTCAATTAATAAATGGGCAAAGGAACTGAACAGACATTTCTCAGAAGATGATATACAATTAATTAACAAATACATGAAAAAATGTTCAACATCTCTAGCAATTAAAAAAATGCAAATCAAAGCTATACTGAGATTTCATCTTACTCCAGTCAGAATAGCAATTATTAAGAATACAAACAATAATAAGTGTTGGAGAGGATGTGGGGGAAAAGGCACACCTATATATTGCTGGTGGAACTGCAAATTGCTGTAATCAATATGGAAAGCAGTATGGAGATTCCTTGGAAAACTGGGAATGGAACCACCATTTGACCCAGCTATCCCACTCCTTGGTTTATACCCAAAGGACTTAAAAACAGCATACTACAGTGAGGCAGCCACATCAATGTTTATAGCAGCACAATTCACAATGGCTAAATTGTGGAACCAACCAACGTAGATGCCCTTCAATACGTGAATGGATAAAGAAACTGTGATATATATACACAATGGAATATTACTCAACATTAAAAGAGAATAAAATCAGCCAGGCGTGGTGGCACACACCTGTAATCCCAGCAACTTGGGAGACTAAGACAGGAAAATTGTGAGTTCAAAGCCAGCCTCAGCAACTGCCAGGCACTAAGCAACTCAGTGAGACCCTGTTTCTAAATAAACTACAAAATAGGGCTGGGGATGTGGTTCAGTGGCTGAGTGTGCCCCTGAGTTTAATCCCTGGTAGCAAAAAGAAAAAAGAAAAAAATCATGGCATTTGCAGGCAAATGGATGGAGTTGGAGGATATCATGCTAAGAGAAGTAAGCCAATTCCCCAAAACCAAAGGCTGAATGTTTTCTCTGTTATGTGGATGCTGATCCACAATGAGGGTTGGGCAGCGGGATATGAGAGGAATAGAGGAACTTTGGATAGGGCAAAGAGAAGGAAATCAAGGGAATTGACATGGGAGTAGGAAAGATTGTGGAATGAGATGGACATCATTACCCTAAGTACCTGTATAAAGACACAAATGGTGTGACTCTACTTTGTGTACAACCAGAGACATGAAAAATTGTGTTCTATAATTTCTAGAATTAAAGTGCATTCTGCTGTCATGTATAAAAATGAGAATAAATAAGCAAATTTTTAAAAATGCTTCAGCTTACTTGAAAACAAAGTTAAAATATCTAAAAGTACAACCAACTTACCAAAATTGAAAAATAAAATTTTACAAATGTTCTTAATATTTTGAAGAATATATAATATTCTAAAATCTACCAAACTTCTCATGTGTGGTAATCTTTCTGCCTCATGCATAAATTTATAATTATCATTTTTTTAAATTCCATATTTTCTATCACATGTGTGTATCATAATATATTAATCATTTATTTAACTAACTGCTATTATTTTAGGAATATAAAAATGGTATACCCAGGTTCCCTAAATATTTAAATGCATGCCTGCTATATGATTTAGACATTTTTCTTCCAGGTATTACCTAAAGGAAATGAATGCATATATCCATAAAATCTTGTACACAGATGTTACTAGTAACTAATTATTTGCAATAATCAAAACTGTAAGTAACTCAACAATGCATCAATAAGTGAATGGATAAACAAATTTAGGTACATCCATAAAATATAATAAAAAAGAATGAACACAATAGCATCAATGAATCAGGCTCAGTTGAAAACAGCCAAACCAAGAAGAACATACAATATGAATCCATGTATATGAACTCTAGAAAATGAAATCTATTCTACAGTAATTCCAAGTAGGGGACTGGTGATGTAGCTCAATTGTATAGCACTTTTCTAGTGTGCACTAAACCCTGGGTTCAATCTCCAGCACCACAAAAAAACCAGAGACTAAAACAAAACAAGGATGGGGGTTGGGAGACAATGCTGCAGGGAACATTCTAATGAACTAATGGAATTCCCTCCTTGGAATCTGTTTGCCTTTGGCATTGACTACCATGATAGCTTTTATTTTATTTTATTTTTTTTAATTGACCCTGCTGCTACTAACAGGACTTTCCTGTAGACTATTCCAGTAGCTGAATGGCTTCCTAAACACAGAACTTTTCATTTGCTCATTAACCAGTACATTTTTTATTTAGTTAATTCTCCACATAAACTCTTCATCTTAGCAACTGAGCCCATAGCAATTTGGCCCCAATCTCCCTTTCTAAGTTTTTTCTCTCATTTCCTACTTTCATACAGTCCATGTATCTTTCACAAATTGGGTCAACGGGGGCATCATGAAACAAGTCTCTTCATCTGTAAGACTCAATTTCCTCATCTGTAAAATATAAAGTATAATAAATATATAATAAATTGTAAACTATAATAATTATAATCTGACAAAATAGTTATTAGGAAAATTAAATACTTTTAGGAAGAATTTTAAGCTCTCAGTTGACACCACGTTAATCTATCTAGACATCCCATGCTCTCTCATTCCTGCAAAGCACACACTCCGCGTTTTAATTTTGCATAGGGTATTTCTGCCCATCCTTCATATGCAGCTGAAAACTTTATTCTTTGGAGTCCTCCTCTGAATTCTCATGATATACTAAATGTACTGGCCTTATTAGCTTGTGTGATTATCCAATACATAATTCCCTGTGATTGTCTCATATATAAGTAGATGGTTTCTTTTCCTCCACTCTGGACTGTAAGCTGACCTCCAACAGGACTGCCTAATTCATCTTCACATTCTCCATTGTGCATTGTAGATGGTGTGCCATAAATATTTAATCACAGGTGAAAAGAAAGAAGAATCATAGGTGTCCTGTCTTCTGGCATGAGTCATTGTTGCATAGACCTCATTTCTCAGCTTCCAAGAAAAAAACGACACTAGAGATATTTCTAGAAAGGACTTGAGAACTAAACTTTAAGACCTCATATCCAAAGGACAATGTCCAGAGTCAGGATTGTTACCTGACATGACCACATTGTGTAGCCTGGATATAAGGACTTCACCTGGGGTCTCCTCAGTGTATACCAACCTTCATCTGCTCCCTATAGTTACACTTATCTATCACTATTTGGGCTGTTACTATGGCTTTAACATCTATTAAATTCATTAATTTTTTATAGACTCTTGCCTAGTTTTCTGTCTAATCAAACTGTCAATCTTCCTTGGACAAACTCAAGTCTGTTCCTATAGCAAGTGGTGGTAGGGACAGAAGTCACTGGATAAATATTGGTTGAATTGCATAAGATTGAAATACACTTGAAAAGTACCTCAGAAATCTCAATGCAAAAGTATATGTTTCTAATTGTTCTTTACTTCCAAAACCTCTGAAATTTAAAAAATGATATTTTGATTCAAGGAACAAAGAAAAGAAGCAGAAATTATACTGCCAGGTATATCCACTGATATTTTGTCATACAGAAAGAGTTTGCTAAGGAAATCAAGAACAGAAAACAAAATAAGCTGGATTTATTGTGTATTTCACAATATCAAGAAAGAAAGCATTGGATTGGGGCACAAAAACTCAGATTCAGTGAAATATCATAGGTTTACATAAGAGTTAAACACTTCGATAATTTTTAAAAATGTGTCTTTTGTAATAAAAAGATACCTAGATATTTTGTCTATTAAATGGTTATAAATGTGTGAACTGAAAAAAAAGACAAAGAATTTATTCTATTATGATAACCAATAGCATATACAAATATTGATAATAGTAACAATTTCTATGTAACCACATGTCCAGTGATAGATGATTGGTTAAATAAATTATTATACAACCATATGTTATAGTATCATTTATACATTAAAAATTATTATGGATGATTTGTGATAAGAAAGATGCCATATAAATAAAAATTGCTAATAATTTTTTAAAATATTTAAAAATCCATTTGTGATGAACAATAGAAATGTCAAAAATACTTATAATTATTTATAAATACATATTTATGATTTTGAACATAAAAAATGACTAGAAGATATTTAAACATTTGATTAGTGATGATTGCTTGCAGGAGAGATTATATATGAGCTATTTTTAGTCTTTTTGTTTATCCATCTTTTCTAAATTTTCTCCATTAGATATGAAGTACTTGATAAAGGGAGTAATTGGGAAATCTGTAAATCTGGACATAAGCCATCCAGAGGCACAAAGAAACGAATGCAATGAAGCTACCTAAAGCAAAACAGCAATGACAGTAATAACCTGTTCATATTTAAAACATTGAAAATTTGGCATTAAAGGAGCATGGAAGGAGCAGTGAAAATTTGGTATTGAAAGACCAGTTTGCTGTAACCCATTACAGTAATCCTGTCTACAGCCTTCCCATTTATAGGACAATGGGGAATGAATGGAGGTCAAAAGAGGAAGGGAGGGAAAGAATAGAGGGAAGAAAAAGGAGAGAAAAGATGAAAAAGCAGGAAGAAGGAGGGAGCAACGCTACCTCTGTGTTTATACATGCAAGTGTAAATGTTAGTGCAAAAGCTGATCAGGAGCACTGAGGACTTGCTGATCAGGAATAAATTTGGGCTGTCACTTCAGGCAGAGAATCCTAACAGGTCCAGGCACTGTCTCGGGGCAAATGGACTGGGACATGGGTAGTTAATGCTAGAATGAAGCATAAAGTGGCTCTTTCACATGTATGTAAGAGGTGTGTGTGGCTCCTTAAAGGATAAAGGGGACAACTGTGTTGACGACTGTCTCTTTAGTCCTGATGCATCCTTCTATGCTTTTCCCTGTTCTGGGTCTGGAATGCCAAAGACTATGTTTTTCAGCTATTTCTCCCATCAGCTATCTCTTAAATTTTGCCATTGAAGATACTAAAATGGAATTGAAGAGGTGCAGGAGGATGCTTCCTTTCTTTTCCTGCACAGTTTATATGGTCTCAGCCATGGCATAGATCCCACATCTGCAGGTGCTAGATCCCAACATCCAGTTTCTTTCCTAACTCCCAGAACAATTCTCATCATATGCTCTCAGAGGAGCCTGCATTAGTCAGTTTTTCCTTGTATGATGGAAATACCTGACAATCACAATTTAGAGGAGGGAAAGTTTATTTTGGCTCATGGTTTCAAAGGTTTAGTCCATGATCACTCAAGTCCATTCCTCTGGGCCTAAGGTAAGGCAGAATATTATGGTGAACACACATGATGCTAGCTAGCTACTCAGTTCAAAGCAGCCAGGAAGCAGGGAAGGGAAAGGAAAGTGTTGCAGGAAAGATGAGCCCTTCGGGGGCATGCCCTTGTTGACCCACCTCCTCCAGTTACCACCCAATTAGTCTGTTCAAATTAGAATAAACAGATTAGGTTACCGCTTTCATAATTTAATCATTTCACCTCTAAATATTTCTGCATTAACAAGAATATTTCAGGAGAGACTTCATAGCCAAAACACAACAGAGTCCATTTTCATAAAAATAAGCACTAATTCCAAAGGGCCTCTCCACTGAGCTCCTATGACCTAGAAACTTCACCTCTGCCTTCTATCCTACATCTCAAGTGGTACCTACTCCCTATGGTGCCTTTGGGATCCTCAGTGGTGATTCCTGATAGCTCACTCTTTCCCACATCATCTGCACAACTAATTCCTTTTATCAAATTCTCTCTATTTGAAATACATGGTATAGTTCCTCTTTCCCAATTGGACTTAGGTTCATATAGAGGGAAAGAGGGAAGTGGCTTCAGACCATGGGTGTGCCTGCTGTGTGAGGGGTTTGCAAGCACACTAATTTATTTGAATGACAGGCAGTTGATTCAGAACTTTCAGAGTGAGCCAGTTTTTTGCTGGACATTACTAGTTGTTAAAAAGTTTAAAATATCATATCAAGCTGAGATCTGTCTCCCTATAATTCCTAGGCATTTTTCTTTATCTGAAACTGTAAGCCATATAGCTTATCCAATTTTTCTTTTTTGTGCTTCAGGTGTTTGGAAGAAGCTATACCTCCCCAAAGTCTTTTCTTTTCCAAATTAAATATCTCAAGTCCTTCCAAACATTTTTCTTCAGATACTATTTTCATTTTTTTCCTTCACCTTGCTATATTTTATTCCATTAAATAAAATCTTTGTGTCAATATAACTCTCAAATCATACCCAGAGGAGAATAAAATACTTCATATTTTGAAAGGCCTTTTGAAAGACAGTGAAATCATCAACTTCTTTACTTAGACACTAGTATGAAATTACTTGATAATTGGTAGTAAATATTTTTATTTATTTATAGGTGATGGAACAGAGTAAATCCTACTTGTCTCTTGTATTGTGGTGTCAGTATCCCTATAATTTTTCTTCTCTCCACATGCAATGAAATCAGATCTTTCTCATCCCATACCTCTGCAAAGTTTAAAGTAATTTTAAATATTCATCTTTTACCTCTACTTGCTTTCATTTTGAAGCATTTTAATCAATTACTTTCAGCAGTTAAAATTTATTCCTGACTTCCTTCTCCAACATATTGTCAACCCAGATCATTGCTGTGTGCAAATTTGATAATCACACCCTTTATTTTACCATATAATTCTTTAACAAACAACAACAACAAAAAGGTCTACATCAAAACACATGGTTAATAATTTTCAAAACTAGCTACCCAAAAAAGGTAGTTTACACATACAATAAAGGAATTTTTGTGCCTTCTAATTAGTTCACACACAAGTTGCCTTGCTTTTGTCCTGAGCTATCAAATCTCATCTCTAGATGACATTCTCTCAGTTCCTCTATGTCCTACCCTATGTTTCTGTCTCTACTTCCTTGCTATGGGCTGAGCTCTTCAGAAAGCATCCTCTGCAGATGCATGCTCCCCGACCCCATTGGGTAATTTTGGGATTCTGTATTAAGAGCTTCCCTATCTTTTGTGGCTCTCATCATTTCTAACTTTTCTGTGAATTTTAAAACACATAATTTTTAAGGTCAGAATGTATATCTCAGTGTCTGATATCTTCATTCACCTCATGAACCCTCATGAATTAGTTTTCAGGGTTTTATCCCTTTTACTATAATTTCTGGCACTTTTTATACTATGTGCCATTTTTCTAAAGGTGGGTTCAGTTTAGCATTACTCAAACTATGTTTTATAACATGTCAACTCATGTGGTGCAAAACTTATCTGTATGGTCAAAATGATTTTGTGAATTCTTAAATATAGCTAGCATTTGGTGATATACAGTGTACATTAATATTAAAGGCTCTAAATAATTGTAGATTTAAAAAAAAAAAAAGTCAGCCTAACTTTATTTACGTCGCCATCTCCCCTGTTAAACCTCAAAGAACTTTTTCTGGAATATGTATTCATAGTGGAGTTCAGGCTCCACTATGAACTTTCTGAATACATATAACACAATTTGGTCCAGATTGGTTTAAAAGAAATTTTCTGTTTCTGAGTTCCTTCAACACTTACTAATTATGTTCTAGAGTCGGTAAGTTCTGAAATACAAATATGATAACCCCAAGATATCCCTGCCCTGATATTACTTACAATCTGGTGACAGGGGAGAGAAGTACAAATGACCAGAATACAAGTGGATGTTCAAGCAAAATGCAGTGGGCTCATCAAAGAAGATGATGTTGAGTTCAGATGAAATGTACTAACGAGAGTTTAAAGAGGTGATGTTTCATTTTTACCAAAAGGAGTAAAGAAAAGTTCAAAGGTCCTCAAAAGGTAAAATGGGTGGGAAGGACTCACACAATTTCTGTTTAAAAAAATATTAAGAGAAATAATTCCTTCAATAATTCACATATATTTGGTTTCTTTTTTAATGTTCCTAATTTATCTATAATAAACATGCTTTTTATTTACTTCTTCACAAACTATAATATTCTTAATGTAAAATCACATTCTAATGTAATATGGCTAACAGAATAAATGTAGATTATCACCATATTTCTTGTAGATTATGTCAGTATTGTCTCAAATCATTTCTGCTTTTTTGGTAATGATAGACTGTGGTGTCTTAAATTATGCTTATTTTCAGTAGAAAAAATGATTTAATTGTACCTTAACTAAACCATAACTCTTCTCTCCTACATCTTTCTAAATATTATTTTTTATTTTAAATAAGAAATGTAATTTCATAGTTATTACTGTTAAATTCGTTATTATTAAGCATTCAGTTCCTAGATTGCCAGTTTCACTTTTTTTTGTGATTTTGCCATCCAACATAACTAGGCTCTTTCCTAGCTTCTTGTTATTCTTGATCTTGGAGGTGTGCTTTATATAATGTTATATAAATCTCTGAATCATTTAGGAGATTTTTTCCAGTACAGAAACCTGAGGTTCTAGGTACTCACATCTAGACAACACCATAAATTAGACTTGAAGATATACCTCATCCAGATAAGGCAATCGGCCCCATATGGAAAGGGAAAGGAAAAAAGGTAGAAGTGTAGGAAATGGGTTAAGTAAGTTCAATGCAGAGTTTGAAGAGTCATCAGGGTGATATGCATGAGCCTGTCAGTGTGGATGCTCTGAAAAGCTGGGAGTAGAGAACCATGCCGCCTAGAAATGGAAGACTAGGTATATTCACTGGATACAGAGTTAGGGGTTGAGAGACTTTGCAACAGTATAAAAGAGACAGTGGTGTCCTGATCTTCGTAAGTAGCAGAGGAAGCCTGCAAAGACACAGAAATTGAAGCAACAGAGAAAAATGGCATAGTCCAGACGAAATCTTATGTTTTCGTACCAGGGGGGTCAAGTAAATGTATGCTAGGAACCAAGCAATGTAAAAATAAAATTTCATCATGATGTATATTGCATTAGTGGTGTTATAGAGCTCATACATCATGATGTTAGTCACATCGCCCTGACAAAGACCTGGAACTCAGAGAAAGATGATCCTGGACAAATTGCTTGGGGAGACATCTCTGACAACTGACTTCATGTAAAAGAGCACAACTCATTCCTAGAGAAAGACTGCAGAATAAAATGAAGAGGACAGAAGAAAGAAACTTCAGGGTATTTTTTGTTTGTTTGTTTGTTTGTTTGTTTGTTCAAAGTAGAAGATGAGAGAGAGTAAGAACCCAAGGAAGATAGACACAGGCATATAAGAAGTGAGCACTATTCAACTTGCCAAATGAACCAAGTTTTCCCAGGAGTGACTGCTTCAGGATTTATTTTTCCAAGTTCATCTCAGTGCTTGAAATACTTTATGTGGACATGTTCCTAATGGGGTGTTTCACCACCTATTTAAGTTTTAGGGTCTGGGTCTTTTTAAAAGATCCTGAAGTCTGGAATGTGTCATTTTCATTCTCCATAGCTGCCTGCACCTCTGAGCCTGCTCAGTGTCAGAATCCACCTTCCAAGGTAGCTGCTGCTCCTCCTTGGAAGGAAGCAGGGACAGCTACAGCCTTGGTACACTGCTGACGATGTGAACCAAAACAAGTGCCAAGTTGCTGTGAGCCCTCTCATCAGTATGCCTTTTCTCCACTTGCCTCCAGCTGCCAACTTATTTCAGGAGGCGGAGGGATGGAAGGTGGTGTTATTGCTTTTGACTTGGCTTACTGTTTTGGTCTTTTACACATAATCTGCCCCCTGACCCAACATTAGCATAATGCTCATTAATCAAGCTCTGGCCTCCAATTAATGGCCAGCTGTGTGGATGCCATACATTTAATAGATTCTGAATCAGTCAGGCAAAAGGTTAGGCAAAGGATTTTGGCAGGAGGGGTGGGGAACATCCTAATTCTGAAAAAGCCCGGAGGCATCTACCCGTATAGTAAGCATGTTTGATCTCATTTGTGAGTGACTGGAGAAGAAGGGCAGGAGGGGGCTTTGGCCAGTCATCCTCCTCAGTCCCCCTTCCCCCAATCCATCCCAGATGGCCTGAAGACAACACTGTCTTGCATCCTCTGGCCTGGGGTTATGCACCCCCACATCCCTGCCAGGCAACCAGCCAAAGAAGAAAGCCCTGATTTATTGTTCTTGGCAGTGTCTAGGCCGGGCATTTCTATAACCCAGTGCTGGGGCTGACTAATAAAACATACACTCAGATTCTTCCCTCAATAAATGTCTTTCAACCTTTAATCCTATTTGTTGCAGTCTTTAAGGGAGCATTGATTCAACGGGCAATGAGGGCTTTTCCTCTCATCTATCTCCTACCGATCGATGTTCTGTCACCCTACTCCACCCAGCCCGACAAAGGAGAGGCCTCTGAGGGAAGAGGAGGGCATCTCTCCAGATTTATTTCACTTCTCATGAAAGGGGTTTTTAAAACTTCCACCAGAATCCCACTCCTAGATAGGTTTTCTGATCCTCAGTTATTCTTTGTGACCTCCTTAGAAGTGCAGAACACAGGGCCTAGAATGACATGGGCACTAACGAGTTCTTTGTACGACTCATCCCAAATGGAGTGACACCTCTGCCACTTTCCAGTCTTTACTCCTAAGTCTCCTATCTCAGTTAAAATCACCAACTTGTCCCCAGTCACCCAGGGGACACAGCTAAGCAGTCTCCATTCCTTTCTTTCCTCTCTGCGTATCATCACTGCCTCTGGAATTCATATCTTTCTTTCATGCCATTGTCATATCCTCAACCAGACTCTGCATATCTCTTATCCAGAACACTGTGAGAAAGCTCAACCGTTGATCCACATTATTCAAATCTCCCTTCCCTGCCACCAAATACCTTGCTGGAATTGTGATGCTGCTCTTTCTAAATTACAAGTCTGGCCACACTGGTCCTCTGATTATAAAAGGTTGAATAACTTGCCTGAAGTCATAGATCTGGTAAGCATTTGTGCAAGGACAGGAAATGTGTCCTGCAATCTCTACTGTTCCATGTGAGACACTAATTCCCCTCTGAATGTGAACTGTTTGAGGGCAGGGATCAAATTTTATTTTGTTTTTGTGACAACCACATGTTTCTCAGTATCGAACACAGAGCCCAACTTATTACTGATGTTCACTAAAATTTGCTCACAGAACTTTATGGTATAGAAATGAGTTATCCTCGCAAAGCTCATATATGAGATAATGCAAGAATTTTCAGAAGTGAAATGATTAGATTCTGAGAGGCATAATCTAATCAGTGAATTAATCTACTGATAGAGATTAACTGGGTGGTAACTGTGTGCAGGTTGGGTGTGGTTGGAAGAAGAAGGTCACTGTGGATGTGACATTGGCATTTATATTTTGTCCCTGGTGAGTGGATCCCTCTCTGCTTCCTGGCCACCACATCCTATACTGCTCCCCACCCCCCACCATGCCTTTCACCATGATGTTCTACCTCACTTAGGGACCAGAACTAGACAGCTGGCCCACCATGGACCAAATCTCTGAAACCATGAGCCAAAATAAAGTTTTTCACCTCTAAATTGTTTTTGTCAGGCATTTTGGTCACAGCAATGGAAACTGATTGAAACACATAACAAACTACATATTGAAGTTAGGTCAAGAATGAATGACATGCATCTTCAGACATATCTCTGGGGCATTTGTTTCAGAGTAATCATCAGAATACTAAGTATCATTAAAAATTCTTAGAGAGAGATCTGTAAGATCTTAATGGGGACGGAATCAACCATTCAGTGTTTAGCTAAAAATAAACATGAAAATGAAAAAGATCTCTGCTACAGAGATGAAGAGGAAGATGGACACCAAGGCAAATTGACTACTCTCTCTAGGTCCAGAAGTGATGTACTAATAGTGCTCAAGGACCGAATAGTGCTCACCCTCACTCATCTGACAATCTGTTTTGAAAGTCATTGCCCCACCCACTGGACCTCTTCAGTTTCTTTAGTGGTTAAGACAGGCAAGTTTATCAATGGTCTGCCACTAAAAATGCCAGCCTACCTCAGCTGTGTCATTGAACTGGCACTGTATCCAACTTCTAGACTTTTGACATAATTTTTCTCAAAGTCAGGTGCATCATTGAATTCATCAAAGGCAATTCTGCCAAGAAAACCAACTATCCAGAGTGCTTCCCTGCCTTCCACTGTTTACTCCTGCCTGTAACCCACCTCCCCTTTCTTTCCTTTCCAAGTCATAGGTCAGAGAAGAACAGAAATTATCCAGAGTTAGCCTTGATATTGACCTTATGTGGAAAGAATTAGGATCTCCCTCAAATGTTGGCAAGAAAGACACTAATAGAAAGAAGGAGCCAACCCAACCAGATGAGCAATGGAAGTCAATTAGCTCTGTGATGATGTTTTCCTTCTCCTTTCTGGTGTTAAAAATCAAGTTAAATCCTATTCTGTTACCTTCATTTTCTATTGATTCTAACTCTTGCCATTTACCACGGAAGGAAGCTTCATAGTCCATTGTGCCTTGTTCTAAATCTTCTCCAAAGCATTTCATAGCCAGAGGGTTGAAAGCATGGTTGGGACCAGTCTGAAGTACAGATATAATCTTTCAAAATACAGCTTCTTGTTCCACTTATCCTTGAAACAGTCCTCTTCAAAATCCCTCTGAAGTGGACATTGTCCTATCCCCTATAAAATTGGGTCTGAGTAATTCTGCAAAACTCATCTTCCCAGAATGCCTGTGCTGGGTAACAGATTGATGGCTAAACAGAAACTATAGTCGTAACAAGGTCTGAGTCTAGTCTGAGCACTGTGTTGTGGAACCCCCTTCTTATGACCTGTGGGAAGAATTTGATGACTTGTAATGTATACATGGGGCGGAAGTGAGGGTGTGGGCTCACAGACTAGTCATAAACATCAGGGATTCTACTCTCTTCCCTTATTCTTCATCACTCAGGGAAGGCTGCCTGTTCCATGGAGATGGTCTCATTTGGTGAGGAGCTGAACTTCAGCTGACAGTCCCACAAGTGGTTCTGTGTATGAATTCTCAGGTTAGTGCAGTCCCCATTGGCACCAAGATTGCTGGGTCTTTTGGGAAACTGTGAACCACAATTATCCAGAGGAACAATCTTAGATTCCTGGCCCACAGAAACCGTGAGGTAATATTTTGCTGTTTGAATCCTCTCAGTTTTAGGCTGCCAGGCTCCATCACTTGGCAGACCAGGGGCCAAGCTGAAAAAGAAAGCCCATGGTTCTGTCTTCCACTCCAGTGCTGCAGTCTCAAAATTAAAGAAGGAAAGAGACACTTAAGCAGCCTGCATGCTTCAGTCACCAGGTAATCTCCTATGATAAGCTTGAGTGCTTTTAATTTTCGTGAGGACTCTTCCTTGACTGATGAAGAAACTGAGACCCAGGTCATGATAACCTGTGGTGTGTAACAGAGTTCTTGTTCCCATTGTCTTATCTCTGAACTCAGACCAGATGCTCAAAATACCAGCTACTGAATCTAAGAAAATCACCCTCTTTCTTGTAAAATATTATCTGTCTTACATAAAATACTCAGGCTTCTAGAAAGAAAAGAGAAGCTGGAGAAACAACAACTTGGCTCCAAAATTGAAATCCAGATGTTTTCTTTTCTTTTTTTTCTCTCCCTCGCACTAAACATCAAATCAGGCACAGCTTGCAACTCTCTGTGTGGCCCAGCTGAAGAAATTCTAAACATTGCTTCGAGGATCTAACTCACAACTCATCTTTAAACCATCACAAGAAAACTCCCATTAAAGAGGGAGAGGGGAAGTGTGTGTTAATGAGCTGAAGTGTGAGAATGGGTATGAATAAGCAGACACAGAATATAGCATGGGAGGCAAATGAAATAATTACCCAGCTTACCATTGTTACGACGCAATAAATTTAATGTGATTCCTAAAGGCCAATCCATTTTTTTTTATTTTTTTCTTTCTTTCTTTTTTAAACTCCTTTTTACATTTTCAGAATTATACTTTAATTAGCATAACATTTAAATTAGCGAATGGAATCTTAATTAGCGGAAGAAATAGACTTTTGTTGGAGTGGTAACTAAAACAAATAAATCTACTTCCTCTTTCAAAAGACATTTGCTTATGGTGCATTTAATAGCCTAGTGTACCATAAACAATTTGAGGGAGAGATAAGTAATTAAATTAGAAGACATACTGGCCAGCTCCCAGCTCCCTAGAATGGCTCTTCTTTTTCCTCACGTGGACTCCCTCCTTTCACTCTTTATCCTAGTGAATCTCTGTCCTCTGAGAACAAAGATATGGTCCCCTCTAGACTTGTTGGATGTGACCCCAAAATTACAATTTTTTAATAATTGGAAAGTTCAAAAACAATACTTCAACTCCCCCTCTTTCCCTCTGAGGGGAGCTAATTTCATTCCCTGAGTCAAAGAAAGCTAGGCAAATCCAATGTAAACAGTGACTTGCTACAAGGCACCTCTCCCATCCTTTCTCTTCTTCCCTTGACACTTTCCAGAATGACCATACTTCACTCTGCTTTGAGCCACTGGGAGAGAGGAGAAGCCTGACTGTATAATCTAATGGAACATTGCACAGTTACAGGAGCGACTCCTGGAGCTGAAATTATTCTTGAAGGCTACAGATGGTCCTACCTACCCATTGATCTCAGATGAGAAAACAGGTTTGGGAAGATGGTGGGGCTGGTTGCAGAATGGCCCAGGATTCTGCTGCCCTCAGTTCAGATATTCTGGTTCTCATTTTGGGCTCTTTGCATCATATTCTAGATAAATGTTCTTCAAATGCATGGCCAGGAATTCTGAGATGATTTCCTAAAAAAGGACTATTCTTGGCTTAAATTTGAAGAAAGGACCATGCAGGCTTAGGACTCAACACGGCCTTTTTTCCGGGCTGGCCTACTTCATCATTCTATTCTCACCCAGTGCTCAGGAACCTAACTATGGCCCCCAGACAGATTCAAGATATCATCTGGGTGCCATCAATGAGGTCAGTGTTTGGCCTTTTCACAAAAAGACCTTAAAAATGAAGGAAATAACCATTAGCTGAGTATTTGCTGACCTGCACCCTGACCCTAACTTTTCATGCACGTGTGAGCAAGTCATAGGCTTCCCTAGGCTTCTCTGACTTCTTTTGGGACTAGGTGGTCACTTGGTACTTCTCTTATTATCAAGGTTCTCCTAGGAGAAGTTACTTGAGAAACTCACCAAATGAATGAACAGAGAAAATTAATCCAGCCCCCTAAGTCATCCATTTGGTTGATTGATTCCTTCATTCAATATTTTTCTTTATTCTATAAATATTAATTCAGTACTTGCTATATTTCAGCTTTCCCTGGGTAGAAGCATAGGGTGAACAAGACAGACAAAATTCCTGTCCACATGACCTGTGATTCTAATGAAGAAGTAGACTACAAACCAACATGATCATATGCAGTGATAAGTGCTGTAATAAAACTGAAAATTGTAGAGAATGGGAGTTCAGAAAGTATGGAAAGAAAGCTCTGTCTAAGGTGATAGCTTCAGCGGAGATTTAAATCCAGTGTCGATGGGACACTGAGGACCAGAGAGAGCCTTTTCCAGGCAGAGGGACTCCACGTGCCAAGATACTTAAACAGGAGCCAGTTCCTTATGTTTCTGGTGAGTAACAATACAGTGATCAGAGGAGGTGAATGATGTTAGAGAGATTTGCTATGTATAGATCCCATTGGGCCTTAGAGTCTGTAATTATTTTTATTCTGGGTTTTAAGGGAAGATCTAACATGGATATTATGCCTCATATCCCTACTTGGCACCATTGGTCAGTCTACCTACACCATGGCTAGCCCCATCCCAAATGCCCAATAAAACTGATGATAATAATTATATATGTAACTATAAATATTATGTTCTAATAAAGTCTATAAGGAGACTGGTTTGTTAAACACACAGACACATATATAGAATGACTGTCACATATGTTTAATTTCCCCTGCCTGTTTCAATTTGCATTCTGGAGTAAATGAAGTATCATGGAAAGTTTGCAAGGGTGAGGATGTTTGAGGAAAGATTTGCCTCTTCATTCTCATTCCTGTTCTTTGGGATGTGTCAGGACAAAGGTGGGGGCAGGGGATCTGATAAACCATACCTGGATACCTGGGAGATCTACAAGAGTTTCAGATGCTTTACATCATAGAAATAATACAGGGACAATTAGGTGATGAAGAAAGCAGTGTCTCTCTCAAGGGAATTGTAACCAAATGTTACATTTTAGCTTAGCCTTAAAATCAGAAAGTCTGCTCAAAGGATTCCTGATTTCAACAAGGAATGTTGAACATACTAGATCTATAGTAATGAGAAAATAGTTTCTCCGACAGAGAGACTCTAATGAGAAATTTGAAATTCTCTGCTCTGCTTTGGATTCATTTCAGTGAATTCCAATGCCTTGGAACATGTGTCTTTCTTCTCTCCGACTATGAATGCCTCCTTAATTAAATTATTGTATAATGATAGCTTTTACCCCAGATTATGAGGTTAAATGTGGCAATATGTATGAATGACTTAGGATACTTGAAAAGAGAGATATTAAAATTTAAGTTTTATTGAGAATTTATTATGTGTCAAGCATAGTCACTAGTATTTGAGATGTGATGACTTTCACTTGGCCCATGCTAAGCATATAATTAAGTTCCTTAATCATCCCCAGGTTACAGATGAGAAAAGTGAGGCACACAGATGGTGAAGGGCAATTAGTTAATAATAACTAGCAGAAGCAATAATTGAACCCTGAAATTTTAGATTTTAGCCTTAGTATTTGTCCCTCAAACATTATTGGTCAGCCTTTTTTCTTTCTTTGTCGAGACCTAAATACCTGAAAAGAACAACTTAAAGGAAGAAGTTTATTTTGACCCACAGTTTCCAAAGTTTCAGTCCATGGTTGGCTAAATGTTGCTCTAGGCCTGAGGTTAGGCAGAACATCAAGGCAGAAGGGCATGGTGGAGGAAAGCTTCTCCACTCACAGCAGTCATGAAGTAGAGAGAATGAGCAAGCAAAGTGGTAGGCACAAAATATAAACCCCAAAGGCACTCCCCCATAACCTACTTCCTCCAGCCACACCCACCTGCCTACAATTACTACCCAGTACAGTAGTCCATTCAAATTACTAATCCATCAAATAGATTAATTAATTGATGAGGTTACAGCTTTTATAACCTACTCAATTTACCTCTGAACATTCCTGCATTGTTTCACACATGAGTTTTCAGGGGTCGCTTTATATCCAAACCATAACAAACACTTTGGGGTCTTACTTTCAATCCCCAGCAATACCGGAGAGTATTATGGATGACAATTGTGGAAGTGATTTCATACAAGGTGTGCATTGTCAAGATTCCTACACCTGATGATAAAATCTTACAGCCCATCCAAAGCTTTCATTCCTAAAATGTAATTGTGTATGTATGCTAAACTAAACATCAACTTGAAATTACTTGGAAAGACAGAGGATTATGCAAACCCTCCTGGGGTTGACAGATTTTCAGTGAGACAAAGAGAGAGAATATATGATTTTGTACAGCCTCAATCTCTCTTCTAGCCACTTGCTGATTGCATAAGCACAGGACAGTCAATGTATCCTCATTGAGCTCTTATTTCCTTAACTGATCACACCCGGCTTAAACCCATCTTGTGAGATTTTTATCAGGAAAAAAAATGAATAAGCTCTGTATTTAGCACAGTACCTAAATAAAACAGATGCCTAAAGATTGTAATTATTATTACTATTGCTGTTGTTGTCACTGTAACTGTTTTCATTATATGCTGAATGTTACTGTGTTGACAACAGATTTTTCTTTAAGCTTGGGTCTTAGTTTAATAAGTGATCACAAAGTCCAGGTAAACCTGGGATTCTAGGTACTGTCAGGGAACACTGTCTAAAATTATCTTCTGTACTAAGCTGTGAGCTCCACAGATGCATAACCTGCGTCTCTGTCATCTCAGGTACTTCCGTGTTGTTCCGAACATAGTTAATATGCAAAAATGACTGCTTCAGATTTACAATGAATGAGGAGGTCTTCTTACAATAGAAACCATCCATAGCTATCTGTTTCAGTAAAGGCCCAATGAAAGCATGGGAAAAAAACTGAAGTTATTACCTGATCGCATTTCCCTTTTTGAATCTGGCATAAGAACATCTGCAAACTCTTCCTTCAAGATAGGTATAAGGGTACCTCAATTGCCACTTGAACCTGAGCAATATTTAGTCACTGCTTATGTTGAACTAAGGGATTTCTAAGCATTCCCCCATGTTTAGTATTATATACTTTTAGGATTTATGACTAGACCATCTGAGACCTGACTCAACCCAAAGAGGTAGCTGCAAGTGTAAAAAAAAAAAAAAAAAAATAGACAACTAAATCTGGTATGAAGACCACTGAGATAAGAAAGATTTTGGGTTGAGCCAACCAAGTAAGGGAAGTCCACAGCCTTCATTTAATCAATAAAAGAAGACTTGGCAGAAGAGGTAGGAGTTGATTGAGGTCTTTATGGAATGGGAAGGCTAAGGATGCAGTGCAAATTATATGAAGAAAGTCAAAAGAGTTCAGTGCAGTTTGGAAAAGGGGTAGGACCAAAATGAGGAGACTAAACAAAAGGAGAATCTCTTCTCTTCTTCCCCCCCATACTCCCTGTGAATAAGCCAATGGGAGAAAAAGCTTTTCGAGCTGCAGGCCTCCTCAATTCCACTCTGGCCAGGCAACTGCAGAGAGCAATAAAACTTTAATGGCTCCCAGTGGGTCAATTCCACAAGAAGGAAAGTGCTATAAATCTCACCCGATGCTTATGTGCAGCTTAAAAACAAACGGCTCCAATCACACTTAGTAGAGCCAGCCAGTTTCCCCAGAATGTGGATGTAGCCGAGGAAGATTTACCCATCTTTGTGACTTGGTGGATAAAGAAGTTTGGGGAGAATTAAGGTCAACTGTAGGATGAATGTCAACAAGTTTGCAATGGATGGTTTACTGTGAAGACATGGCTTACGCATGGTGGGCTTCCTGAGCAAACATGGACGGGAAGCCAAGATAAATCGTCATGAGCATTAAGATGTACCCTTGGAACCATATTTCTGGCTGCAAAGTGACCTCCTGTGTTGGCTTTTGCAAGCTCATAGGGAGATCCATCTGTCCCATCTTAGTGTCCTGTTATTCCATTTTGTCTCCCAGTGTCCACAGAGCACCTTGGAAACAGTGCATTTTGTCAGTAGTTGTTCTCCTCCTAGAACCCCAGGGACATTTGAATTGGAAGTATTAGGAAGTAAAAAGCCTAGGAAACCTGTGGATAATCAACAGAACTTGACACTCCAGCTCTACCCATCTTTTGGCTACTCAGTCCTCAGTTCTCACCTTTGGAGTATTCTGCAAGTCCACAGAGAAATCCCTCTATCTCAGAGGAAGACACATGCCAAGGTTGCATTTTGTTAGAAAGAAATTTGTTAGTGAAGATAATAAATAAGTCCAGAAGCTATAGAATATGCTGAAATGCACTCTCAGAAATACAGTTAACATTATTATTATTATTATTATTATTATTATTATTATCATCATCATTATTTTAAAAATAGCAAATATTTTTCAAGGCTTATACTGTGTCAGATCCAATGTTAAAGTGCTTTCAAGTTCATTATATCATTTAACACTCCAAACAATCTGAGAATTAGACTTTATATTTTTTTCTCTTTAAAACTCAGAAAGTTCAGATTCAAAGAAGTTCAGTAATTTGTCCAAAGTTACCCGGATCAAAAAGAAGAAGACTGAAATAGAATTGAGATAATCTGACTCCAAAGTTTATCATCAATCATTAAACTATATACGGAAAAAACCAAAGGTTACTTTTCTTTCCAAATTATGTACAAAAACTTTAAAAGTTAATGCATACTGATGTTGAGGTAAGTTCCTTCTTTCCCTCAACTTTGTAAGGGCTATATACATGACAAATGAAAAGCCAATATCATAATGAACAAAGAATAACTAAGAAAATTTCCTCTAAAATGGGATAAGGCAAGTATGTTCATATTAACGAGTGCTATTCAGTATAGTTCTTGAAACTAGCCAGAACAATCAAGCAAAAGAAGGAAATTAAGGAGATATAAATAGGAAATAAAGAAATAAAACTTTCTCTATTTGATGATGACAAGATCCTATAATTACAAGACACAAAAATCTCCACCAGAAGACTTCTAGAGCTGATCAACAAATTCAACAAAGTAGCAGGAAACAAGATCAACATATAAAAAAGTCAATAGCTTTTCTATACTTCAATAATGAATCTGCTGAGAAAGAAATCAGGAAAACAATTCCACTCACATTAGCCTCAAAAAATAAAATAAAATACTTGGTAATAAGTCTAACCAAGGAGGTGAAAGAACACTACAGTGAAAATTATAAAACAATGAAGAAATGATTTGCTAAATTATTTCTTTAGCAAATGGAAAGACTTTTCCATGTTCATGGATAGGCAGAATTAATATTGTCAAAATGGCCATATTGCCAAAGATTCAATGTGATCCCCACTCAAATACTAATGACATTCTCCACAAACTAGGAAAAAAAGCCATAAAATTCATATGAAAGAATAAAATTCCCCAAAATAGCCAAAGCAGTATTGCACAATAAGAGTGATGCTGAAAGTATCACAATACCTAATCTCAAATTATACTGCAAATATATAATAACAAAACCAGTATGGTATTGACATAAAAACAGACATGAAGACCAATGGTATAGAATAAAAGATACAGAGACAAATGCACCTAGATAGAGTCATTTAATCCTTGAAATAGTTGTCAAAAAATGTATGGCAGAGGACTGGGGTTGTGGCTTAGTGGTAGAGTGCTTGCCTAGTATGTGTGAGGCACTGGGTTCGATTCTCAGCACCACATATAAATAAATAAAGTCCATTGACAACTAAGAAAATATTTTTTAAATAATGTGTGGCAGAGAAAAGATAGCCTGTTTAATAAATGATGCTAAGAGAAGTGGATATCCATATATAGAAGAAAGAAACTAGATTCCTATCTCTCATCATGCACAAAAATCAACTCAAGTTTGAAATCAGACATAGGAATTAGACCAGAAACACTGCAACTGCTAGAAGAAAACATAAGGTCTACATTCCAACATATTTGCACAGGCACCAACTTTCTTAGTAAGACTTTGAAAGCTCAAAAAATAAAAGCAAGAATCAATGAGTAGAATGACTTCAAATTAAAAAGCTTCTGAACAGTCAAGGAAACAATTAAAAGCATGAAGAAAGGTCCTAAAGAATGGGAGAAGATCTTTGCCAACTACACTTCCAACAAGGAATTATTAACAAGATATATAAAGGACTAACAAATGACAACAATAACAACAACAAACCAAGTCAATAAATGGAAAAATTAACAGACAATTCTCAAAAGAAAAATACAAATGGCTAACAAATATATGAAAAAAATGTTCAACATCTTTAGCAATCAGAAAAATGAAAATCAAAATTACACTCAGATTTAATTATACTCTAGTTAGAATGGTAATAATTAAGAATACAAATAATAAATGCCTAGGAGGAAAAAGGTACACCCATGTATTGTTGATGGGACTCAAATTAGTACAACTACTTTGGAAAGCAATGTGGAGATTCCTCAAAAGACTAGGAATGCAACCATCATATGACTCAGCTATTCCACTCCTTAGAATTTTCTAAGAACTAAAATCTTCATACTATATTTACACATGCATACTAATGTTTATGCCAGCATTAACTAGTCTAGATCATTTGCTAATCTATGTGTCTGTCCATAGATGAATGGATAAATAAAATGTGGTGTGCTTATGCACAATGGAGTTTTACTCAGCCATACAGAAGAATGAATTTGTGTAATTGGCTAGCAAATGGATGGAAATGGAAGACATCATGCTAAGTGAAATAATCCAGATTCAGATATTCAAGGGTCAAATGTTTTGTTTTTGTTTTTCATATGTGGAAGCTAGAGGAAAATGAAGCACTCAAGGAAAAGGGGATATCGCCAGGTGTGGTGGTGCACACCTGTAATCCCAGTGATTCAGGAGGTTGAGGCAGAAAAAAAAAAAAACAAGTTTGAGGTCAGCTTGGACAATTTAATGAGATTTTGTCACAAAAAAAAAAAAATTATGCTCAGTTGTAAATGCTCCTGGCTTTAATCCTCAGTAAGGGCATGTTCGCACATGCACGCGCGCACGCACAGACACACACACACACACACACACACACACACGTGCACACGCCACAGAGTAAGAAAAAGGGGTAACATGAAAATAGAAGAGAGTACAATGGAGTAGAGGAAGGTGATTTAGGGGAAGGGAGGATGAAAGGGAAAGGGAAATAACTGCAGAATAAAATTGACCAATTTTTTTTACTTCTTTTATAATTATTTTTATTTATTTATTTGTTTAGGGTACTGGGATTGAACTCAGGACACTCGACCACTGAGCCACATCCCAGCCTTATTTTGTAGTTTACTTAGAGAGATGGTCTCCCTGAGTTGCTTGGGGCCTTGGTAAGTTGCTGAGGCTGGCTTTGAGCTCTTGATCCTCCTGCCTCATCCTCCTATGCTGCTGGGATTATAGGCTTGCTCCACTACACCCAGTTTAATATATATATGTATATGTGTGTGTGTGTGTGTGTGTGTGTGTGTGTAAAATTATAATGCACCAATTTCTAAAACAATGAATAAATAGAAGGCAGACCACCAATAGAGTAAAGGAAGGAGATCAGGGGGTAGGAGGAGGGAAGGGAAGGGGAAAGTACTTGAGATTGAAGTAAATTAGTTATATTCATTTATGAATATGGCAAAATGAACCCTGATATAATGTGCAACTATAATGTAGTAATAAGAAACATTTTTAAAAGTTAATGCTTACTGAATATTTACCATATGACTGGCACAGTATCAAGCTCTTTATATGACTTGATATATTTAATCTTCACAAAAACTATAAGAAGTAGAGCTAACTCTTACTTTCATTATTCAGATGAGGAAGCCCAGGTTTTAAGAAATAATTTATAGAAGATCACAATATGGGTTAAGGATCAGAAGCAGTTATGAACATGAATCTCTCTGATTCTAGAAACTTCATTAAGGAATTTCCATTTTCCTATTACATAGAAATCTACACTTTGTTGTTGTTTGTTTGTTTGTTTAGATTTTATTCAAACTAACAGATTTTGAGGGCAAGAACTGAATGAGGTCCATCTTCATCACCCCTCCACAAGGTACTCATAGTAGAGACTCATGTCTATTTATTGAAAAAGTAAATCGTGTAATAAGAATTGTAATGCATTCCACTATCGTATATAAATAAAAAGAAAAGGAAAAGAAAAAGCAGATCATGGAACATTTTCTTGGCAATCAAATAGTTGCAATAATTAAAACTTATTTTTCAAACAGCTGGTCATTTTTAAGTAAACGTGAGTGGAGAAGGAATGAAAGTGTCAGTGTCTTCCCTAGGTAAGCTGATATCTTTCAAGTTCATAACTTTTCATTTTCCTGTATGTCTCTTCATCACCTGGTCTAGGGATATGAAGTCTTTGGTACTTAAAAAATATTTCATTTATCTGATGGAAAAAATAAAGAGATGGATTGGTATACCAGTAAACTTACAAAAAGAAATATCACTATCAGATTTGTACTTTACCTATGGGCTTCTGGTGACCTAGCCACGTAAAGCAAGTATTTTAAGGATAAGTCAAAACAGAGATCATCTAGAGGGAGAGAGAGGGGATGTATCAAATATCCAAACCAGGCAGGTAACACTTGGGTAATACATTTTGATCTGAGTTTGTGCCAGTTGAGGCAAATGGAAAAGACATTGGTTTATGTCATTTATTCTCTAAAAATCAGAAAGCATACAAATTCATCAGTCAAGACAGCATTTTCCTTGGAACCAAACTTAAGCAGAACATTTACTGTGAGAGATACTGTGGAGTTGCAATCATCAAGATTTATAAAAAGGACTTTGAGTGACATAGTGGAAAAATACCTTCAACCCCATTTTTACAAAAGATACAGAAATGCTGTTCAATTGCCAGGTCTCATATTGATCCCTTGTAAAGGTAGAGGCATTACATTAAATCCCATCACAGCGAAGGCATTTCTTCAAGGAACTCGATGCCGTTTACCCATCATTAGTATGGCATGTTTTCTGAAATGTTTTTCTAGTCGTGATGGTGAATTCCAGCTTATCCAACCCTACGCTGTCACCTAGTCCTTTCAGTTGCCAAGGGCAAGTTCCAGCAGAAGCCTGTCTCTGATGAGAGACCTCATCCACTGTCACTGAAACAAAGAGAGGCTGATTGCTGAATGGGAGAGCCTAGGAAACACATAATCCTAATGAGTTAATAAATAACATTGTCCAGCACAAAACATAGACCAGCATCATGGCAAGGAAGACTCATTGCATCTACACTTCCAAGCTTTGTCTCAGATCTTAAATTTTGATGGTGACTCTCCTGTGCCCTTTTCTGTCCAGTATGGTCTCACAAAGCATCATTTAATTGACTCTTCACAGGCAGTAAGAATATCTGCTGTTTTTATACTCTATGCCTATTACAACATGGGGACCATGGTGGCAACTCATGGTGAATCAGTGAGATGCTACTTCTCCATTTCTCCAGGAGAAAATATAAGGAAATTTTGCTAATGTTGCATCTTAATAAACATATCCTCCTTCTTTCAACCCAAAATGACAAATATCTTTGTGGGGAAGAAACAATCTAAAGAAAGGGAAAGATGCAACATTTAAAACAAACTTGAAGCAATATGAAGGTCTTTATTATCTCTAAGACATACTGAGTATAAATCTTTCCTAAGATATATATAAATAATATGTATATTATTTATGGAATGCATTAAAACTCTTATTACATATACAGAGCTCAGTTTTTCTTATCTCTGGTTGTATACATGGTATACTCACACCAATTCGTGTCCTCAAACATGTACTTTGGATAATAATGATCATCACATTCAACCATCTTTAATTACCCCATGCCCCCTCTCTTCCCCTCCCACCCTTTTGCCCTATCTAGAAGGAATGAAAGTGTCAGTGACTTCCCCAGGTAAGCTGATATCTTTCAAGTTCATGACTTTTCATTTTCCTGTATGTCTCTTCATCACCTGGTCTAGGGATACGAAGTCTTTGGTACTTAAAAAATATTTTATTTATCTGATGGAAAAAATGAATAGATTGATGGGTATACTCTATGCCTATTACATGTTCCCCCTCCCTGTCCCACTATGAATCAGCTTCCTTATATCAAAGAAAACATTTGGCATTTGTTTTTTTAGGATTGGCACACTTAGCATTATCTTCTCTAACTCCATCTATTTACCCGAAAATGCCATGATTTTATTCTCTTTTATTGCTGAGTAATATTCCATTGTGTATATGTGCCGCATTTTTTTAATCCATTCATCTATTGAAGGGCATCTAGGTTGGTTCCACAGTTTAGCTATTGTGAATTGTGCTGCTATAAACATTGATGTGGCTATGTCTCTGTAGAATGCTGTTTTTAATCTGATATTCTTTGGCCAGGCCTCATTCCCCCTCTTCCAATTACACAATGCAAACATCAGCCAATTGTTTCTCATCTTTTTATGAAGACTGTACTCCTCACCAAATCTAAGTTTTTATTTCCACTATTTTCCCCCATATAAATTGGGAATCAATATTCAGAAAAATTCTAGAGTATAGATCTCAAATCCATTCTATATGATTTTTGTATGATAAAGGACTTGTTACTGATAAAGAACAAGCCTTCTCAAGCAAAAGGAAAGAACAAAACATCAACACACCTACTGAAAGCAAATACAAATATATATTCCTAGGGGACAGGAATACACAAGCAATTGCATCTCTGTTGGAATAACTGAAGGTGACATTTTGGTATTTATGACATAATTTTATAGTTATTTTTACCACCTGAAATTATTTCAAATATGATTTTTAACCCCCTGTGAAGAAGAATGAGTTTTAGAAAAGAAACTATAATATAAAGGGGAAGAGGACAAAAGGAAAATTATGTTTTTGTTTTTGTTTTTTTAATGTAGATAGAACCCAAGGCCTTGCACATGAATGACACATGCTTTGCCACTGAGCTATATTTCCACACTCTCCTCCTCCCAGTTTCTGTTATCCATGTTGCTGTTGTTTTAATTTGTGGACTTCTTTCAGCAAGAACTAGAGCAGGCCTGCTATTTTTATGAGGGTACAGAGTTGCATTTAGGCTTAGGAATAAAAGGGGCCTGGGTTTGAACCCAGCACTATCCCTTACTGGTTATATGACCTAGAGTAGTATGCTTAGCCCCATTAAACTTCAATCAATTTAACAGTGCTTATAATCCCAGCAGTTTAAGAGTCTGATGCAAGAAGATCCCAAGTTCAAGGCCAGCCTCAGTAATTTAGTAAGACCCTAAGCAACTTTGTGAGAACCTGTCTTAAAATTAAAAAAAAATTAAAAATTGTAAAAAATGGACTGAGAATGTATCTCCAAGGTAAAATGACTCTGGGTTTAATCCTCAGTACTAAAAAAGAAAGAAAGAAAGAAAGAAAGAAAGAAAGAAAGAAAGAAAGAAAGAAAGAAAGAAAGAAAGAAAGAAAGAAAGGAAGGAAGGAAGGAAGGAAGGAAGGAAGGAAGGAAGGAAGAAGAAAAATTAATCTATTACACTTAGATTGCATATCAGCTATTTTATTGCCTAGACTGTGATATTGGTCCATAAAATTTGAAACAAAATCCACTGTTTTTTAAAAGGACTACTCTTAACTCTAAGGCTTTGCACTTATTGCTAAACCATCATTTGTTTAGCTTAGCCTTTCTGTTAAATATCATTAGATATTGGTCCAAAATACAAATTAAGAAAATAAAAGAATAATGTTTTACTCAAAAAAAAATTAAATATTAAATACAAAAATAAAATAGCTTTCATGCTTTTCAAAGTGCCAGATATTCAATAAGCATGCAATGAGTACCAGCAGTCTTCCTTGTCACCATCACTAACACCTACTCTTCCAGTGCACTTGCAGACCAATTTCACTGCCAACATACACCTTGTTCATGAGTGGAACCAGGCAATATTAAAACACACATGTCACCCCACCATTCTCCTTCTCTAGGTGAGTAAAGGATGCAGATACTAGATACAAATGGCCATTCTCCCCATTCCCCTAGAAATTTAATTTCACAAGAACACAGTGTTTCCCAAAATAACCATGAAGAGCATCCCCAGAGACCCAAGCCACTGGATTTCTCCTCCCTTAAGCAGCATGTTGTTTCTACATTTGTCTTCTCCTTAATCCAATTTTCAAATTTTAATCAGATTAGAAAAGTGTATATTGTCAATGAATAAAATGCTTTCATGCATTTATCTACTAATGAATAATGCACAGGAAAGCTCTGTATTGCACTTCGGAAGCAAGACAAATCTTCCTTTGAACCAAAGATGGAAAACTCAATCAGAATAAAGTTAGAAAACCACACACCACCTATAAGATCATCAAAACTCTGTATTCTAGAGAGCTCCTTTCCAAATCTTGTTTTTAGACCATCAGGCCACTTGGGTTCCTTTCCATGACACTTCAACTTTTCTGACCCACATTATTTCAAATGTCCAGCAGGAGAAAATGACTAGACTCAAGTGAGGAAATGATCAATGCAAATGTATAGAAAGTTTAACTTGGACATGACTTCAATTATTACAGGCAATCCAAGGGGCATCTCCACTAATTTGAATCCTTCAGGGGAGATAGTTTTTACTCAGCCTCCTCAAACCATTAAGAAGTTAAGCAACCTTTTGGAGGTGATCTTTGTCCCTTTTGCTAAATTATTGGGAAATAAGGGTCATAACAATATTTTTGCATTCCTACAGTGTGCTACACTCTTCTAAGAGCTTGCACAGAAATGATTTTATTTTTCTCTAAAAAGAGCCCTTTTCAGTTCTGGAGATAAAGAATAATATTATTGCATAATGATGGGAAGGTACTTAATGCCACTGAATTGTACATTTGTAGATGGTTAAAATGTGTAATTTCATGTTTTTTTAACTACAATAAAAAATTTTAAATGAGAAAATAAAGATGAATGGGCAATACTGAAAAGGAAAGTAGCATACTGAAAGCAAGAAATGCCTCAACATCCAATTTTCAGCTCTGCTCTCTTCCCATTGAGATGGGGGAGCTCTGAGCCTTGCACAGGATGTCTGCATTCAGATGCTGGCACTCCTATTAGATGCCTAAGATGGTAAGTTCCTAAGAAGGCTGTCCAACATGGTACATTAAATATCAGACAACTCAATCACACTTCGGTTGTTGTAGGTAAAACAGATATGGCATGTGAGTAGAATGAAATAATTAATACGAATGTGCAGAGTTTCAAGGAAGGAAGAAAAGAATTAAATACCCTGATCTTCAGACCACTAGAAAATAGAGAAAAAAATGAATAATTCAAAAGGGCAGAAAATCCATATATATTTTCTGAAAAAATAACTAAGCTTTGTACAGTGTTCTACAATTTGCAAAAACATCTTCATGTACATTATCTCATTTGAAAGGTCTATGAAATAAACTAATATTATGATGATGATTTCCTTTTTATAATATGGGAAACTGAGGCATTGAGAATTTACATTTTCATCCATGGTCCTAGATGGAAAGTGGTAAAGCTGGATCTCATCCCAGGTCTTTTTACATGCTGTGTTGATATTATTAATGTTAGCATTTTTACGCAAGTTGCAAGTTGAATATTAAGGGGATCGATTTTAATATGACTGAGACTTGAGAGATTCACTCCAAAGAGCAACAAAAAAAAAAAAAAAGAAAGAAAGAAAGAAAGAGAGAGAGAGATAAAGAAAATCACCTGGAGAGTAGCTGGGAAGATATCTAGTTTCCCCGAGGCTGACTCTCCCACTCATAATCTCCTCAAAACCAACTACCTACTAAAAATAGCCATTCTCTTTCAGACTTGTCCTCTTTCAAGCTGTCAGTGAGTGGGGAAATGGTTGAGTGTAAAATTTTCAAAGGCCACCTCTGGGAAGTCCACTGAAGCTGGAGACAATACTCACAGCAGTGACTTCTCAGTACTGCAACCAAGCGAATTCTATACCAGAGTAAGTGCTGATTACCAATCTCTAAAATCAATTGGGCCAAGAGCAAGTGAAGCCTCATAGACTCCAGGAAGATAGAAAAACATTCCCCAAACAGTGCATTGTAAGGATTTTAATACTTTAGAGCTAAAATCTAGAGAAGGCAGGTGGTTGGTCCTTCCATGTAGGTGATTCCTCTCTCTTAGTCACATGGCTTTGCATCCTAAATCTCATCTCTCTGAAAAGACCAAGAAATGTTTTACCATTTGCCATAATCCTTTAGGCCTGTTTTTAGTTATGAAACCACAGAATCTCCTGGATCAGATAAGACCAAGAGAAAAAAAATATGCTAGAGTCTGAGACCATGGGAGATGCAACCTTGGCCCAGCTCAGGCCCTCCTCCAACTTTTGCTCTTAATTGAAAATGCTGAGTAGGCTGCTGACCTTGTGGTTTCTGCCCTGCAAGAATTTTCAGAAACTCCTAACCACAAAAAAATACTTCTCAGGTGGCCCGACATCTGAGGCCAAACCTGAGCAGGTGTTGTCATGTTAAATAGTCAGGTGCTGCTGTCTCTTCTCTCTCTGCCAGAGCTGATACAGGACAGAATTGAATTGAACAAATAAGCAAACTTTTTAAAATTCAAATGGTTGAAACATAAAATAGACTGATAACCTCAATTTCTACCAAAATTCTGTTCTCATGTTAATGATCCAAAAAATATCCATTGTCTAAAATCTACCTTCCATTTCTTATCCTATGTGTTGTCTTGGGTGACCATGTCAAAAGCCAAGATTACTTGGTCTGTAAATTACCACAAACTGCATAGTTTTAAGCAACAGATGTTTCTTCTCTCACTCTTCTGGAGGCTAGAAGTTCAAAGTTCAGTTGTGGACAACGGGAGGCTCCTTTTTGAAACGCCAAGAACTGTTGAATGCTTCTTTCCTGGCTTCTGGTATTTGCCAGCACACCTGGCTTCCCTTGGCTTGTGGACACATTACTCCAACCTCTTTCTCTGTCTTCATGTGCTCTTCTTCCTGTGTTGTCCTCGGTGTTTTCACATCTTTCCCCCAAGTGTGCCCCTACATCCAAATTTCCATCTTCTTATATGGACAAGTCATTGACTGAGGATTTATTCTGATCTAGTTTGGACTTATCTGAGCTTGGCTCACTCTACAAAGACCTTATGTCCAGATAAGGTCACATGCATGGGTACTCAGAGTTAGCGACTTGAACATTTCTTTTTCAGGGACACTACCCAACCCACAATATTACCCTTCAGGATTATATTGAGAAAAATCTACCACTTATGTAACACCACATGCCAGGCATTATTCCAACTAATGTGCTACTCATTACTCATGTAATCTTTCCTGGAATCCTACTCATCTTACAGATAGGAGGAACTAGAAATAAAGTAACTTCCAAAGGCTATATAGCCAGGTCTCTAACCATTAGGCTACATTGCCTCTTACAGCTTACAGACAAGATGAGGCCTATTCTGTAATAATAAGAGAAGCACAAGTACAACAGGAAACCAAAGGATGCTAATCCTGTGTAGGTTGAGGACATCTGAATTGGGCTTTTATTTAATTCAACTTAAAGGTAAACAAATATTGTCAGGTGCCAGGAGCAATACTAATTTGATGGGATTCAAAAATTTCAATAAGCTAAAACAACAAAATGACAGGTCCTGCTTTGATGAAGCATAGTCTGGAATAGTATAAGATAAAAGCAGATAATCACTATACAACATGTTAAGATGAATCATAAACCTTGGAAAAAATTATAAGAATCATCACAGGAACATGGGACTTGACATTTTAGAGTTTCCTTTTGTATGTGTTTCCACACCCCAATCAGATTACAAATACCGGGAGAGATTCTCCATTTCATCATTATTCATCCTAAACTGGCTTTCAGAGGGCTTCCTGCACACAGGACACTCAGTAAAGATGGCTATTGAGGTTGCTTGCTCAACCAAGCATGTAAAGAAGAAGACAGAGCATAAATCTTGTTGTCCCCCAAATTCATAACTGCCCCCAGCAGGCTGAATCCCCAAGAGAGACAGGTGAGGCTCCGAGGTATTCAGCACAGGAATACAATATTCCCTCTCACAGAGTTTCAGATGCTGAACAGAGTTCTCCAGGAAACCTGTTTCCTCTGAGAGTGTGGGCTGAGTCTTGGGGTATATGAAGTACCAGGCAGACAGTGTCTGGCAGCCACAGGCTCAGGATTGCAGCTCCTTTTCCTCTGCCCACACTTCTCTCCCCTGCTGTGATTTTCCTTGCTTATCTACATGTTTTCTTTCTGTCCCCATCTGCATTTGTATCTTCCTTCTCGACCACATGGGATATGAAACAAAAAAACAGTCAGCACAAGGGAAAGGATGCCCCAAGATAGAAAACCTGCAAATTCCACATTTTATGTAAATCCAACTAACTCTATTGCCAGCGTCTCACCTCACCTGTGTCCCTTTGCATGTTCTGCTTCCAATACCCTGGTAGGAGACCTTCCATGATAGCAGTTTGGGCCACTAGCAGAGACAAAAACATCTGGTTTGGACCTATATCCAAAAAACTTCTGAGCCTTTGCAAGATCAGTTTATGTCAGTCCTTGCAGCTATAATATATATATATATATATATATATATATATATATATATATATATCCAATTTCTTGTCTCCCAACCTACCATTCTCTTGCAAGCCCTCCAACCCCAGGCTCAACATCCCAATTGGCTAAAAAGTTTCATACCCAAAACAAAATCTTCAAGAAAGCAGAGCCTAGGCTATGTGGCCCAAGTAAGGCAGAAAGTTGGCCTCCACTGGCCACTGCTCAGAAAAGAAATTGTTTCTTCCTTTCTCTGCTCTCCCTGCAGCTCATTTCTATGGCTCCTTTTGTTTGGGGTTTGCCTTGCTTCCTCTTACATAATAGGTCCGCTGGGTAGGGACTGTGTCTAATTGCATGCTGTTTGCACTGCCTGGCACATTATAGTACTCAATAAACACGTTATTATTATGATTATTGTTATGATAGATCATAACAATAATCACAATTCAGTGTGCATTCCTCTAAACTTCAGGCTGCTTGGAGAGCCAGGAAAATACACATAGTCCCTTGGATATCCCTAAGTGCTTTGGATAAGGATCTAAATTTAAGGGGTGTGTATCTGAGCTGCACCTCCAAACCTGTGGAGATCGGAGGGTAATTACCTGGTATCCACAGAGGAAGCAGAACATGAGACCATTCTCCTTCCATGCAGAAAGGGAGAATAAAAAGTAGTGAGAGATCAGAAAAGATAGAGAAAAGAGAAATTGTATTAAACCATAGTTTTTTTTCAGAGACAGCAAAGACCACAGCTCGTGCTGACCCAGTGGCAAAAAACCTGTTCAAGCAATGATAAGAAAAATCATTTACTGGGCACATTAATTTAAGTTGTGGGAGCCGGGCTTCCCTAAGGTTGCCCATTGGATAAATGCTGTCAGGATATGCTGTGAGCTGTTCCAATGAGATGTAATAATTGAATTTGTTTTCATTTAATTTGGAGGGCCTTTAATTAAAAGCCAGGCTTGTGTGTGCAGAGAGATAAAGCTGGGCACATGGAGACTGGGGGTAATTTGGGTGCTGAATGCAATAATTAATTGTAAATTCAGAGGTCAGGAGACTGGCACTATCTTTGTGAAATCAACACAGCGAGCAGGCCATCCGGCTGGAATAGGCTCAGGAGTGGCAGAGGAAACATATGCTTAAGTGATTTTTTGAAACCTTAATCACAATTATAGAGTAGTGTGGAGGTTAATTGGCAAAGTTCATTAATCAGAGAAATAAACACATCAGCCATCACGCAATGGAAGACAACTGGAAAATCTAGTTTTCCAACCACAATTTCCCAAATCTCTAATTTCGTTTCAAAATGGTGAGAATCTACTTTGTGATTACTTTTTTTTCCATTGAACTGTCAAGAAAGGTATTTCTCTCCATTAGATCTGAGTTTAAGCCTCTCCACCTGACCACCTCAAGATGATTCAAACACACATTAGAAAGATGGGCTTATGTTGAAAATAAGCCACAGAATTCTAGAACATTCTATCAGCACTCAAGAAATCAACACCTATAGTTAGTATCAGAAGACAATGCTTGAGTTAATGCCCAATATTAATCTCTGGAGTTAGGATTAGAGGGTTAACAAGAGTCATCAATCTTCAGATTTAGTTGAATTTCATGATATAAAACAATCAAGTAAAGATTTTGTGCTTACAAGTGAATTTTCTGCTCTGAAAAATGACATTCCATTAGACATACATTTTGTGCTTGAGAGAGCTTTATTATGGAAGCATATCCCAGCATGCAACAGTGGAGCTAATAGATGGTTGCTTCCTTCCTGCCCTCCACATGGGGTGGAGAGATGGGATCACAGTCACTCCATCACCACCATGCTCAAGGATTCACAGTGGGTGAGCTCCCCACCGCAAACAACGGGTTGCCACCTGATGACAAATGTGTGCCAATGTTTGTGCCCAGACATACATCTGGAAGTTTGTCACTTTCAACTCCTATTTCTCAGGGTTATAATCGCTCCCTAGAGAAAGGAGGTTTCACAAGTTCAGGGAAGGGAAAAGTGGACTAGATCAGGAAGAGCCCAGAAGAATTGCTAAGGAAGATTTAAAAAAAAATACACAATCTATTACCTTTCCCTAAACCTTTGAAACAAGGACCTCAGAGGGCTGAGACCCAGGTGATTCTAAATCACTCAGCTCCAAGGGAACTACATCAGCTCCAAGCTCTCTCCAAAACATGAGTCTTGTTATTCTGGGCTGCACTTTGAGGAGCTGTGCACTCACTAAATACTTAGCAATTTGCAGTCCTAGAATGTAATCATAGCATCCAAGGACTAGAAACTTTAGTTTAATCACTTCTCATCCACTGAATTCTGCCAACCAGTGTCTATCCTCTGTTGATGTCTTGGTTTTTCACCCACTTAGCTGCCAGTGATCCTAGGTGTCCCTGGCACATCTGGAAGAGCAATAGACAATTGCATGTTCCTGAATACATACTAGACCAATGTGGGCATAAAGAATCGGAGTTGCTAAAGAAAGGAGGTAGTGACCCTCAAGGACAAGTCATATTACAATGCCTGCTCCGTGGATGCAGAAATTGAGGCACAGAGAAAAATAATAGCTTGCCAAAACTTAGCTTCAGATGGCATGATTCTTAACCTGGACTCTTATCTGTGTCACAACAGTACTGTTCTCTCTTCTCTCTCGAGGGCACTTTTGTAGATAAGTGGTGAGTTCAGAAAACCTGACAGAGGAAATAAGGATGTGATTAAAAGAAAGAATTTAAAAATCTTTGGGGTGAGGTGTGAAAAGGCTGGTATTGCCAATGAGAACATTTACTCCATAAATAGAAACTAAAAGCACCTCATCTCTCAGCATGAACAGAAGATACCAGCAACATCAACAAAATTTTCGTGAACACCAGCTGTAAGCATCATAATAATTATTACTATTGAGCTCCTATTACATGCCTTTTATATACATTTTATCCTTAGATTTTTTTCTACCCACCATAAAAGATATTACTATCTCCAATTTATGGCTGATAAAACAGATTTGGGCAGTTTCCTACAGTGCCATTGATAGTTATAGGTCTAAAGGTCTCCATTGCCTATTAAAAACAAGGAATTTAGTTTATGGAGTTACTGACTTAATCAAAAGTAATCAAGTAATAGTCAAATGTCTCCTAGGTACTAGACACAGTGCAAGAAACTGCAGGACACATAAAAAAAATGAAAAAAGTCTCTGCCCTGAGGATCTGACAGTCTAATCAGTAAGGCAGACAAACAGAAAACTCCGTAGCCTGTGATTAATTGCTATAACAAGGAGAAATACTGTGTGCTCTAAGAAAACACAGGTGGAACTTAAAGTTTCCACAGCAGGTGGGCCAGGGTTAGGCAAAGAAAAGATGCACTGGAAGGTGAAGAAGGAGGTAAGAATGGGGCCAGTGGAAAAGATAGCATATTCCAAGCTTTGAAAATGAAAATGAGAACAATAGAGCTCAGAAACCTGTAACAGCCTGATAATAACCAGCACCTGCCTGCAGCATATTGGAAAATGCTGAGAGATGACACTAGAGCATTTGTTACAACTACTGAAGGGTACTCCCAGTTATAGCACAAGGGCCTAGCACAGTGCCTTCCTGGCCTATTTTATTGGGGTCAGTGTATGAAAAAAAAAAAATTGGTGTTAGGCTGCATCAAGATTCCACTCTTATCTCTAGGTGTCCTGATTATTGTCCAGAACTCATCTGACATTCCTAATACTCCAATCTCCTTAGGGGCCTGGTGAACAGTTTTTGCTATGATGCAGTCTGTGGCTTGTAGGAGGCAGGAAGGGAGATGCTTCTGCACTCGGACCCGTTTCTAGGAGCCGTGCACTCACTATGTCTTTTTCTCTAAGTTGTAATTGCTCCCTTGAGAAAGGTTGCATAGCTCACTTTGGTCTTCCTTTCTCTCTGTGTCTATTTCGGGAGCTGGTTTAGAAGTTGTGGGGTTTGGTTGCTTTTTCTTTTTTCTTGAGTGAAAGCATATGTTAAGGGAAAAAAAAATCATTCCCATCGGCTCTTTTGACGTTGCTGGGAGACAAAGCAAGTAGCAGCAAGTCTCCAAATGGGCTTTAAAGAAGAAATATATTTTAAATAAAACCCTAAAGCAGAAAACATCACTTGGCGACACGTTGTGCATTCTGATTCTCCTCCTGCTGCTATAAGGAAAAGACTCTCCTGTTAAAAAAAAAAAAAAAAAACAATAATAATAATGTACAAGAGCCTCATTTGATTCTTAGAAGTAGCAGGACCACTCATTCCAATGATCTACACTGAAAAAGAAATGCCAAAAGCAGATATTGTCCCCAAAAGTTATCCCAATCATCTAATTTCTTCCCTCAAGCATTAGAATCTCCCTTGGTTAAACTCATGGCTGGATGAATCTCCTCACAGGACCCTGAGGAATTAGATGGATATCAGAAGAGCTGTGGTTAATGGCAAAGTAAGGGGATGCAGAACCTGAAATAAAGACATTAGTGGGAAGTACATGATCTAGAGCTCAGGAGAATACAGACTCAAACTGAGATTTAATATGAATTAACTTTTTAAAACAGCTTGCATGATACCTGAGTTTTTGGAGCAAGGTTCACAAGCATTCCTTGTGAATTAGAATAAAACCATACTAATTCTTCTCTGAGCTTGCATTTAAAAACATCACTGGGCATGCCAACATAGTACTGGACTTCCTCCCACACACACAAGAAATGGGAGCCAGGCCAAAGGAAAAAGGTAATAGCCTACAGTTATGGAAAAGGAACTGATGCACAAAATGCAGCTACCCAGGCCTAACTGGCCTTCCCTATGTAGAGAAACTACTTTTGGGGGGTTTCACAAAGTTTCTTTATTCTGGGCCCTCTTATAACTCTGCCTTAAGAAGCACTTCTGATGGTTTTTCCAATAGCAACTTCACCAAAATTTGTTATTATCATAACAAACATGAGCAGTAGGATGGGCAGATTCAATATTATTATTCCAATTTATCAGTGAGCAACTCCCAGGCTCACCCAATGAAGCACGGGATATAACTCAAAGTCTCCCAAACCCTGGATTTTTTTATACTTCTAGGCTATTTGTGGTGGAAAATAATAGGATAATACACCTCCCCTGTAACTGTAGCCTTTCATATTATATTTAAATAGATATCATCAATGTAAGACAAAACTTAAAGGAAAAGTGACTTTCCCTCACACATTGACCATCAGAAGGCACCATTTCTTGCCTTGAATTTCATCAACACCCCAGTCATATCTATCGTTTATAACTGTACCACTCAGAGTCCCAGGTGAAAACACCTGGCACTTTCAAGTGGACTAATTTGAGGAGAATACAATGAAGATACTATCTCAAAAACAAGGACAAGTGTAAGTAAACCCACTGGTGCAATAAATCAAGTCCTTAGAATTGGTAAGTCCAAAGCACTGCTCTCATCCCTTCACCCAAGAAGGAACAGTTACTGAAACAGTGAGCTGGAAGGAACAACTGGAATTACCCACATAGGAGAAGCTATGTTCTTCAGTTGAGAATAAAATGACCCTAGAGGGAGAGATGGAAAGAATAAATACCCAGAACTTATTTTTCTCCCTCCAAACTCTCACCCTTTGTCTCCATTAGCCAAAGCAATTGGAAACCAGATCAGGTCAAAGAGCATATTGTTATCACTCCCATTGGTCAGTCACCAGGACATAGAACACTTTAGAGGTGGACGTGAATGGTGGCTGGCAAAAGCTTTATCTTCCTCTTCAACATCATTATATTGTTGTTGGTATCTTAGGGTCTGAGCTTTTTTGAGACTTATTTCTATAAATTAGAAGTTGCTTCATTACCACCAACTCAGTCTATAAAGCAAGAATGAAATAGGACACTTGTCTTCTTTCTTTCCTTCATACCCCAAACAGAGTTCCCCAGTTTAGTTTATTGTTTGTTTTTTATTGATGGTTTCAGCCTTGATTTTGGAAAGGAAAGATGATAAATGAGATTGCTGTCAAATAATAGAGTGTCTGGGAAGGGAATGGAGACAGACATCCAGTGACTTCATGCAGGACAGAATATTCCAAAACTAGTAAATTTGAACTGATTTGAAGAATGTCAAAGACTATTCTTCGTCAAAGATATCTCCTCTCATGGCTTGATTTCCCTTCTCTCATCTTGAAAAATCTACAAGTCTTCTTTTGGAGGGCTTGTCTTTCAATTAGATCAAAGTATGACTTAGGAGCATCACTACATGGGATAGTTAATATACCCAAGCCACTGACCTTCAGCAGAGATTAGTGGCCTACAAGGAAAGGATACAGAATTTTACTGGGGAAAATTTGAGAATATGTAGTCTATAATGGAAATTATAAGACATTGCTGGCAGCTCTGAAGACCTATAGAAAGTCTGGAGATGCAGAATTAGGGGTAGGGGTTGTTCAAAGTAAGTATGGAAAAACACTGAAGTCCACATTCATATCTACCTAGTTTAACCCAAGGCCAGTCTCAAGTGAAAAAAAAAAATGTAAATGTTTCTCCTCCTGTGTTAGTCAGCTTTCTGCCTCTGTGACAAAATACTTGAGAAAATCAACTTAAAAGAAAAAGGATTATTTTGGCTCACAGATCCTGAGTTTCAGTCCATTGTCACTTGGCTCTGCCTCTAAACTTTCCACAACCTCCCAATAGTGCAGCCAGTTGAGGATCAAGCCTTCAACACATGATCCTTTGGGAGACATTTCAAATCCAAACATAGGCCCCCCTTCATCATGGTATAAACTTTACCGATGGAAAACTAGAAAGGTTTTGCCTGGATTTCTTTGTTCTCTTTCTCTTCCTTTACTCCAAGCCTGTGGACTTAAACAGGATGAGCACTAGCTTTCTGCTGCTAAAAATGTGCTTAATTAAACATTTTAATTAAAACCTACAAGAGTGATTGCGGCTGTCAGTTGGTGAAAAGAAAGCTAATAAAGTTCCTTACATTCAGTCCAAAGGGCATCCCAAGGACATGCTTCAGGAGTGAAGGAAGAGGAGCCTCAGGAGTGGTGGGGCTGAGCACTATGGTGATGCTTCCTCCCTTCAGAGAAAAATGGGCAAGGGGAAATGTTCTTTTCCTTCTATCACTTCCTAAGGTGACTAAAATCATGTGTTTGGTGAGAAACACAGCAGGTTCCAGATGGCAGAAATACAATAATTTATACTCATTGATGTGTTTTCCTTTCAACAGATATACTTACCTACAGCCTACCATGTACAAAGGACTCTGCTCCTTGCTTGGGTATGGGCACCAGAATGAGCATATCAGAATTTCAGTACCATTAATCATCAGGGAAAGAGAGTCAAGAATATGAAAGACTCCACAACCTCTCACTCTAAAACATTTATTTTTTATGCTAGGCAAGCATGAACTTTTAAAAGATTTATTAAAATCACTTTGATGGCCTTTTTCAAATTATGCACTAGGTTCTCAGAAATTCTGACATACTATCCTAAAGTCAAATTGGGATGGAGGAATGCATCAGGGGAATTCCTCAACACAACTACTTCAGCTTGCATTCCATCATTCTTCAATCTATACATCTACCTCAGACCCCATGGGCGGCTGTTGGTTATAGACATATATCCTTGTCCTCAGGTATGGTAGTAACAAAAGTAAATCAAGAATTACTATCATAAAGTAAGGTTTGCTTTGCATCATCCTCCAAGTCAATCAGGCCTTGTGTATTTAGAAACATTTCTACCCCACAGACTTTTAGATGGAAATGATTCTTAGGCTTTGACAACTCCCCATGTAGCCCAGCTTGCATCTTGGATTCACAAACTCCCAGTTCCTGGCTCTTCTGTGCCTCATCAGCATAGTGATTTGAACAGACTGTGCCATTTAAAAACACTTCCCTCCTTTGCCTTTCACCCCAGGGTTCTGTGCACCTTCTACCCCTTGCTGGCAGTGACATTGTGACCTTAAAGAATTTCAGATTCTACAAACAAAGACTCAGCCCCCAGAAATGGTATCACCTGCTAAAAGTGATCAGATATAATAAGAAAACTTGGTGCTCAATGCAATGAATCTGCTTGATCAACAAACTCATTTCAACAAAACAAAGAGAATTTAAATGTTGTAAGTTCAGAGGGAGATGGGAACATTTGTTATTTAGAGTACTGTTTTACAAACTTTAACATTCTTGTGAATAATCTGACAAAAATGCAGATTTTCATTCACTGCGTCCAAGATGGGCTTCCAGTTTTCAATATTTCTAATCACACTTTGAGTGGTGAGGATTTAGAGAGCAACAGAAGGTACATGACCTAAAAGCCAAATAGTGTTACAGTCAAGGAGGATCAACCAGAAGGAGGGGACAGAGGTTACCACCTATTATAGGTGGAACAATGGCCACTTAAAGATGTCCATGCCCTATTCACTAGAACCTGTGAATATGTCACTTTGCAAGTTTTGCAAAAGGAAATTTACAGATGTGATCAAGGATGTGACCTTCAGATGAAAAGATTGTCTTGGATTAGTCAAGCAGTCCCAACACAATCATATGAGTGCTTAAAATCAGAGAATTCTTACTGGTTGAGTCAGTAAGGATTGCATGTCCCTTTACTTCTGAGACATAGAGGCCCATGTGCAAAAACAGAAGAGAGGTCCTTAGAAGATTATGGTGGCTACCAAGAGAACAGATGCCTTGGTCTTAAAATCATGAAAAATTGACTTCTTGCAATGGAGATGATTCTCTCCTAAAGCCTCCAGAGAGGAACACAAGCTTAACTGTGCCTTCATTTTTATCCCACATGAAACTCTGCACTATCAAAAATACAAGATTTTAAAAAATTGTGTTGTCTTAAGCTACAAATGTGAAGTCTTGCTACAACAGCATACAAAATTTATACACAATCCTTCTGAAAGCCATGCAAAGAAGAAAATTCTACATCATCATCCATATAAGAAATCTGATTTCTCTGCTTCTATGATGTTTTTTTTTTTTGCTATAATTGACTATACATAGCAGTGAGTGAAGGAAAGAGCACTCCCTAATAACAATCGTATCCCACCCCCATTTATAATTATTTTATTGCTCAGACTACTTGACAGGAATGAAGTATTTTATGATATTCCCTTGCTTAGTTATCAGTCTATCTTTGCAGCATAACCCAATATAACCACCTGTCTAATCAAACTAGCTTGACTTACTCTAACTTACCACTCAAGCAGGTGATAGGTAGACACATAGGCTCTGAGCTTTGGTAAAGTCAGTACCAAGAGGAATGAAAGAGGGAACCAGCCATCTTACAAGCAGCTTTGACTGGAGATGGGGGACTTCCAAAACAAGGAAAGAAACAAGGAGTAGAGGGAGTGGTAGAGACGAGGAAATCATATGAAATTACTAACCAGGACAAAGGGCCCTTCAGGAACCACAGACCTTGATTTGTGCTTGTTGAAGCCTAAGTCCTGGATGTTGTTACCAAATCCCAGCATCTCATAGGTCCTTTTTATGGTTCCTTTGCTCAGTCTATTTGTTTTCTAGGGCTGCCATAACAAATACCACAGACTGGGGGGGGGGGGTGTTAAACAACAGAAATTTTCACAGTATAGAAGATGAAAGTCCCAAATTAAGATGTTGACAGGATGGCCCTTCTGGGGCCTCTCTTCTTGTCTGACGGACGGCTGCCTTCTTGTTGTGTCATCCTTTAGTGTCTTGTGTGTCCTAATCCCTAATTCTTAAAAGGACACAAGTCATATTGGTTTAAGGACCACCTATCTGATCGCTTTACTTTAATTACTACTTTCAATACTTTATTTCCAAATATATTAATATATAAGGTACTGCAGGTTAGGGTGTCACCATAAAAATTTTAGCGGAAAGCAATTCAGGCTATAAACTGCAGGTTTTTATTCATTTGTTTTAAAAAAACTTCCTTCTGAATGGCAAATTCAACTTGTTTAAAATATTTTCGTTATGGGGGCTGGGATTGTGGCTCAGCGGTAGAGCACTCACCTACCATGAGTGGGACCCGGGATCCTCAGCACCACACAAAAATAAAGACATTGTGTTCTGTCCATCTACACTTAAAAATATATATATATATTTTAAAAATGGTTTCATTATGTCATGTTGCTGCACAAAAGCCATCAATAGCTTTCATTCACTTTCTCTGATTGAATGTTCAAGGCCCTAAGATCCACCTCTTCCACTAATGCCTGGACTTGATTCTACTAGATAAATGCCTTGTCTCTCTGTCTCTTATATTCTGTGCATGAGAAGATCATATCAAATATTATATTATATTTTGCATGAGAAGATATTATATTTTGCATGAGAAGATCATATAAATATTTTCATCTTATTTTCAAAATGTTTCACGTAAAGACATCTTGTTTCCTTACACCAAAAATTCCCTTAAAATAATAACTATATCTTAGGTTTCTTTCATATTCTGCTCACTGTAGGTGTCCACTTATATCAACAGCCACTGCACAGATACCATATTCCAAGGACTACACTAGGTCTGAAGTAAGTAGTCATAAGAAAAATTCATAAAGAAAAATATAATTAATACATTGTATAAAAAAAATGGTTTGGGGAGAAAGAGAACTAACATGTATTGGGTTCCTGAAATGGTCCCAATATTTCATCAAAAGTATGTGATTTAGTCTTCCCAATAACTCTGAAAGATAGTTGTGTTAGCTGTTGATTCTGTGATCAAAACATCTGACAAAAAACAAACAAACAAACAAAAACAATTTCAAGGAATAAAAGTTTTTTTTTAGGTGCGTGGTTTCAGAGATTCAATCCATGGTTGTCCCACTGTATTGATACTGGCCTGAATAAGACAAAACATCATGGCAGAAAGGTGTAGCAGAACACAGTTGCTGAGTTCACGATAGCCAGGAAACAGATCTTGAGTGTACAGAGCCAGGGATAATATAATATCCAAGAACATGTCTCCTATGACCTACTTTTTCCAGCCACACCCTACCTGCATACAGTTAATCACCTATTAATCCATTCAAATTTTCAACCCATAAATTAATCCAATGATTAGGTTACAGCTTTCATGATCTAATTATTTCTCTTCTAATACATTTCACATTGTCTCACACATGAGCTTTCAGGGGATACTTCCTATCCAAACCATAACAACAGGCACCATCATTTCCATCTTACAGATGAAGATAGTGAAATGTGAAGAAGTTGTATACTTTATCCAAGATTATAGAACTAAAATGTCACTGTGACCTGGATTTTAAAACTCATGTCCTTGCCACCAGCAAATAGGGGACAAAACTGCCAATTGAATCTTTACTCATTTACATGTCTTTTGTAAGGGGCTCTGTGTATATTTCATTTAACTTGAGACAAATACAAACAAGTGGTAGGGAGCCAAGAGAAAGAATATGTAACTCCTATTCAGAAAGTCTGGTAAAGCTTCACATTTGAGTTCTTCCTTGAGAGACAAATATCATATCCCCCAATGGAGAAGAGTGGGAATAACATCATAGGAAGAGAGGATGCTTGAATAAATAGCACAGCCTGTGAAGGATGCTATCAGTACAGTGGAGAGTGGCTGGAGATGGAGTAATGTACAGAATAGCAAATCAAAAGGAAAACCTGGACAATACTCTCCAGTGTCTGCCACCATGGAATGTTTTCTCAAACACCTAATAATTATGGTGACCAGTATCTAGTTTTAAATCAAGCAAAGTACAAGAGCAACATTAAAATGACACAACAGATTCATGAAGGAGGGACAGTGCAGAAATAATCTAGAGTTTCTAGTCAATAGAGAGGAAGAAATTCAAGAGCTATTTCAAAAGCAACATAAATAGGAATTGGAGACTGGGGGTTTTAGAGCTGTGAAAAATGGAATCTGAAATGACTTCTTTTTTTCTAACTTGTGTGGCTGGGAGGAAGGGGAATTATAGTCACAGTTGGGGGAGAGTAGATGTATTTGGTTTGAAACATGTTGTTTGTGAAACCCAGAATATTCAGCATAAATTTTTTTAAAAGGCCTGAATCTCAGGAGTGAAGTCACTGATAATGTGTACTTAGGTTGCTTCAATAAGACTTATCAGAGCTCATTTAAATTTTTAGAAATTATATAAGCCAATTGTTAAACATAGCCATTATTAAATTTGAATTATGTCAACGTTGGATTAAATAAATTATATTTTAAAAGGCAATGAATACTCAAAAGTCATCACATCTTAATTATTTTAACATATTTTACTGTTATCTATGTTCTTGAAGTTATATCCACTTTCTTTATATGGTGAAAACTCTGTAATGGTATATCACTCTGTTTTTTCCCAATTGTTTTTAGTGAAATAACCTGAAAATTGACTATGGTGAGGTTTAGACGATGAAAATGAGTAAATGCTAAAAACCAAGGCTTGACTGTTTTTTCTAGACTTAAGAAAGGTATAGAGAAAATGTTAATAATAAAGACAAAACAGTCTGTAATTATTATGGTATGAATACCACAAAAGTTGTAGAAATATTCTTTGGTTATTCTAAAATTATTATCTAATTCAGCAAAGAAGTTGTTAAGATAGTTAAAGAAGTCTTTTAACTAACAAAAGAAGCTCAGACTTGTCTTTGTTTTGTTTCATTTTTATTTTACTCCATGTAAGTCAAAGTATCAACCAATATTCATGTCATAACTATACTTGTTCATCATAGATTAGCTATTAGTATATAAGAATTTTGCAAAAGTCAAAGCATTATGTGAGAATCAATTACCTTTACTGAATTTACAATAAAGAGTATTGTATATTCATTTTTTTGTAAATAATGTGCTATACATTCTTTGCCTCAGTCTGTTTTTGTGGCTTTAACAAAGTACTTAAACTGGATAATTTATAAAATAAAGAAGATTATTTAACTCACAGTTCTGAAAGTTCAAGAGCATGGAACCATTATCTGCTCAATTGTGGAGGTGGCCACATGGCAGAAAAGAGAATGAGTGAAAGAGGGATTGATTCAGGGGATATGCCAGACTTCCCTAAAACAACCCATTGTCATGAGAACCAATCCAGTCTCATAAGACCTGAAGTAATCTCTTCTGAAGATGGAGTCCCAAAGTCTAGTCATGTTCCCTTAGGACCACCCTCTTAAAGGTCCTAGCACTTCAATACTACCACACTAGGGAACAAGCTTTCAGCCCACAAACTTGGAGGACTCACCATATTCAAACTAGAGCAACCTGTATGCCAGTAAATATTATAGTGATCAAGTGTGTACACACACACACACACACACACACACACACACAAACACAATTTTTTCCCCTTTAGAGATCTGGTAGTTAAACATTTACTAGCATAGCACTGGTCACAGATTCAAGGATACTTCTGGAAGGATACTTTGGTATCATGTGTTAATTAACTTAATTCACAGATAAGATCCCCCTTACATATCCTTTGGTGTTCTTGTCTTTCTTTAAACCTCTAGACACTAGTTGGATTTTTAAATCAGCTTGTTGTTCATTCCCATTATATACAGAATATCAGCTGAAACTCAATTTGCTTTCATTTCTATTTTTCCTCTTGTATATTTCTACTTCTTTAGAACTTTTATTATTTTCTTTCTGGCCTCATTGATGTTAACAACTTTTCCTAATTTAGATCCATCTGCAGACGTCATTAACATGCTATTTACTCCCTCATTAACACTGAAACATTATCATTTATCATTATCTTTGGTAATGATCATGGGATTAAGGGTGTGAGCGCCTTAGGAAGTTTTGGTTCTAATCAGCAAGTTGAAAAGGATGAGTCTAGACAGACTGTGAATTGTTCAATGGCATGCCAAGAAGGGCTTGGGGACTAGGTTTACCAAGTAACTGGAATTTAGCTTCAAGTTGAAATTCAATATTCCCCATCATAGTGTTATTTGAAAACCAGAAGGAACATAGGGAGATTTTATACCAAGATATTGTTATGTCCTGGAAGACAAAATAGGTTCTATTTATATGAGTGTCCCATGAGTCTTCAAGGAAAACAGTTACAAGGATCACAGTGGCAGACGATTGGTGTTAAAAATAAGATCTTGGAACAGGTGGGTGCATAAGTGGCAAAAGAGCACATGAGCAAGAATCCAGCTAAGATGGGAGAGAATTGTTGGGTCTAGATTTTACCTTGAGATTTTGCCTGGTTATTTGAGAGCAAGCATAATTTGGGGTCAAAAAGGCAGCATTATCAGAAATGTCCTTCAAACCCATGTTAGGAATTCCTGCAAGACTCTGTAAAAGGATGAATTTTGAGGAAAAATGTATAATGATAGTCTTCACTTGCAAAAGAAAAGGTGTGTTTCAGGAAGCAAGATCAAAGTCGAATTGCATGGGGTGAGTACCAGTGAACTCATTGTTGAACATGAGTGGAGACACAAAGTTTGCAGAATGTGGTCAGCCAAAGACAATTCATTTAAACTATAGAGGAAAAGATGACACATCATCAAGGGGCAGATCAGGATGCCATTCAGCGATTATGATAAGGAAAATCAGGAATTGGGCTATATCTGGTTCTTACTATTTGTTTGCTTTTTTAGCTATCTACACACTTTTCTTTTGTCTTTCACTCTTCAGCCTTGGCCCAAACTGTTGCAATCCATAGTCAGGATGGTTGGTTCAGCTACTGGGAGAAAATTGAGCACTGGGAGTTTTAACCTCAATAACCCTGGAATGCTTGGCTCAGTCATTCACTGTTACTTTGCTTCTGTTAGGTCTAAATGAATCCTTTATTTATTGAAACTGGCCTTCCTTCTTGTGTATTAAGGAGTAAGTAAGATAAACATCCCAGGAAACAGTCTGCAGGAATGACAACAACAGTCCTTAATGCTCTAGATATCAATTGCTTTTAAGTCTCCCGGCTGAGTCTCCAGGCACCATGGAGAAGCCACAAACCATCTCCACTATAACTTGACCGACCTCCAGAAACTGTAGGAAATAATGAATATTATTGGCTTAACTTCCCAACTAAGGGGTGAAGGTAGGTTGTTAAATATCAACAGAAATCTAACACACCTGCAATCCCAGTGGCTTAGGAGGCTGAGGCAGGAGTACTGGAAGTTTGAGGCCAGACTCAGCAACTTAGTGGAATCCTGTCTCAAAAAATAAAAAGGGCTGGAGATGTAGATCAGTGGTAAAGCATCCCTGAGTGTATTCTTCCCCAGTGCCAAAGGTGGAGGGAAATAAAAGCTCTAACTAGAAATGCACTGCAGCTTCAGCAGGAATGACTGACATTGAGTTATGCAAAAGGACTAAATTTTCATGGTGACTAATTAAGAACATAAGACACTTGTTTCTAATAATATAAGCATATATGAATTCATCACTCAAAACCAAAGACAAAACCTTAAAATAATCAATATGTAACTACTTGGTAGTCCCAAGTCTACCTCCCTCCCTACCAGTAAGAAAAACTACACGCTAACCCCATGTTAACAATGCAATTGTTTTCTTTTTTTATATGTGCTTAGGGGGACATGTCATGTTATATATTATAACTTAAAATTTTATGTCATCATTTGATTTTAGATTGCTAAAATGTATTCATGTTCTTTACTATGTTTGTTTTGACCATTATATAATGTTCCTTTGTGTGAATAAGCCATAGTTTGTTTAGCCATTTGGATGATGGACATTTGAGTTTCTGTGTCAAAAAGGCTTTGAATTTCTGAATAGTACTATATTAAACACCTTCTAATATTTCTCTTATTATACATGTACATGAATTTTTCTTGGGTATAGACCTAAGAAGTATAATTGCTGGGGTTAATTTATAATTTTTTAAGAAATGTCTTTTGTGTTTTTTAAGTACCTTATAGTTCAGAGTATATTAATACCTATTTTGAAGAGTTTCACAATTTTAGCTTCTATATCCAAGTATTTGATCCATCTGAAGTTGATTTTTGTTTACTGAGAGATGGATTCTAGCTTTTTATTTTTCCTTATCAATATCCAGTATTCTATTTCAATGTTTGGAATTAATTTGAAATAACACCTGTTTTAGTCAATTTTTTCACTGCTATGACTAAAAGATCTGACCAGAACAATTTTAGGGAAGGAAAGTTTATTTGAGGACTCACAGTTTCAGAGGTCTTAGTCCATAGAAGACCAGATCCATTCCTCTAGGGTCCAAGTGAGTCTGAACATCATGGAGGAAGTGTGTGGTAGAGGAAAGCAGCTCATGTGATGGTCAGGAAGCAGAGAGAGGTCTCCACTTGCCAGATACAAATGTATACCCCAAAACCACTCCCCCAATACCCCACCTCCTCCAGCCACACCCCACCTGCCTCCAGTCACCAATTGGTTAATCCCATCAGGGATTAATTCACTGATTAGCTTAAGGATGTCACAACCTAATCATTTCCCCCTCTGAGCTCTCTTGCATTATCTCATACATGAGATTTTGGGGGACACCTCACATTCAAACCATAACACACCTGTCTTATATTAAAGCTTCATGCATGTATAAGTCTGTTCTTGTAATCTCTATTGCATTCTCTTGGTGGGTCTCTCTACCTCTGTGCTGACACTTTATTCTCTAATAAGCATATCTATCTAATCCATCATAATATCTGGTAGACCAAGTCTCTTATTCCAGTTTATCTCTTTCAATTGTGTCCTTTATTCAAGCATGCATATTTAGAAAAAGAAAATTATTAGGATCCACCAGATGACCTGCAGACATTCTCAATGAATAGTATTGAATCTCTATACAAGTTTGAAATTTCATAGCTATATAATATTGTCTTTTTATTCATGAATATGGTGTATGCTTCCAATTATTTAAATTTTCTTTAATATTAACTAAAGAAATCAGATAATATTTTTCTATAGAGAGTTTGTACATCTACTGATAGCTTTATTTGTACATGGTTGGTATCTCTCATACTATTGTAAATAGTATATTCTGTTAGGGTCCGTAAACAAGTCAAGATGGTGCCTGGCACTTTGCCAGAGGGAGTGGTTTCCAGTGAGCCATTAAGATGATAGAGATTCCTTAATGACTGACTGCTGTGTCTAGATTATGTCAGTTAAATTAAGCTGTGTGTAATCATTAAGATGATGATTCCTTATTGGTTGACTGCTGTATCTAGTTTATGTTAATTAAGATAAGCTGTGTGTAATTAGTTAAATATATATATCCTTGCTGTCCTACAATAAAGCGGCTCCCGCTCCCACTGTATCAACCTTCACAAGTTGATTGTCACTCACCTCCCGATTATTTTGCCCAGCCAGCCGGGCTGCAGCATATTCTTTTCCATTACAGTTTCTAGCCATGGGGGTACAGAAGAGTTTCTGACTTTCTGTGTTTTATGCTTATACCCAGCTACTTTTCCAATGCTCCACACACACATGAATTTATAATTATCTTACTATTTTTTTTATTTATTTCTATGTAAATTATTATATGATCTGTATGTATATTCTAATTTACAATCTGTATGTCTAATTTATTAATTCTTATTTCATTTTACTAAATAGGACTGTCAAAACAATTTTGAATATGGTACTGATAGTCAATTCTAGGTCTCAATTGAATTTTAGACCAAATTCTTCTAGCATTTTCCATATGGTATGATAGTTGCTCAGGGATTTTTTGTTGTTGTTGTTGTTGTCATTGGTTATCTGTTTTATATCTTAGGTACTCTTCATGATGGTTCATTTTATGAGCAACCTGACCACGACCAGAGCATACCCAGATATTAGGTCAATCATTATTTTTGGTGTTTTGTGATGGAATTAATATTTAAATTGGTGAGCTTTGAGTTAGGCACAATGTCACCAGAATGTGAGCAGGCCTCCTCCATTCAGTGGAAGGCTTTAATAGAACAAAAAGTCCAGCCTCCCTTAAGCAAGAAAAACTTCTTTAGATGGTTCAGATTTTATGGGCAACATCAGCGCATTCTTACTCTCTAGCCTGCTTGCCCATCTTGCAGATCTTGAACTTTTTAGCCTCCATAATTTCAAGAGTCAATTCCTTATAATAACCCCCCACCTCCCACACACATACACACAAATGCTTTGGATCTGGAATGTCCCCCTAAAGGCACATTGTTAAAACTATGGCCTCTGATGCAACAAGGTTCAGATTTGGGGAGGCTTTTAGGCAAAGATTGAATCGTGAGGCTCTGACTTCATCACCAGATTAATTTATTTGGATTAATCTGTGGGACGATGGACCCAGTTAGAGTAAGTAGGTCATTCAGGACATCCCATGGAAGGATTTATCTTTTTTTGGTCCACTCCCTTTCTTCTCTCTCTCTTTCTCCCTCTCTCTCTCTCTCTGTCTCTCTATGTTCTGTATGTCTATGTATCCTGTCTGTCTCTGTCTTTCCTGGCTGCCATGAGTTGGGAAGCTTTCTTCTGTCACACCTTTCCTCCATGATGTTCTGATGCACCTCAAGCAGAAATCAATAAAGATGGCCAATCATGGACTAAAACTTCTGAAACCATAAGAAAATAAACTGTTCTTCCTCTAAGTTGTTCTTCTCAAGTATTTTGGTCATAGAAATGAAAAGTTTATTAGCACATATAGAGTAAGATAGATAAACACACATATCTTTGTTTCTATGAAGAATTCTAATACTTTTTTATCTGGCTTAGGAACTTCCTAATACCATACATAGTATATTTTCTTAATTATAAATGGGTATTGAATTTTATTGAAAAATTTTTACACATCTATTGAAAAGTCCATAGGCTTGTTTCAGTTACAGCAGTCCCTTCTTTTCCAAAAACCTAAAGTGGCTGTCCAAAAACCATATATAGTACCAAACAATATAAATACTATTTTTTTTCCTATATTATTATTCTTTCATTATTTGTGGAAGATTGGTTCCAGGCTCACCCCCATGGGGTTTGAAACTTTTAGCTGTTTAAGTTCTTTTTATAAAATGGCATCGTGTTTGCCTATAACCTTGCACATCCTTTCTATATTTAAATAATTTCTAGATTACTTATAATACTTACTATAATCTAAATGCTATGTAAACCATTGTTATAATGCATTGCTTAGGGAATAATGACCAAAAAGGTCTGTATGTATTTAGTACAGATGCAGTTTTTAAATTTTTTTAAAATCAGTAATTGTTTAAATCCATGGGTGTGTAACCCACAGTTATGAAGGGCCATACGTATGCATACATACCTACGGTAAAATTTAATTTATAAATTTATCACTTTAAGAAATTAACAATGATAGCTTTTACTAAAATACATAAGTTACAATATACTGTAATAAAAGTTATAGGAATGTGCTCTCTCTCTCTCAAAATAGTACATTATAGTATATTATAGATATACTTTGACCTTTTTCACTCAGAGGAAGTACTTTATGGCTGCTGTTTGAATATCCAAATTACCAGTATCACTACTCTTGTGCTTTGAGGCCACTATTAAGCAAAATAAGGGTTACTTGAACACAAGTACTGCAATCTCTACACAGGTAACCCAACACCAAGATAGTCACTAAGTGGCTATCCAGGGACACAGCTAGTCAGTTAAGAGTCCATTCTGCTCTTCAGAATGGCATACAATTTTAAACTCATGAATTGAATATTTCTGATACAGAATTTTCTGACTTAAGTTAACTAAAACCTCAGAAAGTAAAACTACACATAAAAAAGCATTTTATGTACATACCTCATAAATTTTCCAATAATAAATAATTATTGAGCACATTGGATAAGCCCAATTTGATGATGAAATAGTATGAGATTTTTTTTTTTCTAATACACTCTTGGACTCAATTTCCTAACATTGTTTTGTAATGTTGCTTCCTTATTCCATGTTAAAATGAAGCAGTGGTTTTTCTTCCTAGTTTTTCTTTCCTTCTTTCTTCATCTGGGATTAGTAAAATAGTGATGCCACCATTTTAAAACAGATGGGAGAGTACTTCATTTATTTTCTACCTGTAGAAAATCTGAGGTCAAATAAGGACAATATGTCCTAAAAGTTTTTTCTACAAAACAATATAGGCATACTTTTTATTCCAGAAACTTTATTAATTTCTTTCTCATTTTCTTTATTAGGTGGAAAGCTATTCATTGATTCTTCTTCAGTTAATTTTATTGAGCTATACTTCTAGAAACTCATCTATTTGGTCTAAATTTCAAAATAATCAGCATATTATTTTGATGAGTTTCTGTCATCTTTTAAACCTCAGCTTTGTTTATATTTATGTCCTCCTCCATAATAGTATTTATGTCATTTTTTTTCTTTTTGATTAATTTCAACAGAAGTTTGTCTATTTTAATAACATTTACTTCTATGAATAACTTTTGACTCTGTTAATACCAATTACATTGTTTTTCTCTCTCATTTATATTTGCCATATGTTTATTTTCTCTTTCCCCTGTAGTTTTATTCTCTTTTTTTTTTTTTTCTTATCTTAAACTCTAAAATCGCTCACTTTTTCTAGGGGTTGCTTCCTTTCTATTATAATAGTCAGCACTGTGAATTTTTGAAGCACCACTTTTGCTAATTCTACAAGTTTTAAAATGGATAATGTTTTTTTTATTCAGTTGTTGAACCACTCTGCAAGCTGGACAAGACCTATCAACTCTCAAGAGATAAGTGTTGACATCTGTCCCTATGGTAGAGAGTTTTTCCTGTAGTTCTATCAGTTTTTCTCCATATATTTTTGAAGTTATCGTAATATGTGCAGATATTTAATGTGTATATATCTTTTGAGTAACTTGAATAATCTATCATTATAGAATGTGACATTCTAGTTCTAATATTCCTTTTTTATCCTGGTCTTAAAATATTTTTCATCCAATATTAAAATGGGCATATAAAAATAACAGTTAGCACATGCTTGATATGTCCATTTTCCTTTTTATACTTTTAAATTTTTCATATCTTTATGATCTTATGCATCCCTTAAATAGCTGTGTATTTTAATTTAATTAATCTTACTTTCCAATATAAAACTGGGTCATATATTTTTACTATAATTTTTATTTTGTTTCTATAATCTTAATTTATTTGTTGTTTCTACATTTTCTGTTTTTTATTAATCCATACTGCTGGGGTATTTTTTTTCTTTTTATGGACATAAATATTGTTTTATTAGTATACCTCTTAAATCCTTTTTGATATACATAACATCCGGTATACAAATGTTCACTTTATAGTTTTAAAATACTATAACAATGACATTATAAATGGATCATTGGGTATAATATGACTAAGTTGGAAACATGAGTGCAAAGTTTTGAATATTTGTCAAACTTAGAAAATAATGCATTAAAATCATTTTGTTATTTGCAATTAAGCAACAGAACTTTAAGCATAGTATTTTTCTGGAATTCGTATGTTTCTATACATTCAAAATAAGATTATATTTTAGAAAGAATGTAATTATGTGTAACTTTATGTTTCTGAATAACATTATTTCAATTTATAGAGTAATATATATAACTTTAATAATCATGATTTAATATAAAGTATGAATAAGAATTTAGTGTGAGGAGTGCACTTCAATATTTAGAAACAGAGATATGTACAAATTTTATTCCAAAATTTACAGATAACTAAATATTGGAGGTTTTGTAATTAGAGAATCATTATTTTCTGCATTGCAAAATATGTGATAAAATAATGTAATTTATGAAATTTTTCAAAAATTTTATGGTATAGACTTCACAGTTACAAATATTATGAAAGAAATAAATACATATGCCTTGCTTATGTCATATGGCTACACAATGCTCCATATATCTAATACTGTAAAACATTGTGGGGCTTATCTTAAGAGTATTTTGATGTTAGTCAATCTGCAAATTTTCATTAAAAGTTTGATGTACTCAACACAATCTTAATCTTAAGACTTCAACAACAGTGGAACTTATGATTCTCGCACTTAAAATAAGATTTGCGTCTCTTTTCTCAAACCGAACGTTTTTGTCAATAAATACTTAAATAAATGTGATATTTCATTGAAACTACGTTAATGTTTTTCTTACAGTTTTCCCTCTCATAAATATGAAAAGGAGATAGAGACTACATTGTTTTCCATTTGAAAGATAGTGAGATTCTTTATTTACAAAATAATGCCTGGGCATATGTGGAAATTGCGGTGATAGGTCAGTTGGAAACATATTGTCTATTTGTGAGGATAGGGGTAGGGTATAGTAGTATGAAGTTCCTCCTATATGATAATATTAAGATAACAAGTAAGCTTTATTGAGTTTTAACATTTAAACATCATCAGAATTTAGGGAGAATTCTAAATAAAACATAAGACCCACCCTGCTTTGCTTCTTTTTTTTTTTACTCTTGGGGTTTATATTTATTTTGAAAGCTATAAGACTACATCTGATGAAACTTTAATCTCCCCTTTCTCAGATGACTATCATATTGACAGTATATTTACCAGTGCAGTCCAGCTAAAATATAACTCACAACTGTAAGCCACAAGTAAAAAATTTAAGTTTTCTAGTGGACATAAAAGAAAGTATATAGAAATAAATGAACTTTCAATTATATATGGGGACTTCCTGATTTCTGACATTTCAACTTACATTTTTTTTCAACTTTACAGTGGTGTGAACGTATGGTAATTTGAGTGGAAACTGTACTTTGAATTTGATCTTTTCTCATGATATGTGAATATGGTACAATACTTTCTTGCAATGGTAGGCAATAGCAGTGAGTCACAGCTCCCAGTCCCATAACCACAGGGTAAACACCTGCTACACTACCATGGACTGTGTTGCTAAGTTATAATATGTTGTAGGTTAGGTAAAACTAGGTATTGTGTTTTGGATCTGGAATGTCCCTCAAAGACTCATACATCCAAAGGCTTGGTTTCCAAGGTAGCAATGTCCAGAGGTAAGGCTTTTGGGAAGTGATTAGTTCCTGAGTACTCTGACCTCCTCAGTGAATTAACCCATTGATAACTGTTTTAATGGCTCTTTCATCTCAGAAACGAAAAGAACAATACTGAGGAGTAAAACTTTATTTTAGCTCATGGTTTCAGAGGTTCAGACCATGGTCAGCTGACTCCATAGTTCTGGGCCACGGTGAGGCAGAGTATCCTGGTGGAGAGGCATGATGGAGGAAAACAGCACAGGACATGAAACCAGGAAGCAGAGAGAACTCTGTTCACCAGGGACAAAAATAAAACCCCCAAAGGCATACCCCCAGTGATATATCTCCTCCAGCCACACCCTACCTGCCCACAGTTACCATTCATCCATATCAGCAGATTAATACCCTGATTAGATTATGCTTTGCATAATCTATTTTTTCATCTCTGAAAATTCTTCCATTATCTCAGTATGAGCTTTTTCAGGACATCTCATTACTAAGCTGTAAAAATTGTTGGACTACTAGGAGGTGGGACCTAGTTGGAGGAAATAGGTCAATTGGGGGCGTGCTGTGAAGTGCTCCTTTGCAGTCCCTTCTTCCCTCAACACTTTCTCTCCTTTCCGGACACTATGAGGCAAACAGTCTTCTTCAGCCATGCCCTTCCACCATGATGTTTGCCTCATGTCAAGGCCCAGAGCAACAGAGACCACCAACTATGGACTTAATCTTCTGAAACTGTGAACCAAAATAAACCTTTCATCTCTAAGTTTTTTTGTGTCAGGTATTTCAGTCATAGTAATGAAATGCTGACTAACACAAGTATATTAAAGGTATTTTCAACTTATATTCAATTTAAAATGGCTTGATCAGGACATATCATGTAAGTTTAAGAGCACCAATATTTTTTATTTAATATAATGTTTTCAATACATCATTTCAACATGCAATTAATATGAAAGTATTTATGACACATTTTACATTTTTTCATGATGAGCTTCTAAAATCTGACTTGTACTGTTAGCAACTTAATTTATTTTAATTCAGGATAGCTACATTTCAAATGGTTAATTTACACCATATTTGGATAAGTCCAGATCTAGACTTTTAATTCCTATTCTATTTTACCTTTGATTTTGGAAATTAAATTAAAAATCTTAACAAGGTATTTGCTTACCCTCACTTCAAATATCTCTTATGAGAACCTCCCAAAATCTTGCCTCTTATTTCAACATGTCACAAAATCTATTTAATCCAACCAATTCTGAGATCCTGACAGTTTCTGAGATCTTATATACATAAGAATATTTGGATCACACTGTCATATTTTAGTGAACATTTCATCCCTCTATAAGCTCCTAGGTTTTAAATGTTTGCTTTCTTGCATGCATTGTTGCTATTGAATATTCTACTAATCACTTCATTCTTATCCTTTTATCTCTGAAAGCTTTTTAATTTTTCCCTTAAAAAGACTTACTATTCATAAATGTCCTTATATCTCTAGGTGTAAGAGCTTTCTTTTCTCTTCCTTCTGACATTCCTTGAAGTTTTTCTTTTTATAATATTTTCATTGATTTTTAAATTCAAAAAACATATCTCAATTTTCTCCATTAAGAAAGATCTCATTTTGAGACTTCCATTTTCTAGATATTACCATACTTATCTCTATCCTTTGTATTTTTTAACTTTTAAAAAACATTCTGTTGTTTTGTCTTTTTATTTTCTTGTGTGTTGGAAATTCACAGTGAATTATTTGATTCTCCAATTATATTCACTCTATTTACTTTTTTAAACATTTGACTGTTTTATTTTTCATACTCGATATTCTCTTTGGTTATTCTGATGTTTTGTTATTCTTGATTCCCATTACTATTCTCTGTCAAACTAATATTAATTTTTTAGTTTAGCTGTTCTAATATTTTTGTCTTTCATAGAGTCTATAACCTGATGTCTTATATTTCTTTTGAGATAGTAACACTTCTCAAATAATGTGAGTTCATTTTCTTCTGGGGTTTGCTACAGTCAGTGGCAGTTCATATTCATCCACAATAGCTCTGAAGGTAAAAAGAACATGGAGACCAGACACCAGGAAAAAAACCCTCCAGTTACTTAGCATAACTGAAAACAACCCCAGTGAATGTTTCTCCAGCAAGGAGAAGCCATATTATGGGAAAATACAAGTTAAGCTGCAATTCATAGCCTCTTTTTATTTTATTTATTTATTTATTTATTTATTTATTTATTTATTTATTTATTTATTTATTTTGGTGGCAGGGGCGGGGAGTGTACTCCCTTCAAATAAAGAGCTTCGGCTGTATAAAGACTTTACATCTGAGCTATCCTATACCAGGGATCTGAGTTGCTGCAAGTATATCGTGGGAATCACTGTAAATCAAAGAAATGTGGTAGGAGGTATAGGAAGAGAATTCCACAATTCTTTCTTAGTTTTATCATCCAAAGCCACACTAGGCTGTCTTTTCACAGATCACAGATATTATGTATATAAACATCCATCAAACCTGTCCCCCATCCATCTATCATTGCTAAGGCATTGATCCTGGGAGAGAAAGCCTGCTGCAATGCTAGTTCAGTGTCTTGCTAAGAACCACTAATTGCCTCTTAATAATTATTTTATCACTAACAACCTCAAGTACATACAAACATTCCAAATCTTTACATATTTCCAGTCTGTATAATATGTTTAGAATAATGAATTCATAATGGAAATCTGTAATGTGCTGTATTACAAAACAAAAAAAAAATGTTTTTATGTTTTGTGCTTCTCAAAGAAAATACCCAAGTCTGGGTGACTTATAAAGAGGCTTATTTGCGGGGCTGGAGTTGTGTCTCAGTGGTAGAGTGTTTGCCTTGCATGCGCGAGGCACTGAGTTTGACCCCCAGCACCACATAAGAAAACTAAACAAAATGAATGTATTTAAAAAAAAAAAAAAGAGGCTTATTTGGTTCACTGTTTTAGTGGCTGGAGGACTTAGAGAGCATGATGCTGGCATCACAGAGAAGGCACGTGGCTGCATCATGATGTAGTTTAGAAGTGAAAACATGACTGTATGTGGGAGGAACACACATGAATAAGCTAGGAAATGAAAGGCTGGGGAGGATCCATGCTCCTTCTTCGTATAACAACCCACTCTGAAGAAAATTAATCTCCTCCTACCAGCCTTTATTTGCTCCCATAAGACAGAATTAATCCTTTCATGACAGCAGAGCCCCCATGATATAATCTCTCATGTCTTAAAGACTCCACCCCCTCAATGCTGCCACATTGAGAACCAAGCTTCCACTTGAACTCTTGGGTATAAACCACATCCAAACTATGGCATAAAATAGAGCAAACTATTAGTTAATCAAAAAGTATTCTCAATTCTGATTAATTCCCAATTCTCCATGTAAGAAATCTGAGGATTAGTGTGAAGAGACTCCTTCAAATACCTGAAGATCATTCAAATAGCTGATGGCAGAACTTGGACTAGAGTAAAATGCTCTGATAGTTTCTCATAATGTACACAAAATGTCTTACTTGTTGCCACCTTATCCTTTGCTCCATGCAATAATATTCTACTTTTCCTCTTCTTTTCTTTAGATTTCAAAGTATACCCTCAAATGCGTACTCTGGTATTGGATTTCTATTTGCCTTTCAGGATATTATAAACATTCATTTTCTCGCAAACTTTATCTCTTTGTTCTGAAGAATTTTTATCGTTTTCTTTCTCAGAACTCAAGGATCCCCTTGATCACACTAACTGCCCCTTTTGGAGCTTCTCTACCTCATTGTTCTGGTCTTTCATTTTGTCAAATTAAATTTTAAACAAAATTTGTGTTTACAAACGCAGTTCTGATTAATCTCCAACTACTGTTCTATACCTGTTGGCCATGGGCCTGAAGCAGCCTATAAATAAATGGAAGTAAGTCAATAACTCCAGGATTATTTCCCTAGGTGAAAGCTAATTTTAAAAAGTCAAATGATAAAGTATCTGTAGGTAAATCATTTAGATTATCTAGACTTTTTCACACTCCTGACAATAAGCAGGTCATAGAAGTTTCCAAAGGGAGAAAAGAATAACTAATGAGAAATTCTTAAGGAAATTCAACCCATAAAAACAACAAAAATCTGATAAAGATGATAAGAGTGTTAGTCAGCTCTTTGTTGCTGTGAGCAAAACACCTGATAAGAACAACTTAAAGGAGGGAAAGTTTATTTTGGCTCAAGATTTTAGAAGTTCAGTCCATGGTCTGCAAACTCCATTGATCTGGGCCCATGGTGAGGCAATACACCACAGCAGAAGAGCATGGGGGAGGAGTGTTTGTCTGCTCATTGCTGGTCAGGAAGCAGAGAGAGCAAAGGGAAAGAACTGTAGGATGCAACCTGTCACTGCACACAACCAGTCTCCCACATCCTCCAGTCATGCCCCCCTGCCTACAGTAATCATCCAATTAGTCCACTTGAACTAGGAGGGACTAATTAGGTTACAAAGCTGACAAACCAATCATTTCACCTCTGAACATTCCTGCATTAACACAGGAGATTTGGGGGGATACCTCATATCCAAACCATAAAATTAAGCAGTGATGAGTTGGTGAGTCAAGGAGGAATAAACACACCTGCTAAGCAGTTTCTGAGATTTTCAGTGTTATTTGTGGCAGAAGGGCCCTGAGGCATATGCAGTTTTTCTGATGTCAGGAGCCATGGCTATATTAGAGTCAGGAATGCTTATTAACAAGAGGAACCCTTGATAGTCAGAACAAGTTTGAACCTCCCTCTAACTCTCTCTTTCTGCAGAGAACTCTCACTTTGACTCTCCTGCCTTTGTTCTGCCATTGGCTACATGAACAGATTCCTTTGTCTTTGAGAAAAGGATAGGCACCTTTTCTCTTAGAGGGTAACTAGACTAGCCATAAAATTTTTATTATTACGATTAAAATAGTGTTTATTTTCTAATAACAACGAGTTTTATTTTAAATATTTGTAAAAAATAGAACAAAATACAAAGAAGAAAATAAAATCTATCTATAATCTCATAATCTAGAGATAAACATATGCATAACATTATATGTTTCCATTAAGTGATTTATAATTTTGTATAGCTGTGTAGTCGAGTTTCATTTAATTTGGAGAAAACTACCCACATAATTAGTATTTCTAGAAAATGCAATTTATCTACTATTACATGCTGTGGCCCAGTCATAATTTTCTTTCTGTTTGCCCATTTAAGATCACTGAGTTTACTTTATATTTTCTATTCTAAAAGTGCTATGATAAATATCTTTGTTTACCTTTTTACATGTCTTTGATATTCTGAATGACCCTGATTGCTGGTAATAAAACTGGTAGTTCAAATATTATTTTGAAGTTTTAGTACATATTGCCACATGAATGATGAACTTAACTTTACCAAACTATACATGAATCCATTGTGGCAGTAGCAATATGCCACAAATACTAAATTCAAATGGAAACAAGTCCTACCATAAGCTCCCCTGTGAACTGAAACTATCTACAGCCACACATTTTACAGTTGACAAAACAAAACTTTACTACATACAGAGCATCCCTAAACTGAAAATACAAAATGCTCTAAAACCCAAAACATTTTGACCATTCTCATTATGCCGCAGGCAGAATATTTTATTCATTAACATTTATACATATACATTTTATACATAAAGTTTTTAAAAATATTGTGCAAACTTAGTATCACACTATGCATATAAGATATATATAAAACAAATAAATTTTGTGTTCAGATTTTCTTCAGATCCATTTTGGTACATACAAGTATTTTCTAAAAATATTAAAAATCCAAAATACTTTTTGTCCCATGTATTTTGGAAAAGGGATATTCAACCTATATTTGATACTCATCATTAACATGACTTTACTATTCTAAGAAAGTATTAACCAAGAAAATGAGGTTGCAAATAACTTTATTATTTCAGGAACTGCTTGAAAATTCATTGATCTCAATAATAGATTACTTGCCTTCATCTATCTTTCTTAGAAGAATAGATTGCTCAGTTGGGATCATTAAATTATTTTCTCTTTGAGGTTTGCTTCAAAATCCTCACCTTTTGAGTCTACCAGTCCCATACATTATATCACAGCATTGACCCAGTCCCAAGCAGCCCTCTTTTTGCTTTCTGGTGAGGTAAGTAGTCTGCTTGGCCATATGGTTCACACTATTCTCATATGGCATCCCTGCTGAAGGACCATAGCAATGGGTCTGCCAGATATTAAACTGGAACTTCCAAAACCATAAGCCTAAACATTATTCTTCTTTATAAGTTAACCATCTTACATATTTCATTATAGCAACACAAAGCTGCCTAGTAAGTCACCATTATTCAAATGACCAAATATTGCATAATTAAATTTTGTTTCCTTTTTGAAAACATGGTCTCACTATGTTCCCCAGGCTGGCCTAGAATTCACGATTCTGCTTAAGCCTCTTGAGTAGCTGGGATGCTGGGTGTGCACCATGTAGGATACTCATTGCATTATAAATTCTACCCCAGAATATAATAGCTTCCACTATAGCTTCTACTTTATGACACCCAACTAGAAAAACTCCCTATTGATCAGTGGAGAACTGCTTCTCTTTTGCATTGCTGCTCATCTATTTATCACATGAAACAAGGGCACTGCCAGCACCTTAAGACATTGTGTAACAAACTGCAGCATCTTTTATGTACATATAGAGAAGTAGAGAGAAGAGTAAAATAAGGACTAATATATCCATTTCCTTGATTTAGCTACTCTACTCATTTTTTACCTTTAATCTAATTTTTGTGATATTGTGTTTTTATTATTTTCTCTTTGTTTCTTCACAAAATAAAAATTAAGACAACTTCCTATACAACTCCAATTATTTTCTTTTCAAAAACTGCTATTCCTTTGGCAACATGGAAAACATTTCCATCAATTTATGCTAAGAAGTCCAGCATTAATTTGGATTTTTTCCCACACTTTTCTTCCTACATAGAAATTCATCTATTTTTATTTTTCCATTGTGTGTATTCTGCCTCCCTAATCTCTCTCTCTCTGTCACTTACTGCTTGCTCCATTCCCAATATTAGAGGCTATGACAGTCCTTGGACTGCTGAAATTACCTCCTACTTAAGTGCTATATTATTCTCTGGCCACATAATAATTCTTAAAATACAGCCCTGGCCAAACATACCATATTGATTTGTAGACATATCAGTGAAACATTTTTTTATTTTATTATTATTTTTTTTTTTTACTAGATCAGCAGCTCCTGATGTCTCTATCAACTTTCTACCAAAGCGCCTATGAAGATACTGAAGGAAAAAAAGAAGAAAAAGAAAACACATCAAATCTCCCAAACAGACTCATACATATTCTATGTAGTATGAGAATCTGGGAACAATGTCCACACATTGGTAAGGTTGAAGTTGCACACATAGTAAAATAGCTCAGGCTCAATGGGATGTGCCCAGAAACTAATAGGAAGCTATACTCTCTCTGCCCTACAGCTCCGAGATCCAAAGACCCACATCAACCTAATACCTTGCAAAGTGGCCCAAGAATTCAGACCACAGATGTATTCAGAAAATGCTATTATCAGAAGAAGAACACACAGTGAGGAAACAGCTCTTCATTGGTAGAATAGAATATCTACATGTTTATTTTGGGGTTGTTATGTGTTCTTTTTCTCTCCTCAGTAGGAATGCTCCCTGGTTGATCATGTCACGTGTGATGGCAAGATGAAAATTTTCATAATCAGTAAATCTGAAGACTGAGATTTTACATCTCCCATAAAACATAAGTAGAAAGCTATGTTGGAAATACTAATATCAGTTAAAGTCAAATTTGAAGTATGAGGGAATGTCATATAGGCCAAATATTACAGTAAGATAGTGATATTTCTAAATGAATAATTTTCAAGTGTGTCTGCACTAATATACATATCACATGAAAATATACATGTTATATATAATTAGTTTATTAAACTAATTATATACAACATGTATATTTTTAGAAACATTATTAAAAATCATTTTTAGAAACATCACTCTTACTGCAATATATATATATACACATATATATGTCTATATGTAAACTAAATCAGTCTATAAACTACACAAATAGACAAATCATTTGAAAGTAAAAGGCAAAATTAACAAAAGGACTATTGCAAGAGATTACAAATCAAATGAAAATAGACCTTTAAAAACTATATGAATGTAGAGAATTTGATAATATAACTTACAGGTTAAACTTAAGTTCAAATGACTATAGGCATTAAAAAAAAATAGACCAGATTACAAAAAAAAAAAAAAAAAAAAGCATCAATACATTCTAAGGAGATAGTACATGGATCAAATTCTGACCACAAGATTTAAAAATGAATAAAAACGTATTCAGAGGGAAAATAAAAATCACTCCTCAAAATGAATAGAGATCACATGAAAACTAAAATAGATGCCAGCTTTCTAGGTACAAGACAGAACTGAAGATAAAAATTATCAAAATGGTAGGATAGAGAACTTAAATACTTTATATCAGAAGGAAAACAAAAATTTTGTAGTTGTAGATAGGCACAATACTTTATTTTTTATTTATTTATCTTTATGTGGTGCTGAGGATCAAACCTAAGCAAGCACTCTACCACTGAACTACAGCCCCAGCCCCTAGAAGAAAAAATTTAATAAGAGTCAAACCTCTTGAAAACTAATTTAAAAAATACTGGAGAAAAAAACAAAAATAAACAGAACACAAAATGAAAATGGGGTCACAAACAAAAAAATATTTTTTATTTATTTTTTTTTTGGGGGGGGGGTCCTGGGGATTGAACTCAGGAGCACTCGACCACTAAGCCACATCCCCAGTCCTATTTTGTATTTTATTTAGAGATTGGGCCTCACTGAGTTGCTTAGTACCTCACTTATGCTGAGACTGGCTTTGAACTCAGTTTTGTGAGGCATGTGCCACCACACCCAACAGGAAATAATTTTTAACCATAAGAAAATCCTATAAATAATTTCACAGTTATATAAACATTTTTTCAAGATAGATCATTTACTGCAAAAAAAAAATATATATATATATATATATATCCCTTTTAAAAGTAGTACAACACTGAAATGTACCAGTAGAGTTAAAAAATTAAAAAAGTTATCACAAAGATTTTAGAGGTTTGGGACCAGGAAGTTCTTCAACAATAAATTCTGCCATATTTCTTAGAAGGTCATAGATATAAAAATATGCATGTTTATGTATGTATACACACACACACACACACACACACACACACACTCATAGGCTGCTTTTATCCTAAGTATGGAAGAAGACAAATTGCTTCTCAGTGTATCTCATTAAAAGTGCCATAACACCAATTCCAACGTTTGATAACAGATTGAGATGGAAACTATAGATGAGATACTTTCATGTATATAGATAAAAATTCCTATTTAACAGTAACAGATTATATTTGATAACATGTTTTGAAAACTTTAATCATTTATAAATTTGGGGGAATTATTAAGGAAATCAATAGTCATATTAACTCAAGTGATACAACAAAAGTCAAAGGACAAACTTCACAACTCTTTTTCATTTTTAAAAATTTTTAGGGCTGGGGATGTGGCTCAAGCGGTAGCGCGCTGGCCTGGCATGCGTGTGGCCCGGGTTCGATCCTCAGCACCACATACAGACAAAGATGTTGTGTCCGCCGAGAACTAAAAAATAAATATTAAAAAAAAATTTTTTTTTTAGTAATCAGAAACTTAAGAATACTTCCTCAATATAATGAAGATATCCATCTTACATTAACAGCAACCACTGGACGAGGAGAAAAGGAGGAGAAGAGGACAGAGAAGCCAGCTATTTCTATTGTTACTCATCACTCTTATGGAAGTTTTAACCAAAGCTTTATAGACTGTCAAAAAGCGTACAGAGGGCTGGGGATGTGGCTCAAGCGGTAGTGCGCTGGCCTGGCATGCGTGAGGCCCGGGTTCGATCCTCAGCACCACATACAGACAAAGATGTTGTGTCCGCCAAGAACTAAAAAATAAATATTAAAAATTCTCTCTCTCTCTTAAAAAAAAAAAAAAGGGTAAAGAATTACCATAATACCAATTTAGAAAACACAAGAGAACCAACTGAAAATCTGCCGCAACTAATAAGATAGTTGTCAATGTTGTTACATACAAACTTGAAAAATAAATACCTATCTGGAAATAATCTTTAGAAGGTATATAATGGAGGAAAATAGCAACAGTAGAATATAGCAGAGAAAATATGTAGATTAAGCCATATAGGAATGCATTCAACAAGGACTATGTGAAATTATAAAAATATAGACTTACAAAACAGATGACAAAGAACAAGTAGACTCAAACAAATGGAGAAGCCTACCACATTCTCAGAAAGGATGAGTGAATAATAGAAAGATATTAATTCTTTCCAAAAGAATGTCTATGTATTATAAAATTTCAATAAAAAACTCAACTTGAATTTTCTTCTTTTAGAACATGACAAAGTGCTTTTAAATTTAAGCTGGCATAAAAAAGCTAAGAATAACTAAAGGGATTTTGTAAAAGAAGAATAATAAGGAAGACTTGCCTCACCAGACATGAAATATGTTTTACAAAATTTAATGATTAAATCAGATGTAACCGGTTCAATAATTGACAGGAAGATCAGTGAGAGAGGCAGAGTGTGATTCAAATGAGATTCTAATACATATAACAATGAATTCGATGATAGGAGTAGCACAGCAGATATGGAAGTGATATGGGAGTATGAGGAGGAATAAAAGTGTGAACTGGGGTGGTAGGAGTGCCTCCCTGAGAAGGTAATTTTAAACAAAGGTTTGAAGAACAAAAAGGGGTGACATGTGTACATATCTCGAAGGAGAATCTTCCAGGAGGAAACAGCAGCTACAAAGCCTCTGAAGAAAGAGTAATGCTGATGTGCTTAAGAGAGAGCAAAGAGACCACCAGGTCAGCCCTCTTGCTGATGTAAGTGAGTAAGAAAAGTAGGGGAAAATGAGACCAGAAGGGCCTGGGGTTGGGTTAGGAGGTTGGACATATAAATTACAAGGATTATAATTATAAGGATTTTAGCTTTGACCCCAAGTGAGATCAGAAGTCAATGGATGGCACAGGACAGAGACATGTCATGATCTGATTTATGCTTTTAAAGGATGACTGTAGTTTCTTTGTTTAAAGTAGACTATTAAAAAAAAAAAAAGTGAAAATGAGATCAGTTTAACACTATTGCAAAAATCCAGGCGAGATACGAAGAACAAAGGGCATCTGAAAAGGAAGTTTTGCAGAAGGTAAGGCTACAGGACTTACTGAAAGAGGGAAAGTGAGGTAGAAGAAAAGAGGGATCAAAGGTGATTACTCTAATGTATTTGGTCTAAGCACTCAACAGATTCCATTGGTTGAACTGAACCGACTTCATGGCAAACAGTTTTGGGAAAAAGATCAGGATTTAATTTGGGATATGATACATCATCATATCTGTATAGACATTCAGGTAAATATTGAAAAAGCTGTTGTATATATAGATTAAGAAATGGATACAGGTTATTCGTACCACCTTGGGAGTAAAAACATAGAAATTTTATTTAAGGCCATGAGTCTGGCTGAAATCATGGTGGAGTGCAGATAGAGAAAGAAGTCCATGGACAGGAGCCTGGGACCTGTCAGTATTAAGAGTCAGGATCATGAAGAAGAAACAAGCAAAGGAGACAGTGAAGGAATTGACTGTGGTTTTGATTTGCATTTCCCTGATGGTTAATGCTATTGAATATTCTTCACATATTTGTTGGTCATTTGTGTTTTTTTCTTTTAGACATTTCTATTCAGATATTTTGCAATTTTTAATTGGATTTTTTGTTGTTAAGCTTTTTATCATATTCTGAGCTATTTGGGGGTAAAGATAGATATATAGATAGCATACATTATATTCTGGATAATAATACTTTGTAAGATATGAAAGAGAACATGTGGCATTTGACTTTCAGAATCTGCCTTATTTCATTTAATATAATATGCTCCATTTTCATATATTTTGCTACCAGTGACAGAATTGCAGTCTTCTTTATAGTTTAATAATATTTCAAATGTAGTACATGCACCACATTTTCTTTATCCATCAATCCATTGATGGGCACCTAGGCTGCTTCCATGTCTTAGCTATTAATATGTGAAAGAAAAAAAAAAAGAAAAGAAAAAAACCTGAGATAAATGTAGAATAGTGATTACTAGAATTTGGATTACTGGACATATATCAATGCTCTCATGGAAAAAAAAGTGAAAAGTAAGCTAATATCAAGTGCATTTGTAAAGAAATTATTATCACAATCAATTCAGACAAATTTATTAATGTTCATAACATGTTACCAAAAGTTACTAAACTCTAAGATCAGTTCTTAGGCTCCTTATTGACAATGTTCTTTTGAAGGTCTGGTAGCAGTGTTATAGGTAAAATCTTCCCAGAAAGCTGATTAGATATAATCACTATCTTTAAAAAGTTCATGAAATTTAAGTATTAGTTTCACTTCTAAAAACTTATGTCACAAAAATAATATCAATAAATATGTATGCAAAATGACACCTATCATGTGATATTTATGATTTGGAAAATTAAACAGAAAGCATCTCTGAAAAATAAGAATAATAACTACCTCATAGAGTTGTGAATATTAGCATTTAGAAAGTACTTATAATGGTTACTACCAAGTAATCAAGTGTTAGTCATTAATTTAACAATAATTTGCTAATATTGGTTAAGCATTATTTACCAGTTGTTTGTTAAATAAATGAATAAAATAGTCATGCAGTATTAATTGAAAAAATGTAAGATACAAAACTATACTTACCATACAAATCTCAAATTTTTTTTAAGAGAGAATTTTTAATATTTATTTATTAGTTTTCGGCTGACACAACATCTTTGTTTGTATGTGGTGCTGAGGATGGAACCCAGGCCGCACGCATGCCAGGCAAGCGCACTACCGCTTGAGCCACATCCCCAGCCCTCAAATTAAAAAAAAAAAAAAAAAAAAAAAAAAAAAAAAAAAAAACTATACGTGCATTCAAAGGAAAACAATTGGGAAAAATATACCAAAATATGTATGAACATTTCCCCTCCCTTCCCCATAACAAAACTCACTGTTACTCTTAAGTTCATTCTGTGTCTGTATTTTTATGGTCTTTTTGATTTTGCTGTTCTGCAGGTTTGATACCATGCATACACACATGTATTTTATTGATTTATCCTTCTTGTAATTTGTTGTGTTTCCTGAGTCTATAGCTTTGGTTTTATTTCTGGAAAATTCCTCTCCCTTTCTTCCTTCTAGAACCCCAGTTAGCCATATGTTAGGCTCACCTTGAAGCCTTTTTAACTTGTTTTGGATATTTTTCATTTTTTTTTTAATTTAATAGGCATGTTTCCCAAACTATAGATCAAGAATTCCTGAGAAACTAGAGTGAGCTCATGGGAACACTGAAGGAACTGCAAAAATTTTAAGGGAAACTCAGCATTATATGTTATACATATAATGCAAAATATTTCTAAATTCTTTGAGCTTCACCCATAATGTTCATTGTCCTATATATAAGTCACCCATAAAAATTTAAGTTGAGCAATATGCCACTTATGGTTACTTTGAAATAAATATTACATTTTTAGAGTTGTATTCTTCTGATGGAAATAGAAGGTGAGTAATTAGAGTTTTTAAATAAATAAATATATATGAAGGATATATAAACTCCAGATTATAATTCCTGACCTAGTTTAATTCACCTGTGCTGATTTTATTCAAATTTTAGCAGAATTGAAAGCATGAGACTTAATGGGTTAATAAAAGAAATGCTTATTATTTCTTCTGCTCTACAGGTGTTATAAAAATTATTGAAGTTAATGTACTAATAGTACCATTAACTGAGGGAATTTTAGGAACCTTAATTTTACATTCTTAGCATATACTTTCTTAAAACCTATCTTCTGATTAGTTAACTGTTTCCATAGCTGAAACTAATTTGCTCTTTGTCTATCTTTTGAAATTGTACTCAATTGTTATGTATTATTTTAATTTTGAGAAATTTTCTTTGGTTATTTGAATAATATTGATAGTTTTTATGTTCTCTTGTTCCTTAATTATAGAGTCTATTTGTTTCTTTGAATAAAATTGACCATACATATGTTATAATCCACTTCTCTTAAACTGTAGTATCTGTAGTTTTTGTTCATGGTGGTCTGATTCCACATGAATTTGGTGAACTGCACCTCTTAAAATGTTGTGGAAATATTAGTGAGGGATGCCTGACTTGAAGTTCATTCTTTCAGTTGAGGATTTAAATTCCTATGCAAAGAACATGAAGTCTTATCAACTCAGTCTCATTTTAAATTTCCTCTTGAGATTATGGGAGCCATGCAAGAATTGTGAATTACTCTGAAATTTATGTGAGGTCAGTCTCATGGTTTAGGATGCTCAAGGAAGTCTCTCTTTCCACTTCCATCCAGAGGAATCCTACATACAGACAAGTATTCCCACCCTTTCCATCTCCAAGGCAAGTGTTTCCTCTTTTGCTTCTTTGGGGGTTTGTCCTTTAGGGTAGATGGCTCCAGGATGATATCTGCAATCTCTTTTCTCATCTTGACCAGGTCCCAGGCTTTCCCTACTATCTACACATAGTCCTTTAACTTCAAGATCTAGAAAATGAGAGATAAAAAGATACCTTAGAGCAGAGCTGGCTCCTTGTACAGTTTCTCTTTTTGAAGTAATTCTGTTTTATTGCCTTGTGCTTCTTGAACTTTCTCTTGCTTTCTTGCCAGATTGCTGTGCATTTAAAAATATTGTTTTAATGTATTTTTCAACTATTTCTAAATATTCTGGGAGTGTTTCTATGTATGCCTCATCTGCCATATTGCAGAAAAAGAAGAAAGCATTTCCTGTATTTTCTACATTGAGTATAAATGATCTTTAGAACTATATGAGAATATGCTATTCCCTTTTCCAGGGAGGTTCCCCACATCCTATCTTTGCTCATTCTACTTCCTCTTCTTAAAATATCTTTATCCTTGACACATTTCTAAGTCTATTATCAAAGTCTTGGAAAAGTGAAGCTGCCTTGATGAAGTCTTAAGGCTCTATCTCCCCTGTAGCTTCTGAATTTTCTTGGATTATCTGTACCTTTCCTTTGGGAATTTATAACTTTATACCCTGTGTTGATTATATAAATATTCAGGCCTTGTTCATTTGTGGCTTTAGAAGTTAGGGCCTTGACTATTTACAAAGACTTCAAATTTCAACATTGACACTATGATTTTGATGAGGAAAAATTTGAATCTAAACCTTATGTCTAATGTTCAGAGGTTAAGTCCCATAGCTACCAAGAGCAGCTATAAAAACCCTTCAAGGTAGTTTGTTTACCTGCATAGACACACTAATAAAACGATAGGACTTTGGTTCTTCCAAGGGAAAAAAGTAAAGGAAAAAGTTCCTAATAAGAAAATTTGCTTCTACTGTTGGTAATGAGCATGATGAGAAAATGAGGCGACGCAATCAAGTAATGTTTTGGTTGGGAAATAGATTTTTTTTTTTTTAAATAAAATTTAAGAGTGAAGATTCTGACTCTGCCATGGCTTAGACATGAAGGATTCCAACACATGTTATGTATGGAAACTGGGGAAAGCAATTCATGCAGCTAATTTAGCAAGTGCTCTGCATAGTGCACAAAAATAAATAAATAAGTGGCTTGAGTGAGAGAACAGAGTTTATGTTAATGGCGAGATTTATTTTAATAGCTATGTTACTTGAGCCCTGCATTTTTAAAATCATTGAGGGCCAAAGGGGTCACTTACATTTTTCAAATATGTTTTATTGCACTTTATGTAACAAATTATATGCTATAGTAGGATTCATGAATATAGGGATTGATGAAGATCTCAGAGTACACGCCTTGTGAATGTCAAGGATTTTATGAATGTTTCTTATGTCTTAAACATAAAATTCAGGTGGCTTAACATGATTTAACATCTATTCCTCACTTCACTGAACAGTGCTTTTCTCATAGTAGGGAAAGGCAGAGTTCTTGTTCTTATGGTGCTGTGCCACATTCTTGCATTTCTCCTGAGGTGAGTTTGTTTAAGTAATGTCAGGAGGCAAAAATGAGGAATATGGAGTCTTTCTTCAGTTTCCATTTGTGGAAATGTAGCAAATAAATAACATCCTCATTCATTATTAATAGGCTTTCTAGAGATCAAAAAAAAAAAAAAAGTGAATTCCACTTTCCAATGAATAATTCTGCTGGCAATTATTTACAGTTTAAATAAAAGGAAAGGCATTTTATGTGGACGATACAAGCAGTGGATAATTAAAATAAAGTAACCGATTTCCATAAATAATGAAGATGGGAAATTATCTCTGACTTCGTTTGCAAAGCTCAATTTCCAATTCATCCCCCGTGAAGAGGATTAACCACTTCCACTCTAGCCCCCACCTCTCCGTGGGGGGTGGGCACATGATGCATATTGCAGTTTTGTTCCAACAAGGTATAAGAGGGAGCTAATTTCAGCTGCTCACACTTGAAAACAAAGCACTGAGCCTGTATAGTTCTTTTCATAAATTCTAATTAAGAGCTATAAATAATGTTTTCAGAAATGCACGTGCACACTCTCACACCCACACCCACATGTTCAACCACATACAAACACATACACAAAGTACAGTTGGAAAATACCTAATTGAAAATTGAGTAGTTCAATGAGTAGTCAATGAATTTTATAACTAGTTGTTCATTTTGTACATTTAAAAATGCTAACATATTTACTACAGCAAGAACAACAAAATGGTTCATTGTTTTATTATTATTTTCAAGGGAAAAGAAATAAAAACCTAGGAGCAATTTGTGACAGAAACACATGCTAAAATACTGTAAATTTTAGTTACTCAATGTAATTCAGATATGGCCAAATGACATATGGAATCTGGTAAGGTCAGTCCTCCTGTCTTGAAGGCTTTTATTTTGCTAGAATTCCCCAACTCTGAATGAAGTCTAGACATGCATTAAAGTTAGAATGCCATCTTGAATGAGTTAACAGTTTCATTCTATTTACATTCCCAGTGAAGATGAGTTTTTCCAGGATACATAGGGCTCTGGTTTATCAAACTCACCAACATGATCTGAGAATTCCACATCTCATAGTAAGAGTCCCTATACTCATGTGTGTGAGTGCCAGAATATAGTATGTCTGGGGGCAAGAAATGCTCGTGAAAATCCACAGTTCCACTTTCCCTGGCTGTATGGCTTTGGACAAGTTACTAAAATCCTCAATTTCTATAGTTGTGAAGTGAGGATAATCATGAAAACTACCTCACATGGTTCTTCTGAGGAGCAAGTGCAATACTTTATGCATTACTTTATGTGAAAACCCTTGCATGACTAAATACTCCTAAACCCTTTCAGTTATTAGCACCCAGAAGTGTGTCAGAATGCTCTTCTATTTTGGTTCATTTACACATACTCATGGTTTCTTTTCTTCTCATTGAAGACTAATAATTATTTAAGTTTCTAGCACACACATCCAATTTATATGACATCATATTTTTCTGATAGTAAATTAATATTTGTTTACAATTAACTTATAATATTGCTGAAGGATCATGGCCCAGATTGCAGAATGTTATGCATTAGCAAAAAATAAATAAATAAAATTCAAATACTCTCATTAGATTGAAAATAGAAGACTGGTGCCTGTTCTAAGGGTCATTGATCAAAAGGGTGTCCATAGGCTGTGACGGGATGGAAATAAGAAGCCATTTCCTCTATCCACTCTCTAGATACACCCTTTTTAGTCCTTTCTGATGAAACAAGAGGTGTTGGGGTCCACAGAGTACATGTATCATCATGTGCCTTTGGGAAATCATCCATAGTGAAGTTCCATAGAGGACAATTACTACCTGGTACATAATTCCTTCAGAGACCTATCACACCTCAACTACATGTCTCTTCCCTTCTGCAAAAATCCAAGATAAACACGCTTAATATTTAAAAATACACCATGAACTTTAGTATCTCTGCAAAGTTGCTCAACGGCATCCTTGAGAACACCTTCCTACTCCACACTACTGACACCCACTCATTCTCTGACTAAAAATTTCTCTTTCTCCTAGAGTAAGCCATTCAGAAGCCACCTAAACTATGAAATGGTCCATCATGCTTTCCCTAATAGATTTGGTCACTCTTCTTTTTATCTATAATTCTTTTGACATTATGAGACATCTTCAAAGTATACACCAACATACTCTATGTGGGCACAAACCTAAATTTTACACATCCTTAAAGGCCCATACTGCTACCCAAGAGAATATAAGTAGAGGAATATCAATAAAAGGATCCATAAAATCCCTCTACTCCCTGAAGAGTTAAAAAATCTAAGTCCCTCCTCCTTAGAGGAAGACCATCATAAACAGATAAAACCTCGACTTGACCAAGGAGATAATCCCAAATCATATAAGAGCTGTTTCCATTTTGATGATTGTCTAAATAAAAATATGTAGATAATATCAGAGTTGTGAGGGGAAGAAAAGACATCAGATCCAACAAGAGTTCAAAATGAATTCAAGACATGACTTTTGGAATAGGAAATCAAGGATTTCAGAGCCCATAGTCTGTAGAAAAAAAAGTGTGCAGAAATGTAACTTGAGATATGTGTTTGAGTCTCTAAGCCTACTAACCTTTTCCACTGTACTCTTCTCGACTGGGGCAACTCATCGGGGTACAAAGGTAGTATTAATACTATTGAAAGGCCATTTGTGTGGGCACTGGGCCAGAGGCACAAAGAATGTGGACCCAGGAGAAGAACTGGTCCTTCAAAAATATGAGATATACAGAAAATCAAACCTACTTTGTCAGACCCCACCCAACAGCAATGAGCCTCCCTCCCCAGTCACCTGAACCAGATTATGATCAGGGGAAATATGGCACCCATCAAAAGAGAAGAAAAAAAATTCAAAACAGAGAAACAATTTAGACTCATTCACCATTTGAAGGAAAACAACAGAATAATGCAAACAACAACAACAAAAGCACTGAATGAAGCAAAGAAATATAAAGACTTTAAGTGTCCTTATAATTATTCTAGAAAATACTAAATCTTTAAACAGAAACAACTAGATCTTGGAATTTTAAAAAAAGGAAAAAAACAAAAAACAAAACAAAACAAAAAAACCCTAAAATAAAATAAAACATTACAATGGATATAGCTGAAGAACAACTTAGCTAGGAGATCATGCTAGGTTTCTCCTGGGGAGGGGGATCATAAATAAAAAAAAAATGAATAGAAAGTATGAGAACATTTAAAATGTGGAGAAGTGTTCTGGGAAAGGAGAAAACAGGAAAAAAAATAAAGGTTTTAAAATAACTGAAGAAGATGTTTACTTAGAGCTGAATAAATACATGGATCTTCAGACTGAAAAAGATCTACCTCATGCCAAAATGATGAGTTTTAAAAGATCCACAACTTTAAACATTATGATGAGATGTCAGAACACTATACATAAAGAGTAATCCCAAAAAAGTTCAAAGAACATATTCCTTAGAAGAATGCAAAGATTAAAATTGTATCTTATTTTTCAACAACAAAAGTGGTTAATGCAAGAAAACATATCAGTATTGCTAATTTGAACCCAGATTAATACCCTGTCCAACTTGCATTCAAGTATGAGGAAAGAATAATGACTTTTGGAAATATGAAGACTTGGAAATTTTGCCATCCAAAACACCTCAGGAAAAAAAAAATTATGTAAGTAAAATCCAATAAAATAAAATAAAACAAAAACAAAAACAAAAAAAAAAAAACAAGAAAAAGGAAACCAGAAAGAGTCGTGATCAAATAAAACACTAAAAGTTGTAGTTAAGTTTAAATAACTGTTGATGCTTGATGTCTTTTAAATGTATAAAATAACCATCTGGAACTAAAATACCAGATGTTCTCAATAGCAGATTCTGCAGAGAGGGTAGTGGGAAGTGTAAGAATACTAAAATTTTTATTATTATGTAAGAGAAAGATATAGATATTATGGCTGTTGACAGAATAGTTAAAATTGTGAAAACTGTATGCAACCATTTGAAGAGAAGTAGATACATAAATTCCAAATTACTATAGAAATTACAATAGGATATTATATTAGTCTCTCTTTCTCAAATATATATGTATATAATAGTATATATAATGATATTATAGATAATAAGCTAATTATATATAATATACTATAATAATAATTATATTACATATATAATGTAATTAACCCAAGAGAGAGAAAGAAAGAAAAGTATATCAGCATTAAGACAGTCACTAATATGCCATTATGTAAAAATGTGAGTATGTAACAGATGTGATTCTGCTATCTGTATTTGGGGTAGAAATGGAAGTTCAAAACCCAATAGAGTCAAATGTATGAAAGATGATTTATCAAGAGCTCTGTAATGTTTGGAACAATCAATTAAAAAAAATATATTAAAAAAATGTCCATTTTTACTCTGTTCAACTTCATGTAAAATACAAAAGGCCCAATGAAATTAAAAGACAGAGAATGAGTAACAAAATATCATAAGAAAATATATACAATATGATTCAATAAATACATATTTGGTCTTGCTCCCAGTTCCTGACAGAGAGTTCTTAAACCCCTTGCAATTTCCTCAGTGATAATAGTATGGATTGTCCTAATGAGGAGACTATTGCTCCAGGATAAGGACTGGTTCCCCAAAAGACCAAAGAATGATCACAGGGTTGGAACATTTAGCCACACCCATCTTCTCCCAAGACAAGGAATGGAGAAGATGGAGCTGAGCACTAATAGCTAAATGATATGATCAATCAGGCCTATGCAATGAAACCTTGGTAAAAGTCCCTGAACAATGTGTTCAGAGGGCTTATAGTTATAATCACAAAGTTATTATAAAATTATAACCACAGAGCTGGAGATGTGGCTCAAGTGGTAGAGCGCTTGCCTGGCATGCGCGGGGCGCTGGGTTCGATCCTCAGAACCACATAAAAATAAAGATTTATGTCCACCGAAAATTAAAAAATAAATATTAAAAATTCTCTCTCTCTCTCTTTCTCTCTCTCTTTAAATATATATATATATATATATATATATATATATATATATATATATATATATATATATATAACTGCAAAGGTTCATTTATTTCTTTCACCTTAGTTCTTTAACTATTCTTACATTTCTTGTGTGGATATGGTATAAGATAGAAGTTATAAAAGATTGCTTATGATACCATTATTTGCCAGAATTGGAACTCAGAATCAACATGCATGTCAGTAAAAAGGATTATGGTGAAACATGTTGGAAAAAATACATACAACAAAATAGTAATCAGTCTTTAATAAAAATGATACAGATTCATTCTTACTAAATTCATATGGACTGATAGGGAACAATGCAAAACTCACTGTTTTACTGTTCCAAAAAAAAAAAATTACAGAAACAAACATATTTATATTTCAAGAAGAAGAAAGGAGAGGAGAAGGAATATACGCGTGAGTGTGTATGCTTAGAAAAGAGATTGGAAGACATACACCAAGCTGTTTTCACTTTTACCAGTGGTTCCTGTTGAAGAGAGGAATAAAAGTAGGTTGGGTTTGCAGGTAAAGACAGGGAAAATATGGACTTAAACATTATACTTAAAATAATTAGCTACTCCTTGGATTCTCTTTACAGTGAGAATATATTCATGTGATATTTGTGAAATGAAGACAGAAATAAAATAAAGGAAAATAAAAGTGATGAAATCAAAACTGGATGCATAGAAAACAGACAACAAAATAAAATTTGAGATAGGACATTATTGTCATAGTTACATGCATCACACCAATTCAGGGTCATGACAGGGATACACAACACCTGGAAAATAAATGTGATAAATCAGTGTAAAGGTCCAAGAGTGCTTTAAAGAGTCCAAATCAATCATTTTGCTTCACAGCACCTACTTATTTTAGGAAAGTTGGGTTCTACACTGAGTGGTTTTTGATATATCATTGCTAAGATCTGTTGGCAATATAGCCTGAAGTTTTCAGATTCCCTCTCATTTTTCCAACATTAAACTGCCATCTTAACATAAGTCTGATCCTGAATCAACCCCCAGACAGATGCAGAGGAAGCTATCTTAGAACTTTAGGTTCCTCTTCTCCTTTTCTCGTTGACACATGCATGGCATTGCTCATTACAATGAATCAGACTCACAATGCTGCATCAGAACAAAAATAACAGGCCCTATTATATGTTAGTAACCAGGTTGCATTGCCTGTTCATTACTGGAGTTAACACCTATTTCCTCCAGGCACCAATATTTAGAATTAGGGTCATTCAGTTCTGAGGTGAGGTAAGTTGTTGTGCGAGCAGTGCGTCTTTTGTCAGGAGGGACTCAAGGTTGCTGAGCTTCTGTCCCAATTGTTGAGCTGCCTGCAAACAGTCAACAAAGATATCCACAGAAAGCACCCTACAATTAGAAGGGGGAACTTGGCAGTCTTATTAGCATGTAGTTACCATGCATCATGTCTGAAATACAGAAGAACAGAGGATTGCAACACCTCCATACCAGAACCACTCTTTTCAGTAGGAATCTCTGGGAACAGGGGCAACACCAAGCCTCTTCTAAATGCTTCTACATGCTTCCAGTAGAGGCAAGGAGGATTGGAGCAAGCAGGCTGCAACCTTCCTCTACTTAGTCCCAAGAATGTGTGAAACAGAGAAGGATGTAGGTAATGAAGAGTGAATTACTCAATATGTTTTTAGAGAGAGAAAGCTTAGTGAAATAGAAAAAAAATTATTTCTCAAGTCATCCAAGTATAATTTTTTAAAAGTCAAACATGATGATTCTATAAGTATTAAATGAACATATGTCAAGATTTATTTAACTCCTTAAGAAGCAAAGGGATATTAAAGCTAATTCAAAGATAATTTGTGAGACTGACTTAGTTACATATAGACTCTGAAAAAATTCTAGAATATGATTGTCAAACTAGAGCCAACATTGGTTATGTCCTAAAAAACAATAAAAACTTTACTTTTATGGTTATTTTTTCTTGCTTTGGTCAAGAATAATTGCACTTATATGAGTTTTATGAAGTTAATATTTACACTATGGAGTGATTTGAAAAAACAACTAATTAATAAGAACTTGTAAGACAAACAAAGAATCATATTCCAGGGGAACTAGGTAATGTTCCAACATCACATTGAAAAAACACACAGTTCTTCTTCTCCTCTTTATAGCTTTGGATTATTTTTTTCCCTACACATGTGTCCATGATGGACTTTGGTGGATGGACAGAGGATCCCCATAGCTCTTCTACAAGGTTAGAGTACAAAGGAACACTAAGAACTATAATGTTCAATTCCTGCCCTCCACAGTGTGGAGGTCAATGACAAAAAGTTGGTGTCATGTAAGATTATGTGTACAATTCAGGCATACCTGAGTTAAATCTACTACTTTTTAAAAACTAGTACATACAAACATAAAAATTATTTATTTTTAAACTAGTACATACAAACATAAAAATTATATATCTTAATGTGATAATGTGATATTTTGATACATGTGAACACTGTGTAATGCTTAAATCACTTAAAACCTATCTTATCTCCTCAAATATTCATTTAATGTATAATTAAAAACTCTCAAAATCCTTTCTTCTAGTTTTTGTAATGTACATTATCATTATCTATAGTCACCCCGTTGTAGAATATCACACAAAAAGCACTTGCTCCTATCTAAATGTACCTTGGTACATTTTCCCATCCCTCCCTCCCCATGTTCAACCTAGCTTCTGTTAGCCACCATTCTACCCTCAACTTCTGTGAGATGTTGAGAGTTTAAAAAAAAATTGTTTTTAAGATTCTACGTATGAGTGAGAGCACAGGGTACTTGTCTTTCTTTGTCTGACTTATTTCACTTAACATAATGATTTCCAGTTCCATCCACTTGTTGTGAATGACAGGATTACAGGATAACATCATTTATTGATGAATAGCATTCCATGGCATATATGCATCCCATTTTCTTTATCCATTCACAGTTGTTGGAGATTTAAGTTGTCTCCATTTCTTGGTTGCATGAATAGTGCTTCAATCAACATGGAAGAGCCACACTTGAAGGAAATTTCATCTCGAACATGATTTTCTCATATGTAGGTAGGAACATCACCACACTTACCTCAGAGAACTGGAGTGATAAGTAAATGAGAAAATCCAAGCAAAGTGTTTACCAAACTGCCAAGTATTTACTAAAGGGTTAAAAAATATTGTTACACCTTGCAACTAAATTCTGTCATCACTTGTGGTCTGGAGAATGTGGTCAAATTTAATTTAAGTTGGATTGCGCTTGAGGAAAGGAGGAAGAATTGCAAAATAAGAAAATTGATTGCAAAATGTATAATTTTCCTTCTGGCTAAAAAGATTTCTAGAAATGCCAGTGTACACTTTAAGCAAAGACTAGCTCAAGGATTATAGCCTAACTATTCATCCTTAGAGAATAGGAAAAGTGAAAAATGAAGTTGAGAATGGAGAGATGGGGTTGAGTAGGTAAATGGAGGTGGACCTCCCAAGACTGTTTAAAAAGTTACTTGTGATTTTACCTTAGTAATGTGTCTGTGGTTTATGATCTAAAAGGGGGCCAAAAATATCTATTCAGCCCACCTTACAAGGATATTATAAAGATAAAAGAAATAAAGAGAGAAAAGCTTTAAAAGTATGTTCTGCTCATTCAGCTAATGGGATTTTTTCCTTTTTATCTGCTTACTCAGTCAGTAGGAGGCCAAGAAACTCCGGGCATTTCACTCTGGGCTTTACAATGGTGATGAGATTTAAGCTTGTCTTTGACAAGAATCCCCCATTTTCCTTCATCCTTTTTGCAATCAGGTTTTGAGTTGAGATAGCAATGGGCACAGCTTATGTACTTTTTAGTTTGCATCTACATTTCCTGGGACACAAAGGTTAAATGATTTGTAGAATGTCTTTAAAATCATTTATTTTTACACTATTTAATTGAGGTTCAGTTTACATTCCATAAATCCAATGATTTAAATTAAATGTGTAGAGTTACGCAACTATCACCACAAACCAATTTTAGGATCTTTCCCTCAGGTAGAAAAGAGGCTCGATTTTCATTTCTGGTTACTCCCCATTTCCACCCCCAGCATCAGACAACCCTGGTTTACTTTTTCTCTGCCGATTTGAACATTTATGAAATCATGCAACATTTTGTCACTTGTGTCTGACTTCTTTTATATAGCATCATTTTTTCAAGGTTGATGTATGTTTAAACACATTTTAGCAGTTTGATATTTGTTATTATTGAATAGTACTTTATATGGAATAGCACATTGTCTTTAACTCCTTCTCTGGTTCATGGACATTTACACTGTCTTCAATTGTGATTTAATATGACTAAGGAACTTCTGTGTAGAAGTGTTTTTGTGACACTTTCATTTCTCGTGGGTAGATAACTGGGAATAGAATCACTGTCTCATATGTAAAGAATTTTTAGTTAAACCTTCAAATTATTTTTTCAAAGTATCCATACCACTTTGCAGTCCCCACCAGCAATGTATGAGAGTTGCAGCCTCTACACATTTTTGTCAACTTTTGTTATTGTCTTCTTTGTTTAAAATAGCATCTCATTGTGGTTTTAATCTGTGTTTCCCTAGTGAACAATGATGTTAAGCACCTTTGCCTGAGCTTCTCAGCCATTCAGATATTTTCTTTGGGTAAGTGTTCATTTAAATCCTTTGTCTAATTTTAAATGGACTTGCTTGCCCTATTATTATTGAGCTATAAATATTCCTTCTATAGGCTGTGTACAAGTCTTTCATAGACTATCACATTTGCAAGTGTTATTTCTCAAATAGTAGCTGTCTTTTTGTGTCCCCTTAATAATGGCTTTAGAAGCTTGGGAATTTTTAATTTTGAAAAAAGTAAAATTCATTGTTATCATTATTATTATTTTCTTTCAAGAATCATGCTTTTAGTGTCAAATCTGCAGACTCCAGGGTCATGATTATTTTCTTAAGTTTTGTTCTACAAGTTTTATAGTTTTAGCTCTCACATTTAAGCCTACAATCTATTTTTCATTAATTTGTATGTGTGGTGTGAGACAGGAATCAAGATTAATCATTTTTCAAGTACATATTCAATGGTCCCAGCACAATTTGTTGAAAGGATGACCCTTTACTCATCAAATTACCTTAACATCATTGTTAAAATTCAGATATATATATATATATATATATATATATATATATATACATATATATAATTTTTTTTCCCCTGTACTCTCTGTTCTATTTCATGAGATTTGTCCCAGCTTGCATCGGTACCACCCTCTCTTTATAAATATAGAAGATTCCAGTGACTTTTTTTTTCAACCGAACATCTCAGAATATATCATCTATAGATCCAAGACTACAAAAATGAATATTCCTAACATGCACTTTGTATACATAATTCACAAGAACGAGATGATCACAATGAATATTATGGTTCATAATTACCACTGCCAAATTTGTAATCTATTAACACATAAAAATATAGGGCTACTGATAATTTGTATTAATGCCAAAACCCACCTGGGAACCTGCAAATTTGATGAATTTCCTAGATTAAAACTACAAATGTGGATAATTAATGAGGATTAATTTATTATCATGCACAGTTCTTGTTTAGTCATTACATATACCTGATTTTTTTCGGCTGCCTGTCCATAAGCCATCCCCCATTACCCTTTTGCTAAAAAGAACTTCACCTGTAAATGTCACAATTTCATTCTTCTTTAAGGAAGAATAGAGGAACTTTAGACTGGGCAGGTAATGGAGGGAATCCCTGGTATGGTTCCTAGAAGCTCCATATACCTTGTATAAGTCTGCCCTATACCTTGTAAAATTTTTTTTTAATTAGTTATACATGACAGTAGAATGCATTTATGCACTTTGGTATAGCATACATAGGTGGGATATAATTTTCTGAGTGTACATGTTGTAGAATCACATTGGTCACGTAGTCAATAATGACTGTTTCATTCTACTGTCTTTCCTATCCCCACATCCCCTCCCCTTCCCTCTCATCACTTGCCTCTACCTAATCTAAGGTAATGCTATTCTTCTCTAGTGCCCCCCATCTTATTGTGAAGAAGCATCTCATATTAGAGAAAACATTTGGGCTTTGGTTTTGTGGAATTGGCTTATTTCACTAAGCATGATATTCTCCAACTCCAACCATTTACTGGAAAATGCCATAGTATTACTCTTCTTTAAAGCTGAGTAATATTCCATTGAGTATATGTACACATTTTCTTTATCCATTCATCTATTGAGGGATACCTAGGTTGGTTCCATAGTCTAGCTATTGTGAATTGAGCCACTATAAATATTGAGGTGGCTGCTTCACTAAAGAATGCTGCTTTTAAGTCCTTTGGGTATAAACCAAAGAGTGGAATAGCTGGGTCAAATGGTGGTTCCATTCCCAGTTTTCTGAGGAATCTCCATACTGCTTTCCATAGTGCCTGCACCAATTTGCAGTCCCACCAGCAATGTATGAGTGTATCTTTTTCACCACATCCTCGCAAACATTTATTGTTGCTTGTATTCTTGATGATTGCCATTCTGACAGGAAAGAGATGAAATCTTTAGAGTAGTTTTAATTTGCATTTCTCTATTTGCTAAAGATGTCAGAATATAAAATCAATACCCATAAATCAAACACATTCCTATACATCAGCAATGAATCCACTGGGAAAAAAATTACGAAAACTACTCCATTCACAACAGCCTCAAAAAATAATAATAATATTTGGGAATCAATCTAGCAAAAGAGGTGAAAGACCTCTACAATGAAAACTACAGAACACTAAAGAAAGAAATTGAAGAAAATGTCAGAAGATGGAAAGATCTCCCATTCTCCTGAAGAGGCAGAACTATTATTGTCAAAATGGCCATACTACCAAAAGTGTTATACAGATTTAATGCAATTCCTATTAAAATCCCAATGACATTCTTTATAGAAATAGAAAAAGCAATCATGAGATTTATTTGGAAAAATAAGAGACCCAGAACAGCTAAATCAATCCTTAGCAAGAAAAGTGAAGCAGACCTTAAATACCAATACCAGACCTTAAACTATACTACAGAGCTGTAGTAACAAACCAGCATGGTATTGGAACCAAAATAGACTTGTAGACCAATGGTACCGAATAGAGGACACAGAGACAAGCTCACTTAAATACAGTTATTTTACACTAGGCAAGGGTGCCAAAAAAACATTCACTGGAGAAAAGATAGCCTATTCAACAAATGGTACTGGCTAAACTGGAAATCCATATGTAGCAAAATGAAATTAAACTTCTCTCTCTCACCCTGCACAAAAATCAACTCAAAGTGGATCAAAGACTTAGACACTAAAACAGAGATCCTGTGCTTAAGAAAAAAAATAGGCCCAAATCTTCACCACATCAGCCTAGGATCTGACTTCCTTAACAAGACTCCTAAAGCACAAGAAGTGAAATAAAAAATAAATAAATGGTATGGATTCAAATTAAAAAGCTTTTCTCAGCAAAGGAAACAATTAATAACGTGAGGAGAGAGATTGGGAGAAAATCTTTACCACTGCCCTATACATTTTAAGGAACATCAGAACCTAGGAGACAGATAACAATGTGATAATACGGAGGCTCTAAGCAGGATAAATCATCAGACAGAAAGTGAATTGCCCCCTTCCAGTATCATAGGTTTGCATCCTGAGCCACAAATAGAGATAGCCCCATAAGGACTACTCCACAGTCACCTCACAGAACTAGAACTGAGAGAATGATCAGCCAGACCACAGTTTGAACAAGACTGTTTAATACTGTGTATCTCTCGCCTCTTGCCCCAGTTCTTCCTTTATTTCGCCTTATGTTCCTATGAACACCTTTAAGTCAGGGCTTAAATGCTTTGCTTCCCAATATGGCCAAGTTTAAAGTTCCTTTCCTGCTATGCACTTATTACTTTTTTTTGTTTGTTTATTTTGTTTGGGGGCAAGTGGCTAGACCTAATTTGTTGGTGTTCCTATAGTCAGTCCTCTGAACTAGGGCTCCAGAAACAACTTGAGTAAATGCACATTTACTTGATTAAAAATAAGTACATGCATTACTCTTATAGCTTTCTGCCTCTCAATGTTGTCATTGAAGATGTGATGTATATAGTGAAGGCAATCAACTTGTGACCATAGGAGGAACGGCAGAAGAATTACAGTGAAGCTAACTCAAAATCTTCCCATCACTGAAATATTAAGTTTACCAACTTTGCAGTTTCTGTACTTCTTGTAATGATTGATAACAAACTCCTATTGATTAATTTTCTGGGTTCAGATTTGCTTTGAGTTGTGTCAAAATCATCCCTGCTATTCTCTGAGCACAGAGAAGTTCTTCCTAAGTACTCTCAGAAAATGACAACTAGAGGCAAGTGTAGCTCAGGAAGTGGTTGATCTGCCCTGCAGCAATAGAAGACACACCAGTACAAATCCATTTTCTTTTCAAATTTTCTCATGCTGACATTGAATCACTGAGCAAGAAGGCTATAACCAACCTATCAACCTATCAACCTATTTAATTCTGGATGTAATATGGAGACTGGTTTACCCAATCTTGGAACACCTATGGGAGTGGCAATAATTCTCTGAGGGGGAAAAAAAAAAGTGGGACTACCAAAAAGGAACAAAAGAAAACAAAATGGGAATTATAAAAAAACAAAAAAAAGATTGCTTCCTTCTCTCTGATCATTCTGAAGATTAACATAGGTAGGTAACAATTCCTGTGCATCCTGTGACTTCCATGGGTAAAATGAGATCACCTCTTTAAGCAGAAGTAGAGACAATACAGGCAGATAAGGGAGGCTGTGGTTGGATAAGAGATGAAACTGTGTCCCTGGAAAACTAAAATCAAGTTCCAGGGATGCTGACAAAATAGAGGCCCCATATGCCAATCTAAGTAACAACATAAAAGGTGAATATACAGCAAACATTCTTAAAAGTGTGTTATATAAATAGATGGTTTCTATATTCTATGTGTATATGCCACATACTACATATGGGCATATGTAATATGTATAATCAAAATGTAGGTTATATAAAATTTTTATATTAAGGGTTCATTTTCTATGTCTGTAACATAGAAAAAGAGGACAATAGAATACAAAAATAATTTTTAAAATTTACTCCTGAGAGGAATCCATTAAAAAATCTACTCCCAACTTTGGCAATAAAAGAGCAGCTTCTAATGGATCAACCTTTGCACAGATAACATCTGTCAAAGCTGGATACATATACACCCACCCACACAGATACACACACACACACACACACACACACACAGAGAAAACTAAACTAAGGGGAGGCATTGAAAAGCATTGAAAGCAAGCAAAGTAGGGAAAAGTTGAGGGAAATTTACACTTAAATGAAATGACACTGGTAAATTTCCAATGTTTCATGAAATTTTGTCTGAAGGCAGCCCTGGTCAGCCCTGAGTGGAGTTACTAAAAAGCCTGCAATCTCACTGTCCTGTGAAACTGAGGCCAAAGTTTAAAGAGATCACAGCAGCTACCAAATAAGACAGAAATCCTAGAAAATAGATATCCACAGAAGGGAAACACTAAATTTTGCATTAAACATCGTTTTAAATCTCTGACTGACACCTGTACTCCTCAACTGCAGAGAAGACTATATGGTATCCAGCTAAGGCTAAAAAGGACTGAAGGATGATTTCCACTGCTGCCCATAAGATGGGAGGCCAATTTTAAGGTCTGAATATTGCTAAGTTAACTTACTGCTAAAAAACCAACTACAACTCAGAGGAGCAGAGTAGAATCCAGATTTTTGTATCATCACATTGTCCAGATATGATCAAAATTATAGACTACCTGGAAAATGTGGGCCATAATCAAAAGAGAAGGTGATCAATGAAGATCAACTCCAAGGCAAAGATTTTTTACAGCAGCTATTATAACTGAAGCCAGATTTAGACAGGCAGTCAGTATAGACAGGTAAATCGACTCAGGTCAGATCAAGGAGACCAATTTTGAGTGAGTCCAGGAAGTTGGAGACTGTCCCCAGAGGGATTTAAATGTTAATTCCTTCAGAGCCCTTCCTCCTTTCTTAAGGAGAACCTGCCCCAGTTCCAACTGGTTGCTAAGGTAACCAGTCCCAGGAATTGCCCCTCCCTACAGGGAGCTATAAGGTTGTTAATTAATGTGTCCTGGGCGGCTCTATCCTGCCCTTCCCCCTTCAGCCCACCTGTTTCCCACCTTTTGGCTGTCCCACCAAGCATTCCCAGCCTAGTCACATACACAGGAAGGAGAGAGATAAGGGAAAGAGAGCAGGAGAACAAAGAAAGCCTAGGACATAAAAAGGGCAGAATACCTCGCTTTTTGGGATATAGGAATATCAGCTATAGTTCCCTTCTCCCTTCTGGGAGAAGTCTGTTACCCATTTTTAAATAAACCTTGCTTTATATGCTTGCCTCAGTGTGCTTCTCTAATGTTCAAACTTCAACATTTGCAGGAGCAGAACTCATCACAGAACTCATCACTGGTAAGCAGCAGTATCATAACCATGCTCAAGGATAGAAAGGAGAAGTAATGAATAGCTAGGAAATCTCAGGAGAGAAATTTTTGAAAACTATAAGAAATGCACAAATAGTGGTAGCACTTCAATAACTTATTCTACATGTTTGACAAGAATTGCATGTCTGTTTTCTTCTTTTAAAAACTCATGTAAATTGGTCGCTCTAGTGTGATTATCTTAGAGATTAAGCAGCTGATGTAGTATGATAGTGGATAGTATAGTAAGAGCAAGTATGCACATTAAGTCAAACCAGATCTTCACTCAATTATGAAATTCTCTGCATGACATTAAGTGAGACACAACCCCAATGGGCCTTGCTGTGCTCTTCTATGTGAGGCTGGATCTCTTTTGATGAAAATCTAGGCAATATTGGAATATGGTGTCAAAACTAGCTAGGATAAATGTTAATACTAAAGAGTTCAGGAACATTTAATCAAATAAATACCATCTTCAACAATTTCTGTGTGAATTAATACAGAGTAGTACCAATCCCAGCTCCTAGTCTACCAAACACCTCTTCATGTGCTTCAAGAAAAAGGCTTTTAGAAGAGCATTAGACTAGATGCTCCAATTGAGATTCAACACAGATTATCACTTTCTCCCAGTCTAGATTTAGCAGAATTGCATTTGAAAATCAAAATAATTCATATTACACCAAGTTCCAGCAATTCCAAGCATCATAAATAAATAAATAAATAAATAAATACAGTCTTTTCCTTGAAGCCCATCAAAAATAAAGTAGGTGGTGCCTGAATTGAAAATTTAATCAGAATAAGGTTCTGTTCTTAAGTGTGTGCATTTTTAAAACCCATGTATCTAATGTTCTATAAACCTAGACAAGGGACTTTAAAACTTTTGATCAGATGCTGGAATGTTAAATGCTGACAGGAGGAAGAGAGCTGTTTGTTATTTATTGCTTTATTTTTTCTTTTCATGGAGAATAATTTATTTATTTAATTTCCCTAGAAGGATTTTTTTTCTTCCTCTGACAAAAAGTGCCAAAAATGAAGACGAGCCAAACATATAGATTGCTTAAAAATGAATGTGTATTTTAAAATTTCACTGTTTTTAATTTCACAGTGTGGAGCTGACAGCCCTGGCTACCCTCAGGGAATCTGTGGGCTGGTGTTGGGTGCACCAGCTTTCTAAATGTGGCTAAGCCCTGCTTCTCACTGTAGTTCAGGGCACTGCTCAGCAACCCCCAAATCCTCAAAATGTTCTTTTGATGTCTGTATCCTCACATGGCATAAGCTTTGCCTCAGATAAAGGGACCTATAGTCCACAAATAACACAGAGATATATCTTACAGATGGAGATGAAAGAAAGCCAAAATAAATATGAATGTTTAGGGACAAAATCTACATGTGAATTCAAACACATGGGTTGCCTAAAGTGATGATATTAATAAGATATTTGAATGTAGATGAAAAAAAATATGAACATACAGGAATCTAATGGGGAAAAAAGCAGAATTTATGTCCACTTTGCTTTCACAGAATCACATAACCAGGTTTGGAAGGAACTTTATGGGACATCTAATTCAGCCACATTCTCAAAGCAGGAATTCTGATAGTTACCAATTCTCCTTAGGATTATAGGAATTCATACTAGAAGAGCCAAATTAAGTCTCACTGGCTTCCAGAGTAATCAAAGTTGCAGAGCTTCCTGGAGGGAACTTTGATCTTAATTGGCTCAGAGTTCTGCAATCTGAGTTCTAAAAATTCATCTTCAACCTGTTCATTGATACTCTGTCTCAGACCTGAATTGCCAAAAATGTAGTGTTAATAGGTGCATCTATGGCAGGACAAGATAGCCCATCTGTTACCATAGGGTGCTGCTGTTAGTGAGAGAATAAAAGGCATGGCTGGTTTCTGCCATAAAAAGATTCATGATTTTTGGGTTAGCAACAATACAAATACAATCAAACACAGGCAAGTTCTTAAGTTCTTCTCCCAGTCAAAGTGCTTAGGGTATTGGAAAATATGATCAATATTTATTGAGCATTGACTAGGGTTTTGGAAATATTTAGCTGGGAGAATAGAAGCCTAGGGCAGAATTAACAATTTTCTCATCTATAATGATTTCCCCTAACAAGTTGCTGATTTACCATTATTAATGTTATTCCAAAGAACATAATGATAAAAAAAAAGAATATAGAAATGAAAGAAAATAAAGCATTAGCATCCTTGCCATGAAAGTCATGAAAGAGGTTATTTTAGGGGAAGCTATAGCATGATCTCTTCAGGTAACCTAAAGAATAAGGTCAAACATTCATCTGTTTTGATGATACTGAGAAAAATGCATAATGACAGGAAATAAATGTCACTTGCAATATCTCCTTCTGTAGTCTCATAAAAAGTAAGGAAGAGCGGCTCTAAGTTAGACAAAAGGAAAGAATGTCCCTTGAGAGTTAAAAATTTCCCCATGATTTTTTGTTGTTGTTTTTAGATGTACATGACAATAGGGTACATTTTGACATGCTATATATACATGGGGTATAGTCCTTTACATTTTTGATCCCATTCTTGTGATTGAACATGATATGGTTGTGTATTCATATATCAACATAGGAAAGTTATGTTCTCATCATTTAAAGAGATAAAAAGTAATGTATGTGCGACCTACCATTTTTCACTCACAATATTTACTTTCATCCTTAAAAGTTTGTATCAATGACTAACAACAGGTTTTCATATCATGTAATATTCACAATCTTCAACCCAAATCTCATTAGTCAAAACCCAAAGCTCATTGTCTTGCCTTATTCCCTAAGTTGAAGAACATGCTTTTCTTACTAAAAGCTGATAAAAGTTGACTACTGATTTTTTGGTAGGTTTAGAAAAATATGAATCTTAAAATACAATGTCTCAAGTCACTGTCAGACCTCCCTTTATGTGCTGTCAATGTTTCAGATCAGGAAATATCAAAAGAACGTTGTATGAATTCTCTTATTCTTTATTTAACCACCACTTTCTTTGGGAAACCATTCTAGTTACCAGAAGCTCCAACCTCAGTCCCATGGTTCCTGCATATTCTACTTCTAGATTACATACTAAGCACAGTTTTGGGGTTCCCTTCACATCTAGTGAATTTTCTCAGAAAAACAAAATGCCACCAAGTTGTAGGCAGTCATGCACATAGTGCAATTTAAGGGATGTCATTGAACCTACCTCCTCTCAGTGCACTCAATAAAAATAATTTTCCAGTTTGCTTCTAGTGTGACTGCTGCTTCTAACGGCCCTTAGAAGCAGTAAAAATGTGCTCATAATTGGAAACAATAACATCAGTAATAATATCATTGTTTCTATATGCAAGGCACTAATGTATAGATACCTCGCAGGCATGGTGTCAGTAGGATGGCAAGTTAGGAAGCTCCATATCATCCTTATTCCTCCACTGAAATATTAATAAAAACAACTATAGAGTGACTTAAATAGCTTTATATAGGCTCTGGAACCTAGTCTAAGATCTATAGCAACCAAGTGAATGCCTCTCAGGGGGAAAAAAAAAAGTCACAGTCAAATGGCAGAAAGCTTGGTGGTGTTTTTAACTGACTGATACATTACCTTTTCCCAGTATGGCATGTTTGGGAGGAAGTGGTCCAGTTGCCACTTTCCTCCTTTGGACTGGAAAGAAGAGTCTAGAAACACTTGCAGTGTTCTAAGTTTTTAGCTATTCAAGGTACTAATTTCTGTTCAGGCTGATTTAGAGCCAGCCAGTGACACTGTTTGAATCTCAAGCTGGTATAAGTCCTGGAAATTAATGGCAGATGGCATGGTGTGTAAAATCTTCAGTTCTATAGATCCCTAGGGACATGAGATCATGGACAGAGGAATATGGTAGAACGTTTAAGGCCTCAAGAAGAAATGGATTGAGATTCTTGGGCAAATTAAGACATTAAAAAGTAGCTATTACCGTGTGCAGGGCAGTGGCTGTTGTCTAAAACCAACCAACAGCAAACAAACAACCCCCCATATATCTTTAAAAGACCTCAAAATATCTTTAAATATAAAGTCTCATTGTGGGATGATTATAAGCCTGAGTCACCCACTGATCAGTGATGATCTTCTTCCAGGTCAACTTGCAAAGATTAAGACTGGCAGGGTAGATGAGTTTTCAATGCTTACTTTCAAAAACTATTTACAAGACATTAAAAACAAAAAGCCTCAGAAAAATATAGCCCAATCAAAGGAACAAACTAATTTCCAGAAACCATCCCTGAAAAGGCACAGGCATCGTACTTACCAGGCAAAAACTTTTAAAACAATTGTCTTAAGTATGCTCAAAGATCAACAGAAAAATATGAACAAAGAACAAAAAAAAAAAATCAAGAAAATGACACATGGAAAATAACAATATCAAGAGATATAGGAAATGTATTTTAAAAGAAATAAAATTCTGTACTTTAAAAAATATAAAAATTAAAGACAAAATTCATTGAAAAATTCAACAACATATTTGATCAGGAGAAAGAAAGAGTCATAAAACTTAAGGACTGATCATTTGCAAACATCAAGTCTGAAAAGTGAAAGAGAAAAGTATAAAGAAAAGTTAACAGAACATAAGGGGCTTTTAGTGCATTGTTAAGTGGGCAAAATGTGCAGTATTAGAGTTCCAAAAGAAGGGGAAACAGAAGCAGAGAGATTATTCACAGAAATAATGGCTGAAAACTTCCTAAAGTCAATAAAGATATGAACATGCAAACATAAGAAAACTCTAAGTAGAATAAACCCATATAGACCCATACCAAGGTACTCTGTAATCAAACTACAGAAAGCCTTTAGATAGGAGTAAGAAGTTGTGGTGTTATTTTTGCATACTGGGGGAATACAGATAGTGATAATAATAATAAATGATGTTTTAAAACTAGAAGAAAGAATTTTGAGCATTCTTTGATAAATATGATAAATATTAAGGAAAAAGATATGTTCAACTTAACATAATACTATATATATGTGTGTGTATATATATATGTATTAAAACATCATATAGTACCCCATAAATATGATATTTTTATGTATCAGTTGAAAATAAATTAAATTTAAAAAAAAACTGTAGAAATCCAAAGACACAGGGCTAGACAAAGGATGCCAGAAAATAACTCAAAATTGTATGAAAATATAAATTGTCCAGTAAAGGGAAATACATAGATAAAACTGAAAAACAGTGTCATTGCAATTCAGTTTGTAATTCCACTTTTAATTCTTACATAACATTTAAAAAGCAAAAGCATAAAATATTTATAAATCTATGTTAATGAGGCATAATATATAATGATATAATTTGCAACCTTAGTAATATACAGTAGAGGAGAGCTATAAAGAAGTAGAGCTTTTATATGTGGTTTAAGTTATATTGCTATCAATTTAACACAAATTGCCACTACTTAGGATATTATATATAATCCCACAACCACAAAGATAATATGATAAATGCACAGACACATAGATGAATGAGAGGGAATTTATTAGGAGAAATAGCTCTTCTGATTATGGATGTTAAGAAGTCTAAGGACAGGTCATCTGCAAGCCGGAAACCCTGGGATGCCAGTGACTAGCTTAGTTCAAGTTCAGAAGCCTCAGAATCAGAGAAGGTGTTGGTGTAACTCTCAGTTCCAGGTTGAAGGCCTGAGAACCCAGGAGGGCTGCTGGTCTAAATTCTGGCATCTAAAGCCTAGAAAGCCCAAAGTTCTGAGGTCCAAGGGCAAGAAAAAAAGATTCAGGACAGAAATAAATTAAAATATTAATTTCTCTGTATTTTGTTTTTGATGCTGTTCAATCAGGATCTCCATCCAATTAGATGAAGCCTGCCCACATTGAGAGAGCATCTTTCCCACTCAGTTCCCTTCTCTGGAAACATCCTCATAAGTACACCCAGAAGTAATGCTTTACCAATTCACTATTCATTCTTTAAACTCAGGTATGGGTATGTTGATACCTAACATTAACCGTCACTCCCCAGTGAAAAAACACAGTTTGGTAGAATGGATTTAAAGGTAAAATTTAGTAGAGTATGGTGGGGTAGGCCTGTGATCCCAGCAGCTTGGGGGGATGAGGCAGGAGTATCACAGGTTAGCCTCAGTGGCATAGGGAGGTCCTAAGCAATTTAGCGAGACCCTTTCTCAAAACAAAAAATAAAAAAGGCTGGGAATGTAGCTTAGTAGTTAAGTGCCCCTGGGTTCAATTTTGGTACAAAAAAAAAGGTAAAATTCAAGTATATGCTACCTACCAATAAGAGATTCACATTGGATTGGAAAACATTCATAGGTTGAGGACTAAAGATGTTAAAAAAAAAAAAATGTAAACACTAACCAAAACAGAGACAAGGTGAATATGAAATTGGAAAAAAATCAATTTTAAGTTAAAAAGTATTACAAGAGACAAAAATTGCTCTTAAATATTGATAAAAATTAATTTACTGAGAATATATAACATAAGTGCTTATGAGCATAGTACAAAAAAATCAGAGATCAAAAATATAGGTAGACCTGAAATAATTCAAGGCACAAATAGATTATTCTTCAAAAATAGCAGAGTTTTTAATATGGTAGTTTCAATAATGGATAGAACAAACAAGCCTGAACAAAGAAATAGAGGAACTAAATATACCATAAACTAATTAGACCTACCATAGAGACACAGACCACTCCATTCAGCAACAGCAGAACATGCTTTTTTTCCCCTTAAGTGCACTTGAAGCATTCCCCATGATAAACCATAATTTAAGCCACAAAATAAGTTTTAGTAAATTCATAAAGGATTCAAAATGTTATTTATTATTACAAGGGGATGAAACTAGGAATCAATAGTGGAAGTGACACAGACAAATTCACAAAGATTTCAAAATTAAACAAAATACTCTTAAAAAAGAAGAAATTACAGAAAAATAGAAGATCTTGAGACAAACAAAAAATTAAAATATTATATACCAGAATATATGGAATTAAGAAAAAGCAGTGCTACAAAGGAAAATTATAGCTATAAAAGCTTCCACTAAAAAAAAAAAAAAAGTCTCATATCAACAACTTAACTTTAGGCCTTAAGAAACTAAGACAATAGACAATTCCTTAAATTATCAGAAGGAAGAAAATTTAAAAAGATTAAAAAAATAGTGAATAGCAAAACAATAGAGAACATAGATTAAATCAAGATTTGGCTCTTGAAAGATCCATGAAATTGAGAAAATTTTGACTAAATTTAAAAAGAGACAAATTACAAAAATCAGAATAAAAGAAAGTATATTACTACTGATTCATAGAAAAAGAAAGATTATGAGAATACTATGAATAGCTGTACATCAACAAATTAGATAAATTAGGTTAAATGAACAAATTCTAGAAACAACCTATCAAGATTAAATTATAAATAAATAGAAATTTTGAATAGACCTATAAAAACTACAGAGATTGATTCATTAATAATTAAAAAAAATACCAAAAAGGAAAAACCCAGGTTGCTTCAGTGAACATTTAAGAAAAGTAATTCCAACCTCCTCAAATGGCCCCCAAAAATTAAAACAAAAGGCATGCTTCCTAACTCACTCTGGCACTAGCATTTTTCTGATAACAAAGGAAAACAAAGATAACCGAAGATATTTGCTTATCTATAACCCTTATGAACACTGATCTCTTATGAATACTGAAAATTCTAGCAAACATAACTTAGCAGCATATTAAAATGATTTCATACCATGACCATGGGAGATTTATTCCTGGAATTCAGAATGGTTCAATATATGAAACTCAATCAATGCAGTACACCACGACTAATGGGATGAAGGGGAAAATTTGAATCAAAAAGTATGTGACAAAAATTAATACTCTTTCATGATGAAAAAACTCAACAAACTACAAGGAAACTACTTTAAGGTAACAAAGGTCACAAATGAGAAATGTGGTCTAAAATTATACTCAATGGTGAGAGCCTGCAAAATTTTCTTCTAAGATCAAGAACAAGACAAATATGCCCACTTTCATCACTTCTTTTCAAAGTAATATTAAAAGTTCTAACCAGAGCAACTAAAAAGGAAAAGGAATAAACAGCATTCAAATTTTGATGAAAGAATAAGATTATCTCTGTTTGTAGATGACATGATCTTATATGTAGAAATCCCAAAAGATCACACAGACACATTATGGTTAGAATCAATCAATGAACTCAGTAAAGTAATAGCATACAAAATTAAGGTGCAAAGTTGTTTAAATTTCTATATACTAGAAATGAACAATCCAGAAAGGAAATGAAAAAAAGAAAACAACAGCTCCATTTACAATAGCACCAAAAATTAAGACATTTAGGAATAAACTGATCCAAGGATGCAAAAGATTTATACATTCAAATGATAAAATGTTTCTGAAATAAATTAAACATAGATAATAAAAATGCATCCCATGTTGGTGAATTGCAAAATTTTAAATTATCCAGATGCCAATACTACTCAAAGCAATCTAGATTCAAAACAATTCCACCCAAATCAAATGACATCTTTGTAGAAATAGAGAAATCTATCCTAAAATTTATAAGAAAACTCAAGGGACTGCAAATAGGTTTAAAAATCTTGAACAGGAACAAGGGTAGAGATTTCAAACTTCCTAAAATCAAAACGTACTATGAAATGATGGTAATAACAAGTGTGAGGCACAGGCACAAAGACAGACATATAGACCAATGGAATAGAATAGAGAGGCCAGAATAAATCATCATATTAATTGTTAGGACTTTTAACAAAGGTACTGAGACTATTCTGTGTGGTAAATGATAGTCTTTTCAATAACGCATTTGTCTCTCCCCATGCAAAACCTTCAAGATGAACTCTCATACTATACACTAAAATTAGCTAAAAATTTGTAGAGGAAAATGGGTAAAACTTGAGAGAATTGTGTTAAATAAAATAAGTAAAACTCAGAAAGCTAGGGGTCATATGTTTTCTCTCATATGTGGAATCTAGAGAGGAAAAATGAAGAGAAAGGGGAAGGGGATCTTATGGAAATAAAAAGTAGACCAGTAGAGTAGAAGAAAGGAACCAGGGAGAAGTACTGGAGAAGGGAAAGAAGAAATACAGGGGCACAATATTAATCAAATTATATTATGGTATTGTGTACACAAGTATGTAATGAGGAATCCCATTATATAATTATAATGCACCAATGAAAATATGGGAAAAAAATTAAAAATTGAAATGTGTACAGTGAGGGAAAAAATTTTGTAAAAACAGAGGAAAATCTTCTTCTTTTTTTTTTTTTAAAGAGAGAGTGAGAGAGGGGAGAGAGAGAGAGAGAGAATTTTTTTTAATGCTTTTTATTTTTTAGTTCTCGGTGGACACAACATCTTTGTTGGTATGTGGTGCTGAGGATCGAACCCGGGCTGCACGCATGCCAGACGAGCGTGCTACCGCTTGAGCCACATCCCCAGCCCCAGAGGAAAATCTTCTTGACATTTGATTTGGCAATGTTTTTTGGATATAGTGTTCAAAGTATAAAGAACAAACGAAAAATAAATAAATTGTAATCCATAATTAAAATTTTTTATATTAAAGGACACTGTCAACAGAATGAAAAGGCACTAGAAGAGGTGATAAGGAAGATTTCTTTGTTGAAGTAAAAGGTAATTTTAAGGAATAGTGGGAAATAAAACTAACCAGATAATTTGAGATTAAACTACAAGAATACTTAATACCAGGCCAACAAGTTTTAACTCATCTTCCTACAAATACTAGCCATGGTTTTTGTTTTGTTTTGTTTTGTTTTCTTACTTCAGAAAAGATAGGAAAAAATATACTTTTTCATATGTAATAGTAAACTTAGATTACTTACAATTAGAAACTACTAATACTTCAGATTCAGAACCCTAGACGACAAGAAGGTAATGGTATGGAGTGGGAAGGAGTAGTCTGGATCCTCACTGACATCTAGCAGAGAGGACAGGACTCAGGACTCCCCCAAAAGCATTTAATCCCACATAGCCTATAGAAGAAAATGGGAACCCACTGTTGTAAAGATTTTTGGTGTATTCTCTCTCTATTAGGGTTTTATTTACTTTTTTTTAAACAGGTGCATATATTTAGTTAAGTTCTAAAAAGAAAAAAAAAAGGAGACAACTCCTGCTATTTTTCCCTACCCCCCCCCCCGCAATTTTTTCACTCAAGGAAGCTGTTTGCTTTCTGCATCTGTTTTGCAGTTGAACATCTGTGAACTGTGAATTAACTCATGCTATTCCTGGTGAGGTTTGGGGACACACAAAGGCACCTCAGTGCATCCTGAGACAGTGACTTCCTGCCAAGGCATTGCCAGGCCCAGCATCAGGCAAAATGCACAGAGGATCCCTGCCTTCTGAGGGCTGGTAGTCTCCATCCTTGCCCTTCTCTCTCTGGTACAAAAGGTAACAAGATTCATGCTATGAATGGAAGGCCTCATGGATTTTTTTTTTTTTTCCTAGCCACTCTTTGGACTGTCTATAACTACCCAACTTAACTAGCCAATTGTTCAACATGTCCCCTCATTCTCAAGGTGAAAAAGCGGCAAGAAATTAAATTGATGAAACAATCTTTTGTCTGAAGCTTAGGAAACAGTGTGGTAGAGGGGAAAGAGTGACAGTTCTGTAATATAGTAAATTACTTATACAGTAATAGATCTGGAGTTTCCTCCTTTCCAGCCACTTGCTTCCTCTGGGATATTGGCAATTTGTCTGGGCAGTACTTCAGTTTTCTCATCTCTACAACAGGGATGCCTCATGGAAGATGCCTACAATCTGGCACAGGTGAAATGCTCTTAATAAATGATACCTTGGGGTAATAGGGCTGGCTGCAAACTTCAGCATTGTAGTTTAAAATGAAGTAAAAATGTTAAAACAAAGCCCGGAGTAGAGGAGCATCCTTCGCTTTTCATTGATGAACATTTAAGACTTCATATGATCCTTGCCAATACCCCCTCCACAGTCCATGGGACTGTCAAAATGCAGTACCGTGTTACTGAGCCCCTCCTATAGGCTAAATAAACATGGTTGTCAGACTCGTATTTACAAAGTCAAGGTTCTTTTGCTGTGCCTGAAGAAAGCATCCTGGGCGCAGGCAGTGGAGACTGAAAGCTGAGGGAAAACCACCATAAGGTAGCAAGTGCAATTCTTCCCTCTATTTCCATCATATTCATACCCTCCCAGGGCAATGCTTTGGCCCCTGATGTGGCTGCAAGGTGTGGGCAGAACCTTGGTAGGGAAAAAGGGGTTAAGGACAGATGACTGACTCTGATGCACTCTCAGAACCTCATGTAAAACTGACAGAGAAGTCCTGGGGAAAGTGTCCAAAGCAAACGGGATTAGAGTACAAACCATATTTGGCTTAGAACTCTTAGAGGCAACTTGGCGTAAGAGACAATGGGTTCTACTGAGATATCTAGGAGAAAAAGATAAACCCTTGACAAGCATTCAAGAGGACACCTCACAAATGCTCCTTCCCTCCCTCCTTTCACCTTTTGAAAGCATCTGAAGCAAGCTCAGCTCTGCAGGTGATGGAAGAGAACATTATGTATAAGAGAATAATTGCTGATAGCCAGTAACATGCATCTCGAGGTAGATGCATCACCCCACGTATGAAAGACAAGGGTATCCTGAGCAACTGAATATCCAGGCTGCTCCTATATAGAGACTTGCTGGCCCACCCTGACATAGCAGGTGGGAGTTGGTTTGGCTGCAAGTCCTCCCCTAATAAGGAAAGTGAAGATCTCATTCACTCTAAGGTGTAAATTACTAAATAAGTACAATTTCTATCAGAAATATTTGTATCTTAATACTCATCTTACTGATAAAAACTAATGTAATTGCCTCTGTCATTGACTTCCTCCATAACGAGAGCTCAGGAGTTTGTTTGTTTTTCTTTTCTTTTTATTAACTTCCAGGAAGAATCCATTGTTATAAATATGACGTCACATACCTCTGTCTGAACCCAATTGCCTTTTACATTTTTAATTGCACAAATTCATGGGGGCACAGTGTAATAATTCATATATATCCCCAATGTGCAATAATCAAATCAGGGTATTTATCATTTTCATCTCCTCAATTATTTTGGAATTTTTGTTAATTCTTAATAATTGTACTTGATTTCTTAAAGCAAGTATATACTAAATACTGCTCAAATCAGAGTACTTAACATTTCCATTTTCTTATCATTGCTTTGCATTTATAATCTTCTAGCTCCTCTTTTCTAGTAATTCATAAAATATATTATAGGTCCAATTGCCTTTTTAAGCTTCTCAATACTTTAACTTCCAACATAGAAGTCACCCTCCAACCAAACTGCTCCTTTCTCTATGAAGAAACCTCAGTCAGTTCTTTGTAGATCTCCTTTGCACATTTTTTCCTTCTACCTTTAATGCCTCCCTCATTTCTTCATCTTTCATGAAATCCTGCTTTGGTCTTATGAAGGCTTTCAAATACACCTCTCAGTAAAATTTTTCCTGAACTATCTTAGTCCTCAGTAATCTCTCCCATTTCTAAACAATTGAAATACTTGCTTGTCCATAACACTTAGAAAAGTATTGTCTTCCATGAGTTATCTTTTTTCCTTTAAATTAAGACCTTCTAAATTATGACACAGTAAGCAATTTGAGATTGCACACTGATTAACTCTACCCATCTTAGAATTCTCAAACAATAACAAAAAAAGAATGTTTCTACCATGTCCAAAAAGCCACCTCCATCAGGGCATGTTGACTGTAAGGAAATTTCAGAAACTAGAAATTTTTTTTTGTATTCCCAGAAGTCAAGTTTGGAATCTCAAAAAGCAACATGATTTTCTCACAAAAGAAAACACTCTTCACAGCTTTTGGCCATCATTCCCTTGAGAATGAGCTCAAAGACTGAACTAATGAGTCTATTAGAATTAATTAGACTAATGTGAAATTATTTACTTAATCTAGGGACAATCTCACAGTGGAGAAAGTCTCCAGGGAGGAGATGACCAGAGTTTGAAAAAGTAGCACAGCTTCCCCTACGCCCTTGTCCCTGTGGTTGATGCAGACACACACAGCTGGTCCCAAACAATCTGGCAAATGTCACTTAGAATGAGAGCAGGTGAGCAAGTTGGTGAAGTGTGATATTCCTTTTTCCCCTTGTCTCTGTAGCCCTGATCAGCGGTTGGATTTCTAGAAACCTAATAGAGTGCCATGATTCTGCCAGTCATCTGAAAGTGGCCTTGACCTTGAGCACATCTGACCTAGAGAACTGATCTTTTCTATTCTGCACTTTGTGCTTTGGCAGAACCTACTTATTGGCTGACTTTTGGAGAAAAAAAAAATGAAAAGAGCATCTAACTATTGAAGGAAAACAGGCATGGAAATGCTGCCCTTTATGCCTTGCTCAGGACAAGCACACATTTGCATTCCCACAGATGCCTGAGTAGGCTTTTTTTGGCTGGAGAGATCATTCAGGGTCAAAGCAAGCAAACGTGGGCCCTGACACAGGCTCTCTGGGAAGGCAAAGAATTGGAGGATTTTATTCCCTGAGTTGTCCATCAAATCAACAAACTAACTGTGTCCCTACTATGGACAAGACCCTCTGTTAGATATTGTAGTGTTTTAGATGCTACAAAGGAAGATATGACATGGTTCCTGTCCTTGAAAACAGTACAGTCTACATGAGAAGCTATGACCCAAGAACAATAAAAGCAACTAGCAATTCAAGGGATAAGAAAGTCAGAAAACAAACAGAATCTACAGCTTGGCATTGGGAGAGATCACTGGAGGTTGAAATAACTGGAGAAGGCTTCCCAAGAGAAGTAGCACTGAAGTCAGAACTTGAAAGAAGGATTTCACATAAACAAAAGAATGGAAGGGAGAAGCAATCAAAGGGATATGTAAAATAGAGTGGAAAATCACTTCATGTACTGATATGGAATGATCTCTAAGAATTGTTGCTAGATAAAAGGGCATGATGCAGAACTGTGTATATTATATTCTGTCATTTGTGTAAGAAAAGAGACAGAGGGAGAAAAATGAGGGGATATTTGCTTGTTTATGCACGAGAATTTTGGAAGGATACTAAAGATCTTATGACACTGAGTATCCTGGGAGAGAGGAGCTGGTTGTCTGGGGCATCAGGATGGAAGAAAGACATCTCACAAATATTTCACTGTATTCCCTCTGTGTCTTTTGAATTTCAAAATGTGATTTGAGAGAGAAAGAAGGAGGGTGAGAGAGAGGTGTGTGGAATAAGCAATAGAAAACTCACAGCATATTTTACAAACTACTCAAGCTGAAACAGAAGGATTATGCCAGAAAGATCTGGGGAAAAGCATAATGGAATGTTTCCATGAGATCACAATTGTTCTTGAAGGGGACTGAGAGCACATAGGTTATGTTCAGAATAGGGAGATGAGTATAGAAGATACAGACTAGTGTGGGAAATTTTGAGGCTACAGAAGGTTCCAGTATGGACCAGGCATACAGTTTATAGGTCTAGCTTGGCGAATGGGAGTGAAAATGGAGACTTAGATTTTTGTTGTTATTGTTGTTTGCTCCTGGCAAAAAGACAAATGACACACTTTCTTTCAGAGAAGAGGGTCTTTGAGTTGCTTTCTTCTTTTGCACACAGCACTTACCACTAATCCTCAATCTTCTGAAAATGCCAGAAGCTAGGCCAAAGCCTTTGCTTAGTGAAACTTTGAATGGCACAGTGTGGCCTTTTCCAATAGAAATATGCTGGTGGGACTGCAAATTGGTGCATCCAATATGGAAAGCATTAAGGAGATTTCTTGGAAAATTGGGAATGGAACCACCATTTGACCCAGCTATACCTCTCCTCGGTCTATACCCAAAGAACTTAAAAACAGCATACTACAGGGAGATAGCCACATCAATGTTTATAGCAGCACAATTCACAATAGATTAATTGTGGAACCAAACTAGATGCCCTTCAATAGATGAATGGATTAAAATATGTGGCATATATACACAATGGAATATTACTCAGCAATAAAAGAGAATAAAATCATGGCATTTGCAGGCAAATGGATGGAGTTAGAGAAGATAATGCTAAGTGAAATTAGCCAATCCTCCCAAAACAAATGCCAAATGTTTTCTTTGAAACAAGAGGCTGATTCTTAGTGGAATAGGGAGAGGGAGCATAGGAGGAATAGATGAACTCTAGGTAGGGCAGAGGGGTGGGAGGGGAAGGGAGGGGGCATGGAGTAATTAATGATGGTTGAATGTGATGATCATTATTATCCAAAGTACATGTATGAAGACATGAATTGGTGTGAATATACTATATATACAACCAGAGATATGAAAAATTGTGTTCTATATATGTAACAAGAATTGTAATGCATTCCGCTGTTGTATATATAAATAAAAAATACATCCAGTGTGAGAAACCAAAAAAAAGTATCTTTTATTGTATCATTAAAAAAAGAAATATGTTTCTCTGCATTATCTTCTCATAATTACAAAGAAATGGGAGGCAATGGGCTATGCATCTTAGAAGAAGAAACACAACTGACATTATCCAGGTTGGACACAAGAGACCCCTGGCAATATTCATGGAATAGCATATCAGAGAGTCATTGCCACCTGGGCAAAGGTGGAGAAAAGAGGCTTTCTACCATGGACCATGACATGACCCAGACAGGCAAACCCCAATTTTAGGCTGCCATTCTCTACTACTAAGCACTGTTTGGGGAGGTCATGGGAGCTCTCTGGATCACATCACCCTTTCTCAACAGGGTATCTTGCTGAATTTTAATTCTGAGACAGCCAGCAAAGCCCCCAATATTCCTCATTTCCGGAAATAGTCTGTGACAATTATGTTCATCTTCCTATTGCAAGGAATCCTTTCATTTTTTTTCCTCTTCAGTGAGGACTAATCCTCCAGTGTTTCTGGCAAACGAAAATCCAAGATTTGCTGAAAATATCTAAGCTCTGACCCTGCAGCAATTGGCAATGTCCTCTTGTGGGCATGAGGATTCTGACACCATCCTGTTACACTGAGCCAAAAACACTGCCTACAGCCACCCTGCCTGCAGACCTGTCCCAGCCCCCTAGGAACCCACCTTTATTCCACTTCCCCATACCCAAGCAGCCCAAGGCTAACCCAAGGGACAAGGAACCATAACTGTGGCTCATGGGACCATCTGTCTCTCTTTCATCCATTCTGGGAGCACGCAGAGACTGGAACTTCACATCACTCTTGGAGAAAAATGAATCTTACATGGACCACTTCTGGATTTTGACCTCTTACCTCAGGGCAGAAGAGGAGTGTTGAGAGCAGAGGACAACCCAGAAACTTACTCTGGACTCAAAGTTTAAATAAACCCAGATATGGAGGACTGGGGATTAGGAGAGGGCCTCCTTAGAAAACAAAAAACATGTGTCTGTCTGATAAAAGAAGGCTAGCTCTCTCCAGCAGCATCCCAGTCCCTGTGAAAATGTTCAGTCTTATTTTAAAATTGTGATGCTAAATAGGTTTGCTGACTTTAGAGTTGCCTGTGTTTTTAAATAATTTCAGTTGTTTAAAAAAGTTGAATTGCTGAGTCATATACTTAGAGGGAGACAAGGAAATAGGGGTTGGTTGGGGAACAAGGTTACTTCATACTTTGTCACTTCAGAAAAATAAAAAGAAGAAAAAGAAGAAGAAAGCAAGGGAAAAGGGAAAAAAAACAGGGGAGTCAAAGAGAGTTCTATGTGCATAGTCTCTCTGACTGTACCATACACCTCTCAGCTTTATGACAGGCTGGGCCTCATGCCTATTTCTAAATGAGTCATCAGAGAGAAGGAACTAATGCTTCAGTTGGCCACACTGGTCATTGGCCCATCTCTGCAGGTAACTTTGTAGCTAGTACATCCAAACTGCAGGAACTGGTCTGGGGAGAGGGTTGATTTTTTTCAAGAACTATCAGGAGAGTGATAGCCAGAAGGAAAGGAAAGCACTATCATGCAAATTTACAAAGTAAATGTTCACTCTACATAGCACAATATTTTGGGGAGGAACACTTTAATGAGGACATGATATTTGCATTTGGAATGAACTAAACTGGTTGAGAATAGGCTGAGCTTGAAATGGCAAAAATCAAAGCTATTACTGACTCATTAAGAATAAAATATTTCTTTAGTACATATAAATTTCGCCCAATGCACACAAATTTTTACATCCTGTTTTCTTTCTTCTACTTTTTTATTATTTATCTGTTTTTTTTCAATAAATAAATTAGCTCATATCTTTTCATGATAGTTAAATTCTTTATGTAAATATTAGTTTAGTATTCCCTGAGAATTCTTAATTTGACATTCCTTGCCTAAACTAAGGAGCCTGACACATGATCCCAAGGACATCAAGCATCCCAGAAAGAAACAGATTCCAGATAGTAAAGTGGAGAACTCCTTGGCACCGACTGTCAATCATTTCTCTCTCTCTCTCTCTCTCTCTCTCTCTCTCTCTCTCTCTCTCTCTGTGTGTGTGTGTGTGTGTGTGTGTGTGTGTTTTCATCAGCTCTACCTACTTTTCAAGTAAGTATCTAAAGATGTCATTCATTTATTGACTCAGAAAGCAATTATTAATCATCACCTGTTTACCAGCAACTGTTCTCAGTAGCCATAGCTATCCTCTAAGAGATTATAGTCTAATATAAAGGAAAAATAAGAAATAAATGAGCATACTATTCTATAGTAAGCTTAAAGGCAGGTGAAATCATAGGATGTCACAGGGTACTGTGGTTGCACAAAAAATCACCTCAATCTAACCGAGGCTAGAACTATGAGGTAAGATAGTAATTATTTTTGGAGAAGCAGAGTACTAAAATAGAGAAGTATTGAGGAATAATAGAGTGGCAAATCAAGAAAAGAGAAACATGTACTACATGAGGGAACCACAAGGAGTTCAGTTGACTTAAGGATTTTTAGGGTGGCTGGGTGCTGGATGGAGGGAGGCTGGTGGTAAATAAAGCCGCGGAGAGGGCTAATGGACGCCATGCACTGTAGTGTATACTTCTTTTTCCTAAAGCAGCCAGGAGTCTTTGAAGGATGACAAACAGGGCAGAGACCCATCAGTTTTCATTCCAAGAAAGCCATTGATAAATGATGAAGGGCACATTGGTTAGGGCTACACTGATGTGAACAAGGCAATCATGGCAGTAGATACGGAGAGAAGTGGACAACCTCCCAAATATTTGGGAGATTAAAATGATAGAATTTGATAGCAGATACAGCAAAAGTGAAAGGGAATGATCTTCAGGTTGTTTTTTTTTCTTTTTTTTCTTTTTTTGTTGTGGTACTGGGATTGAACCCAGGAACACTTTACCCTATTCCTTTTTAATTTTGATTCAGGGTCTTACTAAGTTTCCAAGCCTAGCTTTGAACTTGCAATCTTACTGCCTCAGCCTCCCAAGTTACTGAGATGACAGGCATGCACCAAGGCACCTGGCTCTTTGGGTTAATTTTTAATTTTAATTTCACATCACTACTTTGAGAACTCCAGAGTTAAAAGATTTTTCTATCTGCATGGCCAAAGACAGATCCATACAACCATGAACTCATCTCAGGGCATCAAAGTCAAAAAGTCAATAGGTTGTAAACACCCCAGAACCCAGTACACGCTGGTTGCCCTCAGAGACATAGCCTGAACCTATTTCTTTCAGATTCATTCTCTGCATGAAAGGACAGATGGCAGGGAAATCGGGGTGGGAGAGAGAATGGCAGAAGGAGGGAGGGGGTCTCAGAGGTGCTGGAACATTGGCCTCTGAGTGTGCACAGCGAGTGCCTGCTCCTTTCAGAGAGGATGATAAAGAGAAAGGAATTTCCTGCATGTGGGAGGGGCTGCAGCTGCAGATGAACCAGTCCTGCCAGGCAGCACTGGTACCTACCAGGACTACTTGCAAAGTTTCTGCTGCTCCCTGGGACATGCTACCTTTGTTCACACTTCAGTCCTAAAATAAGCTGTGCTCTGGCTGTTCTTGTATACGCTATTGCCACTACAGGAATATTTTGACAGACATTCTAGTTTTTAAAAATAATATCATTGCTACACAATTATTTCAGTGTTTGTTTCAGGACTTTTGTGATGGCTTTGTTTTTTGTTGTTGTTTTCCACTTGGCACCACACCCAAGATAATGCAGATATTTCAAGCCAAGTAGGATATAAATGCAAATGGAACAAACAGCTGTTCCTGGGATATTTGCAGAGCTCAGGAGAAGCACTTGCTGATTTCACTTCCTCTCTTTTCACCTTTTTTCATCTTCAAATACCCTCCATCTTCTTCTTTCTTCTTCTTTTTTTTTATATCCATTCTTCCTTCCTCTTGCATTTTGCATTAAATGACACGGACAGAGACACAGAGACAAACCTGCCAGCCTGTACTCATGGACTTTCCAAACAAAAAACACCAGGCAAAAAGAGCCCTCTCTGATCCACTGCAGTAACACAGAGGAGAAAAAAGGATTCTAGTTTTTGAGACACATTACAAACCTTTTCAAAGTGATGAGATTGCAGAAGAGATCCCATTTCTCCCTAAAACCTACCTGCTCTCACTGTTCCTTTTAGGTTCAGAAGATAACAGAAACATCAACAAGAGAGTTGACTGTTAAAATCCAGTCTTAACCTTTGAAAATATAATTTATTCAAACCCAGCATATTATAGAAATCCCAGCATGGATGGCAGATTAGATGGCCAAGACAGCTTCAGTGAATGGGAGAGGATCAACTGGGTGTCTCCCCTGAGATCATTCCTGCAGGATGGAAATGTTTCCAGCCAAGATACCAAAATAAAAAGACCCTCTTGGTGGGGGTGGGGACAGATGGTGAGGGTCAAGATGGTAGCAGAGTTCTTCCAAGGGCAGTGGGAAGAGAGAAACAAGCTGTGCTCATCTGGAAAACTCTTTGGGAATGAAAAGAGGATGAAAGACAAATGAGTTTCAAAAGATCCCAAGGACCACCAGAAAAAAACATGTCCCAGACAAAGGTCTCCCTGTATTCACACAGCTGTTATCACCCAATTGACATGACAAAGTAAACAAGAACCTAAGATATATAGAGAAAAATGCTGTCTGGGCCAAAAACCCCTTAAGGAAATTCTCAGCATCCTCCAAAGGATTGTATATAGCTAGTCTCTTGATGGGACTATAAATAGATGGACAGTTGAAAATCTAATTATTTTCTCAAAGCCTGATAAAATTGATGTGGATTGACCCACTGGTCAAATGGCTTGATTGAGGTACAGAGAAAGAAATAGGTAGAGGGAAAAAGAAATACTGACGCAAATTACAAGTAGGCTTTTTCTACTCTGTTGTGGGGTGGTTAATTTTTTCCTGATTCAAGATGGACTTCTCACTAGAAATTTAGTGGCAAAGAAGATGTGTTCAATCTCACAGTTAATATTTAAGGTATTTTTCTTGGATGGGAATAATTGGTAATAACTGGAATTTTGTTTCAGTAGAAAATAAGTAATATTTAGACATGTTAGATCAAGTGGAGGTGCTGTGGAATATAGTGGTGAATAGTGTCATCCTATTATGTCTTGTGCTCATGAAACATATAATCTAGCAGGAAATGCATAATTTGACCCGGTAGCCAATTATTACATGGTGTAATGGAGAAGGGCAAGATAGACGAACAGTGTGAGAGCCCAGGAGGGTAGTTAACTCTGCTTCCCTCCACACCTTGACTGATTTTCTTAGTCAGCCAAGCCATTACTTTAGAGTCTGAAAACACCTACCAGTCACTGTGTAAAAAGAACTTGACAATTCATAAATTATGGTATCAATAAAGCAACCATTTATGATTTTGTTCCATCTTTCAGGACCAGACTAGGTGCTATGGTGAGAAGGAAATGAGTCACAATTGGCAGAGAGCTCTGAATCATGCCCAACAGAGTCTTAGGAAATATTCAGCATGCCCTTGCATAACTCACCTTATCATTTACCAATGCAAGGTCAAGTACAAGCACAGGGGGGGGGGGGCACTGTGCCTATTGAGGAGATGCTCACATTTGACAAAGTTTTATCCCTTTTGATTACTGTTGTTCTTCTCCCACATTTCTCTTAAACCTCTTCTGTTTTCAGCATGAGAAGTGATCTTTGCCTCAGTTTGGCATAGCATTAGCTCTTAAAGGACATGAAATAATAACTGCCTTTGGTTCCCTTTAACCTATTCTGTGAACTTGTCTCTAAGGAATGGGTGGCTAGCAATTTCACAAAGAATAGACTCTTTGCACTTTCAAGATGGGGAATGCTCTGCCTTCTAATCCCAGCCAGCAAGCCCCCAGGAATATAACATCAGACATCCGTGGTCCTCAGCAGCCAGCCAGAGATGGCAGTGGGTGGAAAATGCATATCACAGCCATTTAGACTTCAAAAAAGCTTTGAATCTCATTTATTTAAATTTTTTTTTCTAAAATAATTGGTCAAAGTTTGGGACTTTTCATTTCTTTCAGAAGGGAAAATGACAGGCTTGTTCATATATGCATATTACACATTAATTGACAAAATAAATATATATGGTGATATTTCAATACATGTATATAATCAAAATACAATGATCAGATCAATATAATTGGCATATCTGTCATCTCGAACATTTATCACTTCTTGTTGGGACCACTAACCCCACTAGATGTCAACCAGTTACCCTAAAATGCTGTAGAACATTAAACATTATTCCTCCTGTCCAATTGATCCCCTGTGGATGTTAACTGTCCTCTCACATCTCTCATCCATCCACCCTTACTAGCCACTGGTAACCACTATTTTTATCTAATTCTATGAGATCAACATTTTTTTTTAGCTTGCACATAAAGTGAGAACAAGTGGTATTTGTCTTTTGTGTGGACTTATTTCACTTCACTTAATGTCTTTCAGGCTCATTGAGTAAATAAAATGATTTTTCTTCTCTGTAGCTAAATAATATTCCATTTTGTATATTCCTCATTTTCTTTTTGTATTAATCTGTCAATGGACACATAAGTTGATCGTACATCTTGGCTACTATCAGTGCTGCTACAAAACATAAGGAAGGACAGATATCTCTTTGACATATTAATTTTCTTTCCTTTGCCTATGAATGTAGCAAGTAGAGTGGCTGGATCATATTTTAGTTCTATTTCTAGTTTTTTGAGGAATTTCTATACTGTTTTCCATATGGCTGTATTAATTTTACATTCCCACCAACAGTGTATAAGAGTTCCCCTTTCTCCACTTCTTCACAAACATTTGTTATTTATTTATTTATTCATTTATTTATTTTTGTCTCTTTGATAGTAGTCATTCTGACAGGTGTGAGGGAATATCTCCTTGCAGTTTCAATTTCCACTTCCCCTGTGATTAATAATATATAGCATTTTTTCATATACTTGTTGATCATTTTCATGTCTTCTTTTGAGAATATGAACAGAATATTTTCAATGCTCCCCATGGTAAGAAAAACATAAAGAACTTTAAATTGGGACCTGGGATTTACCTGATATAAAGCGTGAACTAGAGGCATGGCAACTGTAGTTCAGTCATTTCTTAGTTTGGGGAAGACCACTCAAGAGAAAGGAAAGACTAGAGAATTTCCTAAGTTTCCTGGGGAGAAAATTTATAACTTTCTGAGAGAATTAATCAGCAAAAGTATCTACACCTCACCCATGATTCTCTATGGGAACTGAAAGATAAGCAAGTAGGAATTTTAAATCTTTACAGATTGGTAACCAAAAAGAAATTTTTATCTGCTGCTGTTATGAACCCAATTAGATATATTTGGGGGAAAGGGTGTATGTATATTAGATTTTAATTAAGTAGTGTTAATTATAATCTATGAGATGTGCTTACAGCTTATCAGATAATTATGAGAAAGCCAATTTGGCTGCTGGCTTGTGACTAATTAAGTGGAATTAGTAATGATAATTATAGATTTCATTTGGTTTGCCTTTATTGGAAAAGGGGCAAATCTACTTAGGCTGGGGTGGATCAGGGTAAAGGAGTGACATCCACAATTCAACTGAAGAGCATCCTAGGCTTTGAAAACATAGAAAAAGTGGAAGGATCGGGGAAATAGCCATCTGGTGTGGACTCATCCTGCCTTACCCACATTGACCATCTTGTTTGGCTGATTTTTCTCATCCACATAGTCCCATCAGGGACATTTTATTAAGGAAGAAGTTCAATGCACGTGAGAAACCTTAGTGATCTAAACAAAGGTCTCTAAGAATGAATTTGGGTGTCGATTCATAGATCATGCCATTGGCTTATGATGTCATGTAAAAGAGGAACAACCTAGATCATCCTCAATATCCCAACTCCCACCTTGCCTACTGTAATCCTAAGGGGAATCCTTGTCTTCTGTAAACTGATTGATTTATTTTAAACCACCTTTCTCCCAGAAGTTACATAAGGTAAAATGATAGAGATATAATTGGAGTATGGGATCTACTTCAAAAGACCATTGAGACTAACCTAAACTCAAGGCAAACGAAAAGAATAATTTTTGTCCTGTGTGTCTGTTTGATACACTATTTTGACATTTCCTTCACATGCTTCCTCATTTAACATTTGCTTCTGCCTGGCCTTCAATATTAGAAGTTGAATTCCTTAAGAGTGGAGGCTGTAACCATTTTTCATTTTTTTGTACTCTGTAAGCCTCTTATCTAATGAACTCCCTCTAGGGTTTTGCCATGTGAGACATGAGAGTTAACAGAAGGAAAAGTCACAACATCCTTATTGATCCCAGACCAACATTTTGTAGCATCATTATCTTGGGCAAATCATTAATCTACCTATATCTCAGGTTGTTCTATAGCTTTTTAAAAAATCTGTAAAATAAAGATAATAACAGCAGTCACCTTGAAGGACGCATAATGATTAAATAAAACAACTTTAGAGTTTAGTGCAGTACTCAACCCATAGCAAGCACTCAGCAAACCAGTCTTTCTCAGTTGGTTCATGAACCACAGGCAACTGAACCACAGAGGAGGACTATAACAAATGCCGAACTCTGAGCCCCATCCTTGACCCTTGATTCATCAAGTTGGACCAAGGCCCAGGTGTCTGCATGTCCAACAAGCATTCTCAAGGTGATTCTTGTGAATAATGGCCACATTCAGGGCCACTGTTAAACAATGTCAGTTCCATTGAGAATACCAGTATTAACAAACACACTATACCAAATAGAAGGAATATTCTAGGGTGTTCTTTCAATCACCTCTATCTTAGTCTGAGACAGGACCAAAGTAGGTTAAAGGCAGGATTAAGCAGGGTAAATTGACAAACTGGAAACTCTACTGTGTTATCACTGGCCAAACATGCAGCCCCAGCAAACAACCCTCACAATGTAGACTCTGGTGTGTGTAGAGATGCTCCACAGAGCAGGCCATGAAAGGGCTTTGCATGCTCAGAGGTAAAGCAGAATATTAAAGGCACCCTATAATGATTCAAAGTGTCATAGGATGATCCTGCCTGTGCTCAAGCTGGTGACAATGCTATTTGCCCATTTCAGCACCAACCAATTTGTGCATACTGATATCATTACTTGCAATTACCTGCACACCACAGTGGAGTACACATGTCCATCAAATGAATGTCACTCTATTGCTGATTTTTTTTTTTTAAATTTCATCCACATCATGTCACATCCCTGATCAAAGCCATCTCTAGCCTTCCTATCCACAGTGCTATGTCCTGGTCTGCAAAGAGCCTCACTCTCTGAATTCTAACTTCCTGGTTACACCTGCTTTCTAGGCACCACCAAAGGAGCCCACCCACATGCCTATCACTTCAAAATCATGAACATCTTTAAAAGGGGACCTTTCTTAACCTAAGCAATCTCTGAGCACTCTCTCTGTGGACCTCACCATAAGATGCACAGTGTTCTGAACCTCTGACCTCAGGACTTCCCTTAAGAGTTGGTATCCAATTATATCCTCCTCCATTCCTTTCGCTGGATAACTTGCTCTCTGTTACAATTACTTCAAACTACATCTAGCTGAAGCTTTTTTAGCAATTTCTCTGAGCCAGATACTGTTAAACCTTTGCCCTAGGTTAGCTCTGTTGAACCAGTCATATCCTATGAGGTAGGTATGTTATCATTGTCTTTATTTTACAAGTAATACTGGCGTTCACATGGATGGTTGCCTTGTTTTTATACCATAACTTAAGAGTAATAGAACCAGGCTTTGGACCCCATAGTAGTTTTCAGAACCCAGTCTTCCTCCTCTGTACCTGATTGCTTTCTGCCATTCTGAGGTCAGTGAGTAGCATCCTATCAGGTCATAATGTACTTAAGTCCATCCTCATCTGACTATGTTGTGGCTAAAGTGCTTTCTGTGTTCTGCTGCAACCTGATTGGCTGGTTTTAAGTACTCCAGGTGTGATGTAGGAACCATCATGTTCATTTGCTTCTGTGCCCCTCTTGAGAGTTGAATTATCCGTCAGGTAGCACCTCTCCATTCCTTTTTTCTGATAATAGAATCCCACCGGGTCTCTACAAAGTCTAGATTAAATCCCACATTTTCCTCAAAATACTAACTCCTTCCTCTGAAACCATTTTCATACTAACTTCCTCTCATGCATAATTATTATGCATATATTCCACTGTCTTCCAAATCTGACTTTCCTAAATTGAACGGATTGTGCTATATTTGTCTTTTAAGCTCATTGGTATCTGTCATAGAGCTTTACCTACAGCTGGTACAATATGAATGAGATGATTAAATAATTGGGAACTAAATTACCTGCTTGGTCTGGGGGTATGAACAAAGAGTCTTACCATTACATCTTGCTGAGATTATTTTCCACTTAATCACATGCACCAGGAATGTCAGGGCTTATGCTCACATTGAGGGGAGACTAGACACATAACAGGCCAGACAGGCATTGGCATATATAGATGACAAGAAGAATTGAGTCCTTATTTAAATAGCTCACCAATGCTAATAAAATAAAAAAAAAATTGAGATTTACCATATATGGATGTAAAGTTTGGGGCACAAATGTGAGGCCAGGATTTCATTATGAAACTAATTCAATTCAAATAATATTAATTGAACAGCTTCTATAAGCAAAAGTATGAAAGGCTGCCTTTCTCTTGAAAGAGTTTGCAATAATCAAATTTAACATTAGAAATATAATGAACCTTTAGAGAATAGGAAACTAATCACTTCATTTTGTAAGAGAGAATAGTGAAGCCTAGAGAAATGTTATTGACCAATGGCTACAGAGCTCTCTGAGATTAGTTGCAGTATTAGACCCCTAGTCTGTTTCATTGTATCACAATTCTTTTTCCAAAATTAAAAAAAGACTAGTGTTACAGTAGCAACAAATCCAGTTAGTGAAAAGAAAAAACATTCAGACCATGTAGGGGAGTTATTTTGTAGGCGATTCCCTCCAAAGATCATGTCCCTTAAGTCAGTGCCAAAATACATTTATTTAAAAATTTCATTCCAGTTTGTAAAATAACCTGTGACTACAATAAGTAAGTACTATATCAGAAGTGTATTTCAGTTAAGCTTCAGAACCAGTAAAAATTTCAAAAGACTGAGACGAGACAGAAAAAAAGGGGGAGATTAAATAAAATGACATACAGGACAATGTTTATAATCTTTAAACAAAAAAACAAAAGTATTAAATATCCAAGGGGATGAAGAAGCACCAAGGAAAGTTTTGTATGGGATATCAATGGTTTGTACGAAGGGGATGTCAGGTAACATGGCTGAATACAAAACAAGATTTCTAAGAGATGGGGAGTGATACTGAGTTCAGAACCTAAAGCACTTTGAATGTCACTCGAAGGATTCTAAACAATATGATATAGTTTATATGGTAGAGTCTACAAAATTAAGACTTGGGAGCTCAATGCTATCATGACCAGAGCAAAGCAGATAATCCTGTCACTATAGTAAACAGGCTAGGGAATGTAGGCCATGCGATGTCCAAGCACAGTGCCTTGGAAAAATTGCTGGAAACCATGAAGCTGAATTGTCAATTCTTCACAACGATTCAAATAATTATCAACAATAGTAAGAGTAGGTGAGTCCCAGGTATTTGAGATGATGTTCTCAGTAATGGTGCAACAACACAGGGGATGAAGAACATTTGAGAATAGAGGCGAGTTTGAATTCAGACATCCCAAATGTAAGGTGCCAGACAACACGCAGTTAAGAGTACCCAGCAATGTATTCCTTGTTAGAATACCAAGTTCTCTTTGTTTTCTGATTTCCTCTCCTAAAATCAACTATTGAGAACATGGATACTTAGAAGAGAAAAGCATGGATTTCACAAAGTTGCAACAAAAATACAGCAACATCTCTAATAAACCTCTGGAGAATCTGAACACTGCCTTGAATTTGAGCAGCTCAAATTGTATGGTTGGGAGAAAGACAGTGGCCACAATCTGAGATGGAGAGGGCAGTGGAGGGTAAGTTAAAAGGAGGCTTTCTGGTTCCCTCCCCACTCTGTCTCACGTTGCCTTCAGGCAAAATGTGCTTCCCTTTCATGGATGAAATCAGCTGTGAGATAAATAAGACGTAATTAAGATGGCAGCATAAATGAATGGGGGAAGGAAAAATGTTCTGTAAACTGGCTTACTGTCTATGTAACCCCACTGTCAAAATAAATGCAGAATAAAGTGAAATGAAAATCAGAAAACTTGAGTAGTAAACAGAAGAAAACAAGGAAGAATATCTGAATAACCAAGGATTAGAAAATGATTGTAGCATTATCAAGTTGTAGCAAAATGTTAACAAAAGTTTGTGAATTTGAGAGGATCAAAAATAAGAATTTACCTCAACAGAGGGTATGATGAGTGAAATTAACAGACATTGACATTAGGAAAGGTTTAAAATGTCTGAAAACCTACAAGACTACTATTTAGAATACACAATGAATGCATATAAGTAAAAAGACACTAACCTCAATAGAAAGCATGGGTGAAGAATCTGAATAAACAATTCAAAGAGGGTAAACAAAAATCTTACAATATATAAGAAAGAAATTAATTATTAATCAGGAAAAATTTGAAGTAAAACAAAAATGAGATATCAATTTATACCTGGTAGACTACCAAAATTTAGGAAGCTGGATAAAGTCAAGTTTTGAGGGAAGTGAAGGGAAGGACATGGCATGGCGCAGCGGGTGAGAGAAGACTGCTGCAGTGAATGGAAGGAGGGACAGATATGTATGTGTGCAGAGATGAATACATAGATAAATATATAGGTGTACATGGATACATACACAGATACCATATTTCACCACATAAAAATAATATGAGGTGTGACCATTATGTGAAGCTTTAAAAAAAAAAAAGGCTATCAGCATTTTAAAGTATTACTTTAAAAGTCATTTGTTACTAAACTATCTTTGGGGCAAGATGAGGATGCATAGAATAATCATGAATTTACATAAAGTGCGATAGTGAAATATTGTTTATGTGGGTACCCATCCATCCGTCAGCCACAGTCTGACCTCCCACATGCAACCTCATGTCCTTCTCTTCACTTTCCTCAACACTTGGATTAATCCAACTTCCTAAATTTTGCCAGCCTACCAGGGAGGAAGGAAAAATGTTATGTGAATGATGTCTCCTTTTGGTTTTACTTCAAATTTTTATATAAATTACAAGAATCCAAAAAAGTGGACATATTCATTTAAATGAATGGGTCTTTTGTGGGGGTGAAAGTGGAAAATGGGGATAACTACATAAATTTAAAAAAGAAAAGAGCCTAATTACATGGTCCAATGACTAAGATCCCATGTGAGATACTTATCTTCAACACCTTAGATTCTAAATTAAAAAAAAAAAAAAAAGAAAAGAAAGAAAAATCAACCACCAGTTGAGAGGATGAGTTGATAACTCAGGGAACTAAGATAGGAAATAGAGACTGGCAAGCATACACCTAGAAGAGATAGCCACATTCATGGTCAGGCTAATAAAAGGAACCAAGAAAGAAAATGACAAGGATTGGGGACACAGAAGACAGGAAAAATTGGTTAGAAACTTTCAAATTCATTTGATAATGCTACAACTCTCTTGCTGCACAATCTGACTAGAGAAAAAAAATCAGAACACTTTTACTAGATATTATGATGTAAAATAATAAAATGCAGCAGCATATGAAACATTGTACCATATCCAAGTAGAATTCATGCATACTAGAATATTTCAGCTATTGAAAAATCTATCAATGATGTCATTATATTAAAATATAAAAAGAAAAATCATGTATTGATATTATCAGATGCCAAACAAGCTTTTGTTAAAATTAACAAAGAGGGGGAAAAAGAGGAAGGAAGGAAGCAAGCAAGCAAGTAAGTGGGCAGGGCAGGCAGGGAAGGCAGGGAGGCAAAGTAGGAAAAAAGCAACTTCCTACTGCTCATGAAGTTTTATAGCAAAAAATTAACAAAACCTCATGTTAAATTTGAAACACAGAAGGCAATTCCTTAAATAGAGAAATGAGAAAAGAATACCCAATACTCTTCTAGGGATTTAAATAAACACTGAAAGAAGAAAAAGAGATACATCTATTATTATCTAAAAACAATATAATTGTCTTCCTAAAAATGCAAACGCCTCACTTAAAAATTATTAAAACTTGGTAAAAGTTCAATAAAGTGACTACATATCAAAGAAATATATCAAAATCAATAGTTTTCCTTTATTCCAGCAATAAATAGTCATAAAGTACTAAGGGAAATATAACATGCTTAAAAATTAATTTAATAAGAGCTTCACAAAACCTATGTGAATAAAACAAAAAAAAATTACAGAAGAACATTAAAAGAAAAAAAGTTCCTGAATGAATAACTCATGATAAACTATTTCTTGCTGGTCTCATCAAAGTTTGTACCTTGTATTGATGATCTATCTGGATCCAACCACTTCTTACTGTAATAAAGGCACCTCTTAGGCAAAGGTTCTCCTTTTTGCATCAAGTTTCTTTCTGTACTTGATAGTCCCAATTATCATGAAAACATACTACAGTATCACCAGTAGTATTAAAAGCAAACTAAAATAAGATCTTCATTACCATTCCAAACCTTTCAACAAAATATCTCCAGTGTTGCCTGTTTTTGGCACATTCAATCTTTCTAATCATGTGTTCCATATATGCAAATTTTCCTACATGCTAAAAATTGTTTGTGATCCCAAAATCAATGATCAGAGTTTCCCCAGCCATTTATGGACTTGCAAAGAGCAACAAAATATTTGAGCTACCCGGTGTGTGCATTCCCACCTGTTGTCAAATAAAGAAATGCTTGGATTTATTTTTTCTCTCATACTGTAAACAAGGGTCAGTTTCATTATCTATTTGGTGCCAAATTTTTCCATTTTTGTTGGTGAATTTTGTATAACATGGCCCCCAAGCAGAATACTGAGGTGCCGTCTAATGTTCCTAAGTGCAAGGAGGCTAGAATGTGTCTTATGGAAAAAATATGTTTCGTGAGGGAGCATTGCTTAGGCAGAGTCATGGTGCTGTTGGGTGTCAACTTAAAGTAAAATGTTTTTAAACAGAAGCACACATATCCCAATGAATAACCAGAAGCTTTAAGAAACCTAACCCTGCTTTTGTTGAAGGAGCTATGAATCTCTCTGTATTCACCGCCATAAGGTCCAGGGTGTTTTTTAGAACATTCATGCAAATGAATGAAAATTGACTGCGTTTCCCCATTTCATCATGCCTTACTCTTTTCTCAACTCCATTAAGGCTTTGTTCTCACTTCATTATAATTACTCAGTTGAATATCACCAATGGCTTCCATATTACCAGTTTCAAGGGTCTGAATGGTCTCTTCTCTTCCCTCATCATACTAATCACCAACACTCTACACAATAACCACACCTTCTCAAAACACTTTGTCTTCATCAGAACTGCACTATCAAGTTTTTCTTCCAATCTCAATTGTCAGTTCTCCACAGCCTCTTTTACTGAGACTTTCTTTCCTCAACCTCTATGTGGGAGCTCCTCAGAGTTCTCCTATTTCTTCCCTGAGAATCTCCTCCTCCAAACCAGTGACTTTACAGACATTAATATGCTGGTGATTCTCAAATGTCTATCACTAGTACAACTACCCCCCAGAACTTGGAACTCATCTCCAACTTCCTTTCTGCTATCCCACTTGGATGGTATTTTAAAGTCCACAAAAAAACTGTAGATAGATCCATATGCTCTACTCCCCTCCTATCTTCTCATTCAGGTAATTTCTTAAATAGAAGTGCCTGGAGCTGTTCCATATTCTCTCCACACATATACTTTATCTCTCTACAACCAATGTGTCAGAAAAACTCTGGCTCTACTTCCAAAGCATATGCCAAATCCATTAGCATCTCTCAAATCCACTGTTACTACTACAGTTCAGGGTCCCATCATCTTTCATTCTGATTACGTCAACAATTTCCTAAATAGCCTCTTACCTCCTCTCTTCCTTCTCTCAACACACAAGTAATCTATTCTTGTCAGAAACTAGAATGAGCTGGTAAACTGTAAACCACATCATTCCCTTTTACTCAAAGTCCTCAGAATGCTGTCTATTGTATTTAGAATAATATCCAAAACATTTATCATGACCCATAGGACCTTACATGATCTAATCTTTGACTATGTATCTGATGACAGAAGAAATACTTCATCTTGCTGCATGCAACCTACTGGTCCTTTTTGATTTCTTAAAACTGACAAAGTAGTTCTCAACTTAGGACTTTTGAAGTGATTTTTCTCTCTGTTTGAAATGCCCTTCTCTCAGATTTGTCCTTTTAGGCTGCTAATGATCAGGTTAGTTAAAATGTCACTCCCTCAGGGAGGATTTCCTGAATATAAAACCTAAAATAGGCTGCCCCTTAGTTGTTCTGTCTTGTCAACCTGTTATTTTTAATCTTCATAGTATTTCTGCCACCTGAAATGGCTCTTGTATTTCCTTTTGGTTCCTGATCCTCATACCACCTTCCAGAATGTAAGTTTTATGCAAACAGTAACTTTGATAATCTTATCTATCTCAAAACCAAGGTTAGTTTCTAGCAATGAGTTTTTATTGTTATTGTTGAGTATATATTTTTTAATTTTTTAATTAACACATAAAAATTTTACATGTTTTATGTTTTAATACACATGTTCACATTGTGTAATGCTTAAATCAAGGTGCTGGTAATGGGTGTTCACTATTGATTGACTGAATGTTTAAACTTATAAGAAAATCTCAGTATTATAGAAATACCAAATATGTGCATGTAAATTTAAAGTAATCCCTATCAGAATCTTGGTGAGGTTGGTGCAAGACTAATGAATAAGAAATCACTCTGGAGAAACATTTATGAAACCAACCAAACTACAGTTATCATAAGTACTATGACAAACTAAAGTGATAGGCAAATGGATTAATGGCATTAAAGAGAAGTTCTAGAAACAGACTGATGTATGTAGAGGAATTTAACAAACAGCAAGAGTGCTATTTCACATTAGTGGAGATTTAGGTACCTCATACCATATACATCAGTATCTTAAAATCAGCCATGAATGGAAACTTTAGACTCTAGAGTCAGTAATTTCTACACATTAGTGCTTATTTTTCTTCTTCAAAAATCTGGTCGTTACTAGCAACCATTGTGCCAAGGACTCATGCAAGACAGAACTTTTGAGGATGAGAGTGGAAACAAAGTGATCTGAGGTTATAACTCTCAGCAGGTACCCGACATACTGAGATTTCAATTCTGACCCACATATTAATGGGGTAAAGTTCCCAAAGAACCTGCTTTTTTGTTTAGTATTTTACTCTTCTTGTGAGTCCTTTGTATTTACATACCCATATGCTCACTTTACATTCCTTATTTTTCAAGTTTTGCTTTTCATATTTTGTAAGAAATAAGTATAGATAGGAATTGGTGAAATAGAGTGAGGCATAGGATAGCAGGCAGGGTTAGTTAAGTAAAATGAGACTCAGGAGAGTAGGTGCTAATGCCAAAGGGAGAATTCTCAGAAAAGATGGCAGTGCTTCTGGATGTGCCAGAATCAGCCCATTAAATGTGAGGCAGACCACATCACTCCTCTGAAGAAAATATAGCAGTGGTCTCCCATCTCAATTGTTTCTCATCTCAACCAGCATAAAAACCAATATCTGTGCAGTCTGTCTTCCTTGCTTGCTTCTTTCTACTCACTGAGGCCTCCTTCAAATACACAAAACATGATCCCAGATGCAGCAAAGGGGCACTTCTCAGAAGTATTCCTGGCTTGCTATCTCCAATCTCTGTTAAAATGTCATTGTCATCCACACTAGGCACCTGTCAACACTATTTTGTTCCACGGCTCTTGTCACCTTATACCATACAACGTACTTCATATGTTGTTATCGTATGTCTCTCCTTACTAGAATGAAAGCTCTGTGAAGGCAAGAATTCCTATGTGTATACACTGCTGTATCCTTGGTGTCAGGAATAGTGAGTGCCTCAGAGACAGGAGGTAGAAGTGTTCAGGAAGTGTTTATTGAATGAAAGGATGAAGAATCAGCAGTGTGAGATTCTCTTAGAAAGCTGGTCATTGAATATGGTGAGGGGTAGGCAGTGACTGCTGATGTTCAGGATAGTGACCACAGTGAGGTAAAGACAGGAGCCAGTGAATGTGCAGAAGGCAGCTTGGATGCTCTGCTCATGCTCTGGGCTTTTCCACCATTACCATTCCACCTAGGCCAGGCTTTCTAGTCACTCTGCCCTCACCCTTATTGTCACTCTGCCTTGAAGTGTTGCTCCAGTCACTTTTGGAAGGCATCCTTACACTTTAGGTGAGGGGAGAAAAGCACTTCACTTAATTGATTTCACTGTAATGGGCCCCCTGGGAAAAGAATAGGCTGGAAAAATCCTGCTACCTCATAATGGCTTGCTTCTTACTTGTGAACTAAGTCTTCCCTAGTGTCGTTACAACATTGTCTGAAGAATCCCCAATTTCAAATTTCACTAAGAATGTCAAGGAAGATTAGGGAAGGGGGGGTGCACAGGCAAGAAGTACCATAAAATGTGTGAAGAACCCCAAGAAACCACAGAGAGGCAGAATGTGACAAGGCGGATTATGACAACACAATGAGCTTTAAAATGTCTATGGATCCCCTTTAACTGACTGAACCTCCTTACCCGCTCTAATGCCATAAAGAAGAAGTAGCCTTGCATACACTCAGCCCTTCATATCTGTGGGTTCCTCACCCACAGATTCAACAAACCACAGATGGAAAATATTCAGAGAAAAAAATTACATTTGTACCAAACATGTACAGACTGTTTTTCTTTTCATTATTCCCTAAACAATACAGTATAGCAACTGTTTACATAGCATTTACATTGCATTAGGTATTGCTGGTAATCTAGAGATGATTTAAAGTCTACAGGAGGATGTGCATAGGTTATTTGCAAATACTGCACCCTTTTATAGAGGGGAATTGAGCAAGAATCAGATTTTGGTATCCACAGGGGATCCTGGACCCAATTCCCTGAGGATCCTGAGGGGCAACATTTTATACACACACACACATACACACACACACACACACACACACACACACAATAACTCATTGCTTACAGAACAGATATGCCAGAAGAAAAATCAAATCAGGAACATGAATCAGAAAATAAAATACTAAAATAGCAGGACTATTATATGTCTCACACATGACACCTTTCTATCCTGGGATCTCAGGGTAACCTTTACACCTTGATTAGAACTCAGAATAGCCTGGGGTAGGCAGGACAGGAAATGAGGTAAGTATACCTCAGTCAATGTGCTAGAATCACATACATGATTTAACCTGCTAACAAGTGGGAAATCCATGCCATTATATGATACTGCTGACTTTTCCATGATGTCATTTCCCTAATTTTCTGTTTGGCTCTAGGTAAAAACCTAGCTGGGCCTATTTTATGGAGAGACCAAACATAAGGGGAGGAAGGGAGAGTGGGTGTCACATACAGCCACAGCAGAACCAGCCGAGAATCAGCCCTGGTGGGGGGCATGGAGCCAGGGCACAGCTGGGGCTGCCTCCGGCTGCAACCATCTCTAGTTCTCTGGGAGAGGATTCATCTTGCAAATGTGTGCTGAGAACTGAAGGCTGGCTTTGTATGGGTGCTTTTTGCCCTTTTTTTCCTTTTAGTACTCAGTCCCCTAGGAGACAAACTCTCATTCTAAATCAGCTTTTCACCCTTTTTCCACCCTTGATAACAGCTAGTATATAAAAGCAAAGGGAGGAACAACCTGAACATCATGAGGATTTGAGACTAAAATCATTGATAAAAAGCTGCTCTGAAGGTTTTTTTCTTTCTTTTCTTTATTTTTTTTTTCTTCTCTCTGTCTTCAAATGGCAAACTACAAAACTAAGATCAGGCCGTATGGATAGAGAGATAACTCATTAGGTACTGAAACACATCCAAAGATTGCAGAAGAATTAAGTTGGAGACAATAATGCCAAGCTATCAAAGAGGAGAATAAGAAGTAATCCTGATGTTAATATCAGACAGGGAGGGAGACAGAGACAGAAAGAAAAAGAGCTAAGCAGGCAATTATTGCTTAAAAATTCTAAACTCAGTGCCCACTAAAATGTTAGCCTAAATATTAAGGGGGAAGTATATATGCACTTGGTGGTTAATGGAAACTTAAGGGGAAATAACCTGACTGTGAATTCTGTTAGATGGCAAAATAGTCTATTAGGCTCAGAAGGGGACTTCCTGGGGATAGGACAGCATCACCCTGTGGGGGTCATTTTCAATGATGTAGGAAAGTGTACTGCAGAATGGGCCACAATAGAAGCTTTGAGCCCCTTCATTGGGCAAGCAAAGGCTCAATCAAATTCCACTCCCTTCAGGAAGGATGACTTGTCCCTTGGAACCCATAATCTGAGATTTAGAGTCAAACTCTCTGACCCAACATAATGCCTAGGACCAGTAATGACAGGTCTGATGTTAAGCAGCTCATGTCTTTGACATCCAGAGGATCTTATGTCCTCTGACCATGAGCCTGTGACCTGTATCTTTCTAAAAAGAAGATAAAGGAAACTCAGGAAGCAGGCCTGCACAGAGCCTGAAGCCACACCATATCTGGTGTAGGTACATAGGCCAGCCACCTGCACCCTTGGGGGAAACTGACTCAAGTCTCCTGCAGTCATTCTTCTACAGTAACATGCATTTGTGGCAATCATTAGAAAGTGAAGCTAAATGAAACAAAACAGCAAAATAAAATTACTCTGAATCTCACCCAGTCACATTGGTATATATCCTTCACTTATATGTACATGTGTATTTTTTTTACAAAATCGAGTTATAATGTTTTACAACCTATAATATGTATCAAAGCAATAAAGACAAATTTATGTCTTAATCATTATCTCATTGCATAGGCATGTTTAATTAATTATTTTTGTTATCTGTATATGTCTTTGTCTACATTTCTTGAAAAAAAATTAATATCTCTTTGGTGGACAACTTCACAGTCATCTTTAATTATGCCATAAGATTAAGTCATAAAAATGGAACTGCTGTGTCAAAGGGTGTGTATAATATTTCAAATTGTTTTCATTCTTGTTATCAAAATGATTTTTAGACAGGCAATAACTCCCGCCAACAGTATATGAGAGTGCTCTTTTGGTGGTTGTTCTTGTCACCAGGAAATGCCCTCATGACTTTGTTTCTGAGAATGCATGAATGACATCTGCCACCTCAGGCCAATAATACCGAGAAGGAAAGAGAGAAGTAGGCCTCTTTAAATAGGCAGCTTGAGCTATTTCCCCAAAGAGAAGGAACTAAGCAAGAGCTTGCAAACTGTCTTAGAAGGAATAGGCTATCTGCTTGAAACAGCCAAGACCTTTAGCTCAAATCCATTAATCCTCTTTATTAAACCTGGGTCACCTCTGAGTCCTGGCAAATTAAGCAGCATCTCCCCACTGCAAGTACATCAAAAGGCAGCACACTGTACACTGCCTGTAATTTTCATGGACCGGGGCTCCGGGGTCAGAGGGCTTCCCAGGCGCCATCCCCTGCTTTTGTCAATTTAAAAGGGAACATCAGCTGCACTTGTATAAATTACAGGCCAAGCCATGCAGGGGCCTGGGGGCAAGGCAGCCTCTCTGCACCTTGGGAGAGGTGAAGAGAGGATGCAGGGCAGATGGCAGGCAGCAGTGGTAGCTCCAGGGCTCTCCTTCACCCCAAACACCTCTGAGTGGGTATGGGAGCTCAGAAAAGGTCTGGTTCAAAATCAAGGGTGGGCCTGGGTCTCTCCTCAGATCACCCTTCTCAGCTCATATGCACTCTTTCTTACCTTCTCCCAAAGCCTGCAAGGAAGAGCAGAAATTCTTCCTTTGTTGTAACAAGACAAGAAGTAGAGAAAAAGTTGGAGCCCAGTGTGAAAGAGCCTGAGACAGAGCAAGACAGAAAAGGAGACAGAGGGACTGATGCAGTGAAAAGCATACAGAAAGACCAAGAAGAATCAGAGGAAGAGAGAACATCAAAACCAGAGCAATATCAGGAAGCCTGGAACAAAACCACACAGCAACCTTCTTTGCACCATCTGAGCCACCCTGAAGTCAAGGCCATTTTATTTTGAAAATGCAACAGATACTTCTCGCCATCCCTTTACACAAATCTGGCTAATGCTCGAGAGCCATTCAAAGAACAGGTTAAATGAAGTCTGAAAGATCGGTATAGAATTGTGGACCCAAGCCTTATCGAAATGAGTCTCAGGGAGCTTGTGGCTTTATGTTTCACTCACTAACAAAGGTATGAACTCTGGGGAAGGCCCAAAGGAAAAATGCAAAACGGATGTAAATGTTAGGAATTAATTCTCCAAAGCACAGCAGAACAGAGAAGAGGCTCTGTGGCCATTTGAAGTATAATAATAACTATTTTGGATGACATTATGGACCCTGACTGGATAGAATGATATACCACTAACCAAGGATCAAACATATTCAGGGGAAAAGAAAAAGATTCTAGAAAGTTCTAAAAGCAAAACTTGAGTTTGCCACACTCCAAGCACTTTACTGAATCCTACAAATAAAGTGATGTGTGGGCACACTTTGCTGTCGCCTCTCGTCATTCCTCAAATCTCAGACTCTTCAGCGTTTGGAGAATCGTTCACCTTCCATCTCCTTCCTGTGCTATGTGGTTATGCCTGCAATAGTTGTGGCCAAACAGCACACACACGGCCTTTCATTTCTTGTCATTATTCTCCAAATAATACACTAAAATAAGTATTTACATAGCATTTACACATTATTATAAGCATAGAAATCATTTCAAGTATACAGGAGGATGTGCACATGTTTAATGAAAATACTACATTAAATTATTTTTAGGTTTTTATTAGTGCATTATAATTGTATGTATCAGTGGAATTCATTGTGACATACTCCTACATACACATAATTTGATCAGTCTCATTCCCTGTTACCTCCCCTTTCTTTTTCCTTTCCTTCTCCCTCCCTCTGATCACATTCCTTTACTGGTCTCCCTTCTATTATCCTATATTTTCATTTTAATTTTTTTATTTGTTGTAAATGACAATAGAATGTATGTATGTACTTTGATATATCACACATAAATGCAATATAATTTCTCATTTTTCTGAGTGTACAAGTTGTAAAATCACATTGATCATGCTGTCACATATATACATAAAATAATAATGTCTATTTCGTTCTACTATCTTTCTATCCCCACATCATAAGGTAATGCTATTCTTCTTTAGTGCCCCACCCTGCCTTATTGTGAATTAGCATCTGCATAATGGAGAAAACATATAGCCATTGGTTTTTTGGGATTGGCTTATTTCACTTAGCACGATATTCTCCAACTCTATCCATTTACTGGCAAATGCCATAAGTTCATTCTTCTTTAAAGCCGAGTAATATTCCATTGAATACACACACACACACACACACACACACACACACACATATATATATATATATATATATATATATATATATATATCACATTTTTTATCCATTCATCTATTGAGGGACACCTAAGTTGGTTGCTAGCTATTGTGAATTGAGCTTCTATAGACATTGATGTGGCTGCATCACTGAAATACACAGTGATGCATACTTCCATTCCAAGTTTTCTGAGGAATCTCCATACTGCTTTCCATAATGGTTGTACCAATTTGCATTCCCACCATTTAATTAGTGTAGTGTAATTATATAGAAAAGTGGGATTAATTGTGGGATATATGTATGTGGAGATAGCATAATTTGGTAGATTTCATTCCCTAATTCTTCTCATGGCTTCTCCTCCTGTCCCCTTCTCCATCCCTTCTGCTACTCTATTGATTTTCCTTCTATTTCCCCAAGATTTATTTTTTTATTCCCTTTTCTTCCATAGCTTCCACCTATTAGAAAAAAAGATATGACACTTGATTTTCTCTCTGGTTTATTTCACAGGGCATGATATTCTCTAGCTTCATCCATAACCAACAAATGACAATTTCATTCTTCTTTCTTACTGAGTAGAACTTCATTGTGTATGAGTACCACATTCTCCATACCCATTTGTCTGTGTCTTTGTGTTTTCATATAAAGAACTTGATCATCCATGGATCTGGGTGTTTGAAGAGAGTTGTCCTTCCATGCATACTGAAGGACAACTATATATAAATTTTTCCAAAATTATATGGGACAGGTAGTAACATTGTTGTCATTTTACAAGTGAGGAAAATAAGGCACAAGAAGGTACTAATACTTATCCAAGCCCTCAATCCCCAAGCCAGGAAGCAAGAGGGACAGGATTTGATCTCAAAAAGTAACTCCTGTCTTTTTCTACACAGGCAAGGATGGTAACCAAATCTCCCTCTCCACTGAGGACAGATTGAAGACATCCAGCTTTGCTGATCTGGAACCAAATTAGCCTTTACACAAGGCAAAAGTGAAGGGCCAAGTCTCAGGAAACATAGATACCATGCAGTGGGGCAGAAAGGGGACAAGATACTTCCCTTCTATGAAATATCTATCAGCATTCTAAATATGAAAGAAAAATAAGTGCTATTTCTTCTTAATATTTTCTTATGGTATCCTAACATATTATCACTAATATTTGCTACATTTTTAATCAGAATAAAATACCTATGTGGGTGAATATTTTAATGATCCTCTGCCTCCCCTCGGCGTGTGGAGGAATTGGAACATTAACCCCTTTGGCCACAGTGGAAATTCATTGCTTTGACCTTTCCTCAGACCCACGGGGCACCCAAGCTTTGAAATTCTGAAGTTCTTGTGAATTGACCCCAAAGTTCATTCCCATCCTGGAGGCAGATTCAATGATAGATCTGAGAAAGAATAAATATCTCACAAACTGGAAGAAGGGCTACACACCTGCTGCCTGGGAGTAGAGAGAGTTTGTGTTGTTGGTTTTTATAATCATTAGAAAACCTTCTAGGATATCAAAAATAAGTGATCAACAACACCAGCCGAAAATAATAATAATTTTTAGAAATTGAAGGATAATTTACTTTCCTGTCATCAAAGGAGAAATGACAAAAAAAAAAAAAAAACCAAAACACTGTTTCCTCTCATCTCAGCATCAGCCGCACATCAACTGTGACTGTGAATCAGGAGTTGGACCTGGTGCACTGAGACCCACACCAGTGGGGCTGTTTCTGCCACCCAGGCATGAATTGTGGACAGATTAGCTGCTGTCACCAAGAGACTCCTGGCTTCTGTCAGCTTCTCTCCCAGCCATTATGCTATTAAAAACAGGGGGTGTTTTGCATATTTAATCGCTCCAATGTCATTTCACTAACATAATGCCTTTTCCTGGCACTGCATGTATGTCTTGGGTCTCCAGGGTCACCCACAGGCTGAAGGGATGGCCAGGCAGGGAGCCTCATTCCTTTCTCACTGCTTCCACTACAGGGCTCCTAATAAGGACCAGAGAACAAAGCAAGATATCCACTGGTCATATCCAGAGCAGACTCCTGCTCCCAGGATGCTGGCCACCTGGAGGAGAGAAATTATCCCGCTCCAGTCATCCTCCTGCTTCTAGCCAATTTCTACTCCCTTAATTCAATTCAGCTCTTCCTGACCCCAGCAGGCTGGAGTTCCAGAGTTACTTTCAACAGATAGCACCAATTACTGAGGTGTGAAAATAGAAACCTTCGAATTTTGAGAACAAACCCAGAGAGGGGAACTTAACTGAACTGAGAAAGAAGGCTGGAGAGAAGGGAGGGAGGGATCTGAGCAAGGAGAAGGGATGACTCCCCAGCAATTAGGAGGCTTGCAAAGGATGAGTGCACAGAGGCTCTCAGAATGAGGAGACACCCAGATAGAAACCTCAGTGCACAAGAGTGCATGAGGGAGGAGCATTTAGAGCTGGCACAGTCTTTGTAGGAAAAGAAAAACAGACACTTTCCAGGCATGGTGGCATATGCCTGTAATCCCAGTGACTTGAGGATTGCTCATTAGAGGCCTGTCTTTGCCACTTAATGAGACCCAGTCTCAAAATAAAAAGGCCTGGGATGTGGCTCAGTGGTAGAGCATCCCTGGGTTCAATCCTGGTACCAAAAGAAAAGAAAAAGAAAAACAGACGCTTATAAGAGCTCCAGCAAGAGGCCTGTGAGTCATGCTGCCAGGACAGAGAGTGCTGGGGAGTCCTAATCTCTCTACTGCACACCCTGTAGTGAGCACATTGCCCACAACAGATCTAGCCAAACACAGAACAAGGAGAGGGACACATACCAGATTCACCCTCCACCTTCTCTATGCTGTCTGTGGCTAGTACAAACTCCATTCTCACTTGGGCGGGGGGGGGGGGGGGGGGGGGGCTTTGGCCCTCATTGCATACTTTCACAGGAGTCCTTCTCTTGTGCAATGCAGTGTTTAAAATACACACACACACACATAGAGGAACCTAGACACACTTTCAAAATTAGTTAATTATAACCCTGGTTTATGCTTTGATGGTTAAAACCAATTAGTCACACATTTCCTTTTTATTTTGGTCTACCATCCCCTGCAAAACTTAAATGAGGCAGGTGCCCAGCAAATATTTGAAATAATGTTTTAAACAAGATGTTCTGACTCTCTGAAAGCTGGTCTTCTTATGCATGGGATTTACTCTGGGATTAGAAATCAAATAAGAATATGCTCCCCTCCCATACATGCACCCCAATCACCTTGATAGGAAAAATGACTCTATATTTCCCTCACCCCTACAAGTTACTGAGTGAGGAGCTTAGTTCACAGAGAGCAGATACATAGCTTCAAAATATCTGTGCCAGGAAGAGACCAAGATATTTCTAAAAGTGTACAGAGATTATCTTTAATGGGAGTCTCATATTTCCTCTGCCAGGTATTCAAAGCTTCTGAGGCAGGGCCTCCCCAGCCTTGCTCTCCCCTACTTTCAAATATGGTATTCTTTCTGTCCAGCCACATGCCATTCTTCCTTCTCTTCCTAAAGTGTGTCTTCCTGTGGTCAATTCCTACAGGCCTAGCCATTATTTCATCTCTTCGCCAATCTAGCCACTTCCCCTCATACAACTTCCCCTTCCAGAATTTATTCCTGCTAAACTCTTCCAATGCTCAAAACTCTGCTTTTCCCAGCTATTAAAAGAAAAAGCAGGTAGAAAGTTTGCTCCCTGGAAATACAAGGTATAGGTTTGTGCCCTTTTCTTTTACCTCTAAGTGTGTTTTCTTATCTGCAGACTGAGTAATTATGCTGTAGAGTAACATTTTAGAGTTCTCTTCCTCTCCTGCTCCTGCTTATTATGTAAAAGAGACAGATGGAAATAGGGTGGCAGTTGACTGTCCTGGCCAGATGAGGACTCCCTGCTGTTCCAAGGATGCTAGGCCTTTCTTTGAAATTACATGTTAAGTTCCCTGAATGGGGAGGAGGGTCTACTCCTCTGTTCCCACCTGAACAGTGCTAAGGTTGAGACCAGAGCTCACCCACTTTTGTTGGATTGGTATGCCCTAAATGTGACTTGGATAACTGTTTCTGTGTGTGTGATATAAAACCATGGGCATGCCCTTGAAATAGAAACACAAATACAGGGTGAGTATCCCTTATCCAAAATGCTTGGGATGAGAAGTATTTTAGATTTTGGATTTTTTTTTTTCATTTTGGAGTATTTGTATATACATTCTGAGCTATCTTAGGAATGGGACCCAAGTCTTACCATGAAATACATTTATGTTTCATACACAATTTAAGCACATACCCTGAAGGTAATTTATGCAATGTTTAAAACAACTGGGACATGAAGCAAAGTTTGTGCATATTGACTTACCAGAAAACAAAGGTGTCATTATCAGTCACCCACATAGACAGTCTGGTTGTTTGGCATAGAGATAATTTTTCATTTTCCATCTTGTTGGTGTTCAAAGTGGAGTTTGGAACATTTTGGATTTGAGACTTTTGGATTAGTGACGCTCAACCTATTTCTCTTCTCCCTTCCAAGGATCAGCCTAATGAACACTATTCTCAGGGAAGAAATAAATCCAAGAAAGTTTGAGCTAGATCTTTGACTTTGAGAACAAGTCCTCAGGCACTTTATTGCTGGATCAGTTGTCTCCCATCCTGCTAAAGATCTCTACAATTTTCCTGAAAGGAGATGTTTTGCTGCTGCCTATGGTTTATGTCCAGTGTGATGTGTGGTAGGAATTTCTACTATGTACACTGCAGTTGGACTTGAGCCCACCACCTAAAATAAGAGAGAACTTAAAGATTTTGAACTGAATTGAATGGGACTAGCCCTCCTGAGACAGAGTTATAGAACTGTCCATTTTAAAATGAGGGCATTTCCAGGCAAAATGTGATGGATTGCACAACCTAGATATGATTGAATTTTTTTTAAAGTTCCCATACTTATGAGCATTGACAGAGTAGGAATGACACAGTTTGAAAGGACCCAGTCTAATGGGAGAGCTGGAAATACCCAGAGCTTCATATTCTAAGTTCTCTGATAATTTTCTCTTCTCCTTTTTACAGAAGGAGAATATGAGTTTCAGAGAGATGGTTTTTTGCCTAAGAGTCACGCTTCATTGCAGAGTTGCGTTTAAAACTCGGATCTCAAGGATCCCTACAGCCATGTTTTCCAGCTCCATGAGCTGTGTGGGAAGCATCACCATCTCCCTGCCCCAGAAACCCATATCATAATACAAGGCAAGGGCACTTTTGAGAAGTTTCAAAATCATGTAGGGTCAGTGGATTTAAACTGAGCTGGCCAACATCTTTTCCCACACCCTCCACGTTGTGGCCACAGCTCCTCCAAACACAGCTGTAAATCCTTTCAGTCTGTAAACACTCAGATACAGTTCCCTCCATTGCTTAGCAGCTTTGACACTAATTGCTCTACAGAGTGTGTGTAACTGGCAACACCTTATTAAAAGTGAAATATATTATACTGTCCACTTATTGCTGCTTTATAAAGATAAAGTATTCTTACTACATGGTAAGGCTGGCAAAGAAATTGACAAAGTGGTTTCTAAACAGAAATGTACACAAGGCCATTCCAGACACAGGATCTGTCTCGGTTATGCGGGGAATTTCCTTGATTTGACCTAAAGATTTTGCCTCCCCACGAATCTCTCCCGTTCACTGTCCTGACTTCTAGCTTAAAGATTAGCCTCTGAGAAGCAAGCCTGGGTGCTGAAGAAAAGACAAATGTGGTTACTCTCAAAGCTGAGAAAGCAGCACAGGGCCCATCTGCAGAAGCCATTCATCTCCTTCCTTCCAAGGAGAAAAGCAGGGTGGAGAAGAGATTGAACACAGGAAATGCTGGGCAGGAAAAACTTGGAGGAGGGAGAAAGGCAGATTTGAGCCAGAGAGTTCCAGATTTAGACAAACAGAGGACAACATAGGCTTCCTGGTGAAGACCTACCATGTCCCAAATCTACATTGAAAACAAACCTAAGATCTGCAACCACTCTGCAGACTTGCCATAGATGGTCCCCAGTTTATGAGTTTTTGACTCTGATGGTCAGTACGTGTTCATACAGACCATACTTAGACTTTTGATTTGGTTCTTTTCCCTGGCTAGCAATATGCAGTATAATGCTCTCTCATGATGCTGGATGGTGACAGTGAGCTGAAGCTCCTAGTCAGTCACACTATCAGTAGGGGAAATAAGTGACACCCTGCAGAGCGCTGTGTGGCTAAATTATAAGGCTCAGCAGGTATGGTGTATAAAACTTATTTTCAACTTAAAATGGACTTATAGGGACATAACCCCATTGCAAGTCCACAAGCATCTGTATGCTTATAACATCAGAGTATTTACCTACCACCTAACCCAGGCAAAGCCAACTATTTGACATTTTGTGATACAGGGTAAATCCATGCTGAAAAGGAACTAGATTAAACTCTTCAATTCAAATCCCCCAAAACACTTTCATTATAAACAACCCCAAATCCAAGATTACCTGCAACTCATATGGCTTGTGAGCTAAGAAAGGTATTTGCATTTTTAAGAGTTATAAAAAGAAAAATAGAGATAGAGATAGAGAAAGACCATATGAGGCCCACAGAGCCTAAAGTATTTTCTATCTGGTCATTTTAAAAAGACATTTGCCAACCCTGTCTTAAAGGAAAGAATCAGAAAGCCAAAAGAAGACTGCAGGCAGGTGCAAAGAAAAACTCTGGGTGAAAGGACAAGGACTGATGTAAAACTGCCATCAGGAAAATGATTCCCTGCTTCTAGCATAACAAACTTAGCTCAAGTGCTGAGATCTGAGTAATTGTGTTAACTGTAGTTTCTGGAAAGAGTCAGCCTGCGGGAGCCTTCGCCTTTTGTCTTGGCAGTGTTTTACTGCTGATCTCCACCCATGCCAGCATTGAGAAGTGGCCAAATGGGACAAGGTGGCCCCAGGAGCTAGCAGATAACAAGGGAGATGGAATGATGGAAAGAGGAACCTATTGTCCCTGCCACGTTTTGTGTTTCCGAGATACCAAATTGCCTGATCGCTTTGACATTTCCGAGACCAAATTAAAATGCGCCACCATGGAGACAAAATGTCATTAGCCTCATTATAAGTGATTGTGTTAAAATAAATACAAAAATAAAATGGGAATTAGTCCAAACCATTAAAATACAGAAGCAAAAATGGCCAACAGGGACCTTACATGTGACAGACTAAGAAAGGTTGAGACACCCCCTAAGGAGACAGGGAAGATGAATGTAATAGTCACAGTGAACGAGCAACAGGTTCTGCTGCCAGAGCTTGGGCACTAAGGCAATTGCAGGCTCTTCTGTGGCCCTGTCCTATGATGCATGGCCTTGCAGGGCACACTTAACCTCCCCAAATCCCTGAATTCCTTTTCTAGAAAGACAGGAGAGTAACATCATCTTTTTTAGGCTGTAAAGGAATAATGAAATGGTCTTTTGAGATGGACCCTCTTTGGGAGCTGGCCTCCTGGAAGAAAGGACTGGAAGCTTCTTGGGCAAGAACAGGGGTATGCTCACAAGGTGAATTCTTGGTTTCCTTCAGAGGGTGGGTCTGGCTTCCGGGCACATTCTTCTACTGAGAAAGATACCAGGTGAAAGGCACAGAGACTGAGGTTCTAGGGACAGCTCAGTCTGATTAAAGCTCAATGCTTATGCAGGGAAAAATCCTACCATCAAATGGCTCAGCCTCCCCAACTCGAAATCGATTTATTCTGCCGCTTCAATTCAACTGCACGTTGCCTCTTCCTTGTTTCTTTCACCTACATTCTTCTCTCACTGACAGCATGCATTCTCCATCTACTGAGTTTCTCATTGGCACTTAGTGCTGTAGTCTTTGGGACCTTATCCCTAGACAAGCAATGACTTGAACTGATGCCTCCCCCAAGATGAGGTCTTTTGCTCTCTTTTGTCTCTTACCATCTTAGGAAAAGGATATTAACTCTAATTACCACCACTGCCTGGCCCAACCATCCCCATGATGACTGCCTATGTTGAGTTCCTACTGCAGCTTCCTCCTCTCCCAACATATATTGCTAATCAATCATGGGCTCTTCAAATTGTCCAGGGAACAACTGCCTATTGATTGGAAGTTGGCACCGTTTTCTTCCTGTTGAGATTAAGAACTGTGGTTTTTGCCATGCACAAAATAAGTTTTTAAAATAAATATGAGTCTACTCAAGTGGAAGCAAAATGATAGAATAATACTATCTCACACGGCATGATATGTAACTCTGTTTTCTAAATTGTTTTTCCCATCAATAGCACCCTAGACCCACACAAAAATGATGTGATGTGATGGAAATAGATAATATCACTCATTTCTAAAATCTAAAAAAAAAAAGAGACTGTTGGAAAGAAAATGTCTTATGCAAGGTTTCACAGTCCATAGCCGAAAGAACAAAAAGCTCAGGTCTTAACACTAAGTCCAGTCCAAATTCTTGAATTACTTTGTCTGAGTTTTAAAGAGTAGAACAAAGAACTCCACACTAAAACTGTGAGAAGATTAATTCCCAAATGCCTGCAAATGGCTTGGCACATAAGGAGAGCCTCCAGAATGCTCAGTAGTAATGAGCAAAGGGGCTCAGAGGGTTTTTCTGACATGAGCTCACTAATCCTCCAAAGCTTCCAGCTCGGTCTGTGGCAGAGGATGGTCTTTCTATCTCTGCCTCTGTTCCTCCACCTGCTCAGTCATCATGATCCCTCAGGAAATGTGTGGATAAGTTAATAACACTTTTATTTCATCATTTCAAATGAGCCTGAGATAAGGATTCTGGAAAGACTGTTTGGTAAGACAGGAAGGGAAGCTTACACTGGCCAGCAGAAGAAAACAAGGTGAGGCTCATCATCCCTGATAAAATCGGAAACTGCCGTCACTGCAGAAGACAACTAAGGGAATTGCCCTAACCACATAATCAGAAAAACATTATCCTAGAATCCAAAGCAAGATGATTACCATTCCAGTGGTATGTACAAATGCTACTGACCACATGTAGTGCTGGGGATGGGGGCAAGAGCATGTGCTTTATGGATGCTTCCAGGGCTCAGGACTGACTGTTGAACTCTGAACTGGATCATGTGTCTCCATTAGAATCCATAGCTCCCAGAGAATCTGCTTTCTTTCTTCCAAATCCACAACAAACACTTGACTTCTCTGAAGTTTTTTTTTTTTTTGTCTCTGCCTATGGGCCTTCCCTCTACTTCCTTTTAACCACCTGTGTTAGTTAGATTTCTGTTACTGTGATAAAGTACCTGAGATAATCAGCTTACAAAGAGGAAAAAGTTTATTCTGGTTCACAGTGTAGGAGGTTTCAGTCCATGGGAGACTGGTCATGTCTCTTTTTATCCTGGGGTAAGGCAGCACACCATGGCAGAGAGTGCATGACAAAACTATTCACTTCATGGTCAGGATGCTGAAGAAGTGGAAGAAGGTGCTGGTGTCCCATAATTCCCTTCAAGGGCATGCCCCAACGACCTAACTTCTTCCTACTAGGCTTTACCTCTTAAAAGTTCCACCACTTCCCAGTAGCACCACAGGCTGAGACCAAACCTTTTAACACATGGGCTTTGAAAAATATTCCAGATCTCAACTATTGCAGCTGGGATTATCGATTTAAAAACTGAAGCCTATTTTCCCCTTTGCTCCATAAGGCGGGAATCATAACAGAGAAGACTTTTCTCCACTGCCCCAGTGGCTCATCTTGAGGGCCTGAGGACCAAGCAACACTGTGGACTGAGATAAGTTTTGAAAAGAAAAAAGAAAGAAAGACTTCATGAGAGGCCTGATCTCCAGCTGAGAAGACTGGTTTTTTCAGAGGTGGAAATCATGGACTCCCCAGGAGCAAGAGGTTGTGAGAAGCATGCTAACAGGGGACAGACACCAGGTTCAAAGCCTGGACTGGCTGCAATGAGTCCCAATTCCTGAGTGTTCATTAGAATTACAAAAGACCAGGGCTGTAAGGCACCTTACAGGATCACCTACTGTGGCCTTATATCATGGAGAAAGAAGTGGGGGTGGGCAAAGTCCAGGGGCAAACCCAAGACCATGCAGCCAGGCAAAGCCTGGGAGGACAGAGTTCAAACTGCTGACTCCTCAAGCTCCTCTCCCAGGGCCATGTGCACTCACCCTTGGTAGTTAGGAAGAATTCCTGTCCTCAGGTAGTTTACTCTGATCTTGGAAAAATTCGAAAGACAATTGCAGAAGTTATCAAAAAAGGAGTAAATCTTTGAGGTCCCACATGCTTCAGGGCTAAAAGGCATGTTATAATTTTTCCCCAACACTGAATATAGGCATCTCCAGAAAAGTTCTTCATAAATCCTGTTATCTGATGTCCTACTCTGATCAATTAAGAACCTGGGTATCAGGGCTATTTTAAAGTTCTCCCAGGTGGTTTCAATGGGCAGCTACAGTTGAGTATCATTGCTCATGGAGGTCAGAGAGAAAAGAGTTTGTTCTAGGAGAAGGTGGCAAGGAAAAGTTACTTGGAAGGTTATGTATGTGAGTTGGGTTTGGGATAGAAATCAGAGAGTAAGATAGACAGAAAGTACACAATTCTTCATATCTAGACTGCTGGTCCAAGAACCCTAACTTTTAGGAGCAAGACGAAAACCAAGAAATATTAGATGTTGGTGTCTTCTTTCTCTGAAACTTTGTTTCTGCTTTCTGCGTAACAATCCAAGTGATTGATGCTTTTCGTTTCCCAAAGGCAGCAAGTGAGGTGGTTTTAGAGAAGGTCCCTTGCCCTTAGAGAGAAGGGCCTGCGTGCTTAGCCCAAGGACCCTGGCTGACCCACCATCATGCTGTAAGATCAGCCTGCAGCAATCATCTGGGAGTAATGCAGGTAATGCTTTCTCTGGCTTAATAAGGAATTAGCCCTAGGCTCCTTATCACTTGGAGGAGTGGGAAGAAGAAAAGTAATTGCAAAGAGATCTTTCAAATGTCATCTCTCCCTTGGCTTTTCACCACAGAGCTCATCTGCCTGTGTCAGCAGCCTCATTTCTCCAAGTCAGATGCAGCTGGGCACAGACCCAACAGCCAGGAAAGAGCTGAAGGCTACTAGAGTCAGGAGTGAATATTTGCCATGCTTCCCACCCCTTGCTTGGCATTACCCCACTGCCACCCAATCAGGAGAACAGGACAGGCAGAAGGGAACAATGCTTCCCAACACTCTCCTGCTGGCTTTCCCAAGGTCTCTTTCTGCAACTTGGCAGCAGTGACAATGTTGTTCAGTATTTACACTGAGATTGTCTTAAAAATCGTCTAAAGCTTCATATGACTATTCTCAGTTAACCTTCTCCCATAGATCTACATCAGGGACTCCAATCTCTTTCTAGTCCAATACACTAAATCAGAGAGAAGGTATCCAAGTTGTCCAGGTATTTGAGTAGTCAGCAACACTGTGGTTCCTCCCCTATTTAGCTAACCTGCTTACATAAGATGTTCCATTAAGATATTTATTCAGTGAGTATTTATTGGGCATGCACCACCTTTGGGACCCACCTCTTTTCACAGGGCACATTACCCAAATTTCAGTAGTACTACAGGAAAAGTAGTGAGGGCTTCTGAGGAAGTTCTTAAATGGAGAATTCTGCTAAAGGTTTGCATATAATTCCATGCCCCTAAAATTTCATGCCTGTATCTATGTAGTCATTTGACTTATTCTCAGCTGATCACTGAGCAAGAAGCATCCTTTGGAGAAATGCAAGTTTCTGTAGGCAAGAAGCCTTGCTCAGGCTGATCTTCCACCACCCAGGAGCTTGTTCATGAGGCGGTTTTAGTTTTGTCATTTCAAGCTCAAAAAAGAGACCATCATATTTTCTGAATGCTATTTCTTTGGTAAAGTCCCAACAGGATGAAAGTGTACTCATCTGGGAGAAATTAGACCTTATTTATGTATCCTGTTTTCCTAAAAGTTGCTGTATGAATTGGTCCGATCAGTTCATTTTGAAGATATGAGCCTACTCATTTGTAAACCAAGCTTTGGCTTAAATGGTCCTAAGGTTTTTTATGTTTCTAATAATTTGTGGCATTGAATTGGCCTACCCATGTCTTGGGCTTCTCTTCATGCCCTAGTGTTAAATACTGAAGAGACTGTTATGAATGGAGTCTGTACTATAATACCATCTTGATTCCTTTAGTTGTATACTACAGTAATTTGGGATGACATGTGGTTCAGAACTTTGTGCCTAATCTAAGGCCTGCATGTCACTCATTCACTGCTTATTGCCTTGACCCACCCATCAGTTTACCCACGTTGCTATAGATGAATTGCTCATGATTGTATATAACCAATTCCCTGAGCTCATTTAAAGTTGACACTACCTAGAACTTAGTGTTTGCCCTCTTATCTTCTCTTTCTGCATCCCTTTTCCTTGTGGTTTCATGCAGGCTTATGAATTTAAATATTCCTTGTATACCAGCCACTCCATCTGCGGGACTCTGGCTCAGAAAATTCTCTCTCTCTCTCTCTCTCTCTCACACACACACACACACATCTCATTACATGTCCAACTACCTACTCAACATGTCCAATAGACATATCAAGTTCAACTTGTCCAAAATAAACTCCTAGTCCACACTCTCCAAAACCCTGTACCACCCATAAATCTCTATTGCAGTTGAAGGCAACTTTATTATTTCAATTGTTCCAAGTCAGAAAATTTGGAGTCCTCCTTGAAAACACTCTCGCCCACCTCATCTTCTGCCAGGCTGGTGACTCTGCCTTCAGCATACAGCCACGATCTACCACTATCATTTCCTCTGCTGTCATCCTGGGTCATGTTCCTGTCATCTTGTGTGTAGGGTACTGCAACAGCCTTCTAGGTAGTCTAACTCTTTCCACCTTCAACGGCCAGAGTGTGCTTTTAAATCAAGTGAGATTGTGCTACTCCTAATAACCATCTATAAGAATTCCACATCAAACTCAGAGTAAAAGCCAAACCCTTTATAGAGGATGTTTGTCAGCTTTGTATTACAAAGCAAAATACCTGAGGTAAACAGGCAAAGAAGAAAAGTTTACTTTGGAACATAGTTTTGGAAGTTTCAGACCATGACCACTTGGTCCCATGGCTTTGGATCTGTGGCAGCACAGTGTGTCATAGAGGAAACATGTGGCAGAGGAGGCCTATTACTCATGGCAGAGAAACAGACTAGGGTCTCAAAATCCCCTTCAAGAGTGTATCCCAATAACCTAAAACTACTCACTATCCACCCCCTTTTAAAGGTTCCACCTCCTCCCAATAGCACCAAGCTGGTTACCAAGCCTTTAACACATGAACCTTTGGAAGACGCTCATCTGAATTATAGCAGAGAACAACACAGCTCACTTAACAGAGTTCCCATCACTTTTCTGTTCACATCTCCTTGCTTCCTCTGCTTGAGCCACACTTGCCTCAGTGCTATTCCTTAACTAGATAGATTACACTCATGCCTTAGGGTCTTTGCGCTGCTCATTCTAGACATCCTTGCTTCCTTTAAGACTCTGCTCAGGTAAGACCTTCAGAATGAAGCCTACCCAGACTTGCTTGTCTAAAACTTCAGCTCTCTTTCTTAGTATTCTCACTGTTCATATCTCAATATACTTCATTCTCTTTATCCATATCCTAACATACCAAAAATTCATTTATGTATTGTACTTTCTGTTTATTATTAGATTCCCTCTACTAGTATATAAACTTCCCAAGGGCAAGAATTTTGATTTGATACATTCTCAGATGGATTCCAAAGTCAAAGAAAAGTGTTTGACCATGCTGGCTGGGGGCTTACTACATCTTTGTTAAATGAATGAAGTTAAAGAGCAATGGCCACATCTGAAAAGATAGAAAAAAATAAATGATTCTTCCTACTCTCACCCAGTCACTCAACACAGCACTTCCGACGCCAGTTATGAGGGGTTTATCTATACATAGCAAACAATTTGCCAGAGCACAACAGTTGGATATCCTATGATTCAGTCCCATTTCTACACTGTCTACCGTGAGATAGCACCAGATTCCACAAGACTCAGGGATTAATTCCCACAGAACTGTATCCTACATCAGATGCCAATTGCAATTCCCAGATTGTGAGCTGAGCTTCTGAATAAACAGGGGTTCCCATACCCCCTATTTGGGTTTGATTAGTTACTAGAGTGGCTCACAGAACTCAGCAGAATATTTTAATTGTATTTTCTCACTTATTATAAGGAATATTGCAAAAAACATAGACACATAGCCAAATGGAAGCGATTCGTAGGGCAAGGCATATGTGAAGAGATGTGGAAATCCACTCCCTTTCTGGGTAGCCCACCCTCTAAGCACCTTCATATGCTGGAAAGTCCTCTGAACCTTGTCCTTTTGGGGTTTGAAGGAAGCTTCATTAGGTGGCATGATCAATTAAATCACTGACCATTGGTGATCAATTCATCTTGCAGCCCTTCTCTGCTCCCCAGAGGCTGGGGGATTAGGAGTTGAAAACTCCTACTGTCTAATCACATGGTTTCCCTGGAAACAAGCCTTCATCCTGAGGCTGTCCAGGAGGTGCCCAACAGTCACCTCATTAGAGCAGAAGATGCTCCTATCACCCAGGAAATTCCAAGGGATTTAGGAGCTCAGTGTCCTATGCTCCTATCACTCAGGAAATTACAAAGGTCTTAGGAGTTCTGTGTCGGGAACCAGGAGTCCAAATGATTCCCTTGGCACCCCCATCTCCAAGGGTATTAGGAGCTCTATCTCAGAATATGGTGCAGTAGCCAATATATATTTCTTAATATATCACATTATTACACCAGGTTAATGAATTTCCAAGAACTCCATGAGCAATTACATATATCATTATACTGAAATTTGAGCACAACCTACAATTAAAAATATCCTTGAAGTCATGAAAAAGAATTTGATTTTATTGGTCCTGCTATCTAGAATTTATAAATGTAGGGGTTATAGTTCTATCTGGGTGTAAACAATATAGAAGATTTGAGAGAAAATGTATTATATCTTTGATAATGTATAAAACCCCAAACATAAAAATATAAGAATAATTATAAATAAAAACCTAAGGTTTCTCACACCCTTGACTCCATTCATAACATGGATATTTAGCAACTTGTGGGGTTATGGGAAGTTGAGACTTCACCAGCACTATCCATCATTTTTCTGACATTTAAATTACACAAACAAAATCTGCAGTGTGATGAGAATACTGCTGCATGGACCAAAAAGCCCTACCATTTTTCTAGACACTGCAATTTGGAGGATGGCAAGGATTTTTCTCCTACCTCTTTCCCACTGCTTTATACCCTGCCAGCTATTTCCCAGCCAATCCCCAGACATAACTGCCTGTGGTTATTGTGTTTCTCAGTTGGATTCTCCATGAGAGGATCCTCTGCTATACTTTTAAAAACCACAAGTCAAACTCCACCTCCTCTGAGAAATCCCAGGGGAGAAAACTAGTGAACTCCTTCATCTCCTCCTTTATGCCTTTGTAGAACTGTTTATGCAAAAGAAGGCAGACACAGCACATTGTGCTGTGTTAATGTGTACATAGGATTGTCTCCTGAGTGGAGGACTAGGGAGAGTGGACTGTCTCAGCCACCTACTCTCCTGAGCGCCTGACTGCTGGCAGAAAACAAGTGCACAATGAATATACTGCATGAAGAACTTGCAGAGTCATTGCCTATGGACTTGCTCACAGAAGTAGCTTCTACCTAAACCAAATTTGGCATTTATAATGGTTCATGAAAAGATCCTAATCAGTGAGCTAGATCACAGAGATTAACAGTTTAATTTTTAAAATATTGTTGTCAGGAACAGAGCAGCAAAGAGATCAGGCCAGTAATCAGCTGAGTATGGGAAACAATTATGATTCTGAATCCCAAAAAGTCAGATCTTATTCACCAAGTCCCCCAAGGACTCTGGAGGAGTCTGCAACAGTAAGAATCAGAGAGCACATGCTACAAAATATAGTGACACCAGCAGGTCCAGACCATAAGGAAAATATCCCAGAAATGCAGGTGGTTCACATCTCCAGGTCTTATGCTCTAGTATTGTCAGGGTTTATTGCAGGGGTCATAACAGACTTCGAAGAAATTGAGAAATCAGTATGGGAAGGCTGAGGAAGTAACTATCAGATATGCCTTCTGCAATAGTTACTTACTTCTAAGGAAAGAAGTAACTGCTTCCTAAGTTTGGAACCTGAGACATTGACCTGTTAAAAGTAGAATTTATGCTTTGGTTCCCAGGTTACTCCCAAATGGGATTATAGAGAAAAGGAAAAACCAAACACCCTGCTTTCTTTTTATCAGTTCCACTGCACCTGTGTCTGCTCTGGTATCCTCACTTGGAGCATTTGGCATTGGATATTCTGAATGTTCTGCAAAAGAATTTCCTTTGCACTAAGAGAAACCTCTAAAGACCCAAGTCGAGGAAATGGTTCAAATTGTCTTAGCATCCTTGACTGATCTCAAAAACTCTACTGCCATAATTGTGGTTAAGTCTACACTGTTGTTTACAACCTTCTATTTTTTAGATACTGCCTTTTAGTTTACTTTTAGATATTAGCCTATAGGAACCTTATCTAAGCTGTCACTCTCACTCCTGATTACCCCCAAGCTAATAGACAAAATCTAAGTGTGCCCTAAAGACAGTTGCTGGAGCAGTTTGTCTAATAACAATCACATGCTCAATGAGAGAGGCAGTCCAACTGAATAGCAATGTAGTCATGGTGCAAGATTTCTTGAATATGTTTTATTCTACACACGCCATTACATTTCAGACAACAACCCTACTACTATACCTAATAGTACTATTATCAAGCATGTTCTTATTGTTAGTCATTCTTCAAAAGTATTCATCTAAGAGCCCTTGGAAAAGATGAAGAAGTTGATTACCTGGTTTTACAGGTTCTGGATAGACCAAATTTCCACTGAAATAAATAAGCTGAAAACCAGAAGCTTCTCACAGACTTAAACCAGAGCAGGCCAGGGGTGTAGGCTGATGATACAAGAAGAGAAGGCCATCCTTTCACTAGCTGGAAGAAGACAGCTAGCATAAGTTAGAGGGGTTGCTAAGATACTGCACTGACCATTTAAAATCACAGAGCAGTAGTTTCCAACCTAGAATGATTTTGTCCCCCAGGGGACATTTGGCTATGTCAAGAGACATTTTTGAGTCTCATAACTCAAGAGGTGCTACTAGCATCTGGTAGGCAGAAGCCAGGGATGCTGCTAAAAATTCTACAACCCATGTGACAACCCAACAACAAAGTATCCTGCCTAAAATGTCATGTGTACACAGTTAAGGTACCATTCCACAGAAACATTAGGAAATCAAGTTCAAGAAGCTAATACAAAACCATAACAATTAGAAACAAACATTCCTGAAAGATAGAAACAGGTTTGTTTAAGTAGGAAATTTAAGGGGGCATGGTAAAAATATTTCATTTACTCCAGGAATAGGCCAGGGCTTGTGGATTTTGCCTAGGAGGGTTGAAAAAGCCAGTTTCTCTAGTATTGGAAACTGTAGCTTTCTCAGGGCTGTCCATGAGTCCTAGCTTAACTTTACAGCGTGGGTGGTATAACGTCAAACCAGAAAAGGTCGACATATGGAGGAAAACATTGGCTCACACGCCTACTTATCTCGGTCAGCCCAGCAACACTGTGTCAGGCTGGGTCCTCTGAGAACCAGACATCAAGACAAGTTTAAATGTGCAAGACATTTGTCAGGGGAAGCAACTGTGAGAGAAAATGAAGAAGGAGCCAGGAGGGCCAGCAGACAGACGGCTGTGCCAGCCTGGTCCATGTTGAAGGTGAGAAGGCAGGCGGGAAAGGGTGGGCGGAAGCAGACAACACAGTGCAGTTCCCAGGGACGTTGAGAGAGCTGCTTGCGAGCCTTCAGGTCAAAGTCACCCGTCAGAGGGGACCATGTCTCCCCAAAGTGTCCCTGATGTGGTATCTTTACCGCATTCAGTCATGGACTGAGAAACACAGGCTCAAAGAGAGCAGAGTGATAGACTTCAGAGAGCTGCCATTGAGGTTCTCAGTCAACCACACTTCCTACAGCCACATATCTGACAGCCCCACTCTCACGGCCACCACCAATTCTGGGCTGCACCTGAGTCCTCTCAGGACAACGAGGCTCAGGAAAAAGCAGCTGGTTTCAAATTTTCCTGTTTTGACTCTTTTTTTATGTATCACTATTAATATGTTTTAATAATATTTCTTTGAAAGAATTCTAACCTTGCCTCAGCTGGACTTCTCCCCGGGGGAACAAACACTTCAAGCCTATACCAGGAAAGCAAGAATCTCAGTGTCTCCGGGCTAGCTGGTACCAGCGACAGAGCCAGGACAAAGGGAGAAAAGGATGGGAATGTGGAAGGAAGACTCGTGAACAGTTGGAATGGATGGTCCCTTTCCTTAGTTTTTTCTTCTTGCAAAGGCTGTTTTACATTTATTTCCCTTCAATGGTCTTTTCTTCTTTTTCTTCTTCTTCTTCTTTTTTTGATAAATGAGGGACTATTCTGGATGCTGGTCTGTATCCACTGATGTGTTACCCATTTTTACCACAAAGGTAGTATTGTTGAAGAATATTACAGCTGCTCCAAGATGGGGGTCTGCCATAGCAACTGAATTGTACCAATATCCAGAGTGATTTGTGACCAAGGACACATCATCGTGCTCAGTCCCAGAGGGAAGCACTCAGAGCTGAGCCATTAGGAACATCTTGCCAAGGATGATTTGACATTTCTGCCTTGACTGTAGTCTGAAACACGTGGCGTGATTTAGTGCAGTGGTCTCAAAGTGGTGCTTGTCCCCAGGGCTGCTCTGAGTGTTATATTGATGTGAAAGGAAGGAATATTAGAATTCCTATTTTTATCTTATACTTTTTCTCATTATATACATGTAGTGATATACACATATATCATTTACACATAAATAAATACATATTGTATGTACATGCTTACAATGTTTAATTGTAGAAATATAAGAGTTCATAAACAAAAATTTGAGAGACCACTTATACTACAGTGGGTCTTCATTTTCTTTGAAGAATAGAAAGTGATGACATAAAGCTAGTGAGAGTGGAACTGCTGTGGTGAGAAAGAGCAGGCGAAGTCTGGGAGAGGGAGCCTAAAGGAGTCTGGATTATATAACAGAAACCACAGCATGGAGCATGGACCAGGGAGTAATTGAGGGGCCTTGTGTTGGGGAAAGGATACTAATTAGAGCTGTGGAAACCTCTGAGAAAAGCCATCAGTGTCAGGGTCCAAATAAGGATGTGATAGCTAGGCAATGAAACTAAACAGGGTCAGAACCCAAACAAAAAGACATATTTTTGGAGCAGGAAGAAGATGACTAAAGGAATCTCCTAACCCAAACCGAGTAAGTGAATAACTACTGCAGCTCTTTAAAAGGTATCTCTGGCCACAGCCATATGCAGAGAGAGGGCAATCAAGGATGTCCACCTGGGTGAACATTACCTACCAAAAATAAGTAAGGAAGACCCAAGGACCCTTAAGTCCCCTTCTATTTCTGCCATCCTGAGGCTGGAGGAATGTTCATCAAACAATACTTTCTTCTGCACTATGTAGCCCATGACATCTATGCTTACGATGCTACCAAAAGATAGCCTTCAGAAGGCCCTGTGCTAGCCAAAATGGTTAGCAAGAGAAGCAGGGTATGTAGGGGTGTGTATCTGTATATGTTATGTGTGCATGTATGTGCATGGGTGGTATGTATATGTGTAAGGCTGTGGGGAAGGAAGGCTATACATGAGTGGTATGTGTATGTATATGGGTGTGCAGGTTAATGTGGGTGTATTTGTGAGTGGGTGATGTATGTATATGTGTTTATATGGGAGGACGTATGTATGGCTGATAAGTGCACAAGTGTAGGGGGAGGGTGGGGCATGTCTGTATGAATGTGTATGTGTGTGTCTATGAGTAGGTGGTGTGCATGAGTGTGAATGTCTATATGGAAGGATGAATGGTTGGTTTGTGTACAGGTGTAGATGAGGGTGGGTGTAGATAGGTAAGTGGATGGGGGTGGTGTATAAATGATGTGCATGTGTGTGTATGAGTAGGTGCTAGGTGTATGTATGTATGTATGAGTAGATGGTGTATGGATGGGTGAATATGTTCTTGTGTGTGAGTGGATGATGTATGTGTACGTGGGTGGTATGTGTATGTGTGTGGATGGGTGAACACTATTTGTGTGGGCATGTACATGCATGTGTGTGGATGACTGGTGGGTTCTGTAATATGGATCTGTGAGTGGGTGGTGTGTGTATAGATATGTGGGTGATGTATATATGGGTGTGTATATATCTGTGTGATGTGGATAGGTGCATGGGTGGGGTTTACATATGTGTATGTACTATGTGTATCCATGTATGTGTGTATTTGGGTGGTGGTATGTGTGTATATGAGTGTATTATAGCTGGGTGGATAGTTTGTGTATGTGCATATATATTGTGTGTATGAGTGTGGGGTTGTGGAAATGTGGGTGATTTGTGTGTGTGGCTATATGGGTGATATGTGTGTGGGTATATATGTGTGGGTATGTGGTTGGTGGTGTGTATGTATATGTATACTGTGTGTATGGATGTGTGTGAGTGAATTGGCTGGGTGGGAAAAGTGTATATATGTACTATGTATATAGGGAGGTGTGTGTGTCTGAGTGGTGGGGTGTGTGTATGTGTACTATATGTATTTTTGTGTGTATGAACATATAAGAGGTGGTGGTGGTGGTGGTGTGTGTGTGTGTATGTATAGCCAGGTTGATGGTCTTCAAGGATGGAAGGTGGGAATCTATTGAACATACCCAGGGAATCTGTGCTCAACCTTCAGGATTTTTATATTATCTGAGTTGCTACAGCTTATGTTTTAATACCTTAAGCATCAGCCTGCTCACAGGGGTGTTTGCCCCTCTGGGTGATGGCTGATAAAACCCACGTGCCACCTCAATACAGGAGAGACTATGCACTGTGTGGGAAACCCCTTAGGGCTCAGGTTTTCTCCTCCAAGATTCTGTCAGCTCTCCTTGCTGACTCATCTGCTGCCATCTTAGTCCCTGCCTTACTTGGTGACCTAGTGCTTTACCTTTATCTTTCTTTATGCAGGTAAACCATCCCTAATCCAAAAATCCAAAGCCTGAAATTCTCCAAAATTCAGAACTTCCTGAGTGCCGATGTGATACTTCAAGTAGAAAATTCCAAACCTGACCTCATGTGACAGGCCTCAGTCAAAATGCAGGTGCACTAAAAATACTGCATAAAATTACCTTCAGACTATTGAGGACGGTATATAAGAAACATAAATGAATTCTATTTAGATTTGGGTTCTATCTCCACAAAATCTCATTATATGTATGCAAATGCCCCCCATTTTTTTTTTGAATCTGAAATTTGAAACACTTTTGATCCCAAGTCCTTTGAAAAATGAATATTTAACCTGCTTTTTCCTTCTGGACATTCCTAGTTCCTCTTTCTCTTTAACTTTCTTTCTGATTCTAGCCTTTGTTTTCTGGCTTCACACTGACTCTGCCATCACCACCAAATGTTCAGTGAAATACAAAAAGAGCCTTCAAGCAATCTCAAGAAAGTAATTAAGATATTTCTTACATATTAATTTAATTGTGCAAAATAAAGTCCAACCCCAGGTCTAAGTGAGAGATCTCCTGGTGGTGAAGCAAGTCATACAGCTGGCATCTGGGAACAATAACAGAAGGACAAGGTAAATTGAAGGGCTTTCTCTTTACTGAAAAATCTATCATGGCCCCTTTATTCCCAGATGTCAGCACCAAAAAGTAGCAGAAAAAAAAATAGTCACAAGAATTTAAAATAAAGAAGAGAGAACACGATGCTTTGGCAGGGAAGAAACTGTAATGAATCTTCTCAGATTTCTCCAGCCTCCTCTATCCTCCTTAACCCTCACTCAGTGCTTCTGCTCTTAAACCACAGCATAAAATATGATTTTGTTACGCAAAGCTCTTTTGCTTTCCTGGGCACACAGACTCCATTGGTGTTTCAAGAAGACTAACAGAGTAGAAATGTCAGTGGTTTCTCTGCACTTCCAATCTACAGGCAGATGTGCCTGCTAGACAAAACTGACTTCAATCAGCCATACTCTGTGCTGTCATGTGGACTTCCAAAGTAGCATCCGCTGTTTCTATAAACTTGACCACACGGACACAACTTCTGCTGCCCCTGGATAAGAGCCAGGGCTGGGGACTTACAGGCTAGGGAGTAAGCCATCCAAAGCCAAAGACAGAGGGGCAACCTTACACCTCTGAGATTCTGCCCATCCAAAGCTAGACCTAGTGACCTTTGTAGAAGTTAAAATACCACACAGAACAAATTTACCAATTTCAAGGAGAGCTACAGTAGTTTACTATCTGACCCTAGACAAAACCTGGTGTGTGAATAAGGTCCAGATACTCAGAAGACTTGGTCTCAAGGGCCCTTTACAGAACTGTACATCAGCTTACCGTCTCTACTCTTTGCCAAGTCTTTTTCTGCTGCTACCAAGAAGTTGAGCTTTTTGAATTAGGGCAGGGTATAAGACAAGTAGGTGACCCCTTTGCCCTCCCAAGAACACCATTGAATCAATGGCTCTCATTCTGGATTCAACCCAGCATAAGCTGGAAGGATGTGTGGGGGCCCAAGAATCTATATGGCTTCCCTACAAAGAAGACTATAATTCCTAGGAATTTACCAGTCACCCCTGTGGGAAGAAACTAACCAAGCCCTTATCTAACATGTGTTCAGAGAAGCCAAAGAGAACCCCATTTTTCCTCAAAGTATCCTTTCTATCAATGCACTACATCTTGAAATTCTATTTTTATTAATGACACCAATCACAGGAGACAGTTGTCATCATTCCAGACCTGACTTTAGGTTCCACAATGGGACTCTTCCTTAATGCATTCCAGACCCCTATCATCACAACCCAAGTGGGAGAATCCACACTCTTTGCCAGGGACAAAGTAGCTCAGCTAGAAACACAGAAACCACTTTCTAGTGCTTTCCAAGCAAACCAAATACTGCTTCACACCAGGGGAAATGAATGCAGGAGTCTCCTCAAATAGACCTCCTGAGTCAAAATGGAAGTTATAGGCACTTTAAGATGTGTTCCACTACTAATTACAACCATAACCCACCATATATAGAAAGAAAGAAAGTAACAAAAAAAAAAGAAAAGAAAAATACCAGGACAAATATAGCCTAAGAGATGCACGACCTGTCAATTGGAACTACACAGCACTTCAGAGACAGTATGTATTTTTGTTCTTCTTGTCTGGTGACCTTTGGACCACCCTGAGAAGTAGGTAAAGTAATTTTTTCACCCTATTTTATAGAGAGAATTAAGATTCTTGGAGAAATAAACTGCTTGCCCCAAACCACTGGGTTTATAAGTACAGACTCAAAACCCAAGACCATGTTGTGGCCTCACTATTGTCCATGCTTTCGCAAAGTGGTCACAGAAGGGGAGTGATTTGCTCTAAAAATGAATAATTTAGACTGGGTGTGGTGGTCCACACCTGTACTCCTAGCAATTAGGGAGTCTGAGGCAGGAGGATTACAAGTTGGAAGACAATCTGGAGGACAATCAAGTGAAACCTTGTCACAAAAATAAAAAGAACTGGAGATGTAGCTCAGTCATAAAGTACACCTGAGATCAATCTGCAGTATAAATTAATTAATGGAAGACAGGAAGAAAGAGTCATCTGGGTCATCAGAAGCAGCCCAATCTTCGTGGCTATTATAAGGCTAAGCTGGTGACAGCTATTAGTGTTCCTATATTCCCAAGACTGTGGGGGACCCATCAGGAAAAGATGCAGAATCTTGATAGTCGTTTTCATCATCCCTTTTCTTCTGGGCTTCACCCAAAGAGGCATCTATCCCAGTGCCAAGTAAGACTGGGAACTCTTCTCTCCATGGGATAAAGCCAGGGGACTCCCAAGGAAACTCCAGCTTCTCTTGGATCCTGTAGACTGATGGGCTATTTCCATCTGCCATATCCTCTTCTTCCAACATTCTCCTGTCTTTGAAGAGTACAGGAAATTCCTTGGCATTGGGCTATTCATAAGAATCAAGTTGGCTTGTTCAGAGAAGGCAAAGACTTCCTCAGGCCTATAGTTCTAGGAATGGGAATGTCTCCAGGTACTTGGCCTCACCACTGCTATGCTTCAGCAGTCTTACTATCCAATCACGTGTCTTACCATCCAATCATGTCCTTCTCATTCTGCATTTGTCTAAAATTACTTGAAGCTATCATTTTGATTGTGCCCATTTCTATGATGTCAATTGTGAAAGTAGTGGTAGTAGTGGTAGGAGTTGGGAGGTGAGGAGACATATCTCTTTCTGCTCTCTCACTTGTCAGCACATGTCATAGTTGCTATGCACATAAATGTAAAGCATATGCTATTTGACCATGAATCATTAGATTCTCAGTATGAATTTTCTCTTGACTTAGGGCAGAGCCAAGTTCAAATAGATATTTAAAAACAAAGGCATAGTGGCATAGTGATGATAAAAGTAGGTGCCCATCACAGTGTATAGACCAACAGTTTGACCTGATACATGTCAGGTTGACACATACCTCATATTTGATATTATACTACCCTGAGCATATTCTTCCTCCTAACAAGGAAAAATATATTTCTAGAAGCCTCCCATCTCAGTTACAAAAGTCATTCAAAGTATGAATATGCTGCTGAAAGGAACAAGACTTCTCCCTTGCTTTTTGACTCCAGACAGTAAAGCTGGGTTTTTTACCCATTGAGTTACCCTGTGCACTAAACTGAGAGAGAATCAGAAAGATAAATTAGTGGCCAAGGTTTTACGTCGATTTTCCAGCAGGTTGTCAGACTAAGAGGCAAAGTTCAGCTCAGCCCTTTGCTATCATGTTGAAATGACCCCATGCAGGTTTTGAGAAGACCTATATTAAAGAATGGGCTCAGCCAGGATGAGACCATGTGACTTTAGAGAAGATATTCAGGCACCCTTGGCCTCTATGCCTCATCTGTAAAAGGAAATGAATAGTCTAGACAATTTCCAAGGATGCTCTCAATTCCAAGGACCCCTAAATTAATTATGGTGATTCTAAAATGTTTGCAGGAAGCCATAGATTTCACCCTCTGCTTAGCAGGATCTAGATCATGGGCTTCAGGGGAACTTAACGTTTTAGTATAAATATGATAAGGTTTGTGAAATGGTAGCATTTTGGGTACCCACAAATCATTTGAGGGTTCAACCCAAAGCTTCTTCCAGAATGAAGCAACTGCAGGCAGAATTCAGCAAATCATACAACTGGGCTCTTCATCAACTTTTTGATGGATAGAGAAGTTGAGTGATGCAATTTCAAGCTCCTACATTAGACCCTGAGAGGACTCCAGTTAAGGGACTGAGATTGTGAGACTTTAGGAAAGGGTGGGAATTCCAAAAGCAACCTATTCCTTTTTCCAGGGCAAAGTGACAATAAACTGAAAGAGGAGGCTTACACGCATGAATTCCAGAATCTTCTCAACACTCCCCCAGAGACTGTCAGTGTTTACCATGGGACAGCTTCTATTTTCAGTGTTAGTGAGTGAACAATGGGTATACTTTTTGATTTCATCTTCTGCAGCTTCTGCAATACATCTTTGATTTCCTTTAAGGACTCCCAAGTTCTTTAGTTTCCTTTATTCCAACTGCCACTTCCTAAGATCCAAGACACTACCATATCCCATGTGAACCACTGCAGCGGCCTCTCATCTCACTCCTTTCTGGTTTGTTCACCCCTAACCCATTATGCAAACTGCAACCAGAATGAGATTCCAAAATGTAACTATGATCCACATCTCCAGCACAGGAATCACCTCATTGGTATTCTATCATTTAAACAATTAAGGCCAAAATAATTAACATAACCTCCAAAATCTGTCTCCATCTTCTGACTCTTCCCAGCCTGCCAGCCTCATCATGTACCAAACTCTCTTTATCTGCATTCCAGCTGGATGGGAGAGTGTGCTCTTATATTTCCTGCTGTAGAACCCCTGCATGTCCTGATCACGCTTGCCTTCCTCCTTGCACCTGGATCATTTCTTCCTCATTTCTCATGTCTCCACTCAGTTGCCACTTGCACAAGGAAGTATTCCCTGGCCTCTGAGGCAGGATCCAGCCCTCTTTGCAGGCAATCATAAAACCACACACCTCCCCATCTATGAACGTATTTCAATTGTAATTTCAATAGGTGTTTGTATGATGCATGTCTGTCTTTCCCACTAGACTGCAAACTTCACAGCAGCAGAGACCATAAAAATTTTAGTTCGGGAATTGCATTTCCAGTGCCTAGTATAGCATTTGTCATATAGTAATCACTCAATAAATAACATGTAAAATAAATGAATGTTCTTGGTACTATAGAGCATTCAGAGATGAATAAGGCAAGATCTCTGTTATTTGGAGTCCCACAATTATGATGAAAAACTCTCAAGCATACTAGGTTTTGGCAAAGTACAAAAAATGATATAGCCCTTTTTGTATTTCCTCTGATTTGCTGAGCCCCTATCTTTCCATATTGACATCAACCCATTCAAGTATCAGTTGGCCTTGGGTGAGTCACATGGCATCACTTGTATTTTCCCATCCCTAACCCAACATTTTACTTCTTAGGAACACTTCTTGTTGGCTCTGTGAGCATGACTCTAAATTTCAAATAATTGGGGGACACTTTAACAGACTCCCTGATTAAATGTGCTGAGAATTTGAGTTTGCATTAAACCAATAGCCCACATTAGGGCCCACATCTGTGTTTACAGAACAACTCTCACTCTCAGGCGTGTCTGTTGCAACACGTGATGTGAGATCCAAAACTATGCAGCTCCAGCTCTGAGCTGCTGTACATGTGTTTGGTTGGTAGTTCAGAGCTGGTGTTTATTGACAAGCATGAACTCTGGAATGAATAATCATTCTAAGCATTCACCACACATTTTCATCTCCCATTAGCAAAGCCCGTCCCCATGCCTCTGCAGATGGGTAATCTGCTGGGTGGTGGGCCCCAGGGCCCCAGACACTTTTGAGGATTCAGTGGGATGGAGCAGAAGCATAGAGCAGAATAAGCTGACACTTAGTAGTGTGACCTTGGCTGGTGACACATTCATTCATTCACTCGTTCATTTACAAATACTTCATGAGGGCTTATTCTCTGCCACTGTGCTAGGCACCAAGGGTATATTGGAGAACAAAATGGATGCAGTTCCTGTCTTTATGCATGACGTTAGAGGGAGGAAAGAGATAAAAATAAAAAATAAAAAAGAACTACTTTGAAATATATACAAATTCACAGTATTAGGGAGGAAAAGCCTATTCTAAGGACTTGCATAATAAATAAGGAGGTCAATTCTACCTTAAAGCATCAAAAATGTTCTCCTGGAAAAGCAATATTTAAGACAACTTCTGAAGGATGGAAATAATGTTTAGCCATAAAAAAAAAAAGACAATCAGAATTTTTAAGCTGGAGTAATCTGACAGAAAAACATAACTTGTTGAAGAAGTGAGATTGTCCAAGAAAAAACAAAACAAAACAAACAAACAAACAAACAAACAAAAACAAAGCCATGAGCTGGAAGGGGTGAAGAGCTCAGGATGAAGCTAGATGGGAAGGAGATCTTGTGGATCTTGTTAAGTATTTTGGCTTTTATTCTAAACTCACTGGAAGTCTGTAGAAGAAGGTTTTAAGCAAAGCAAAGATTAGATTGGAATTGGTTGAGTCTCATAGTTTCTTGGTGAGAAACAAAGGAGACCAAAGATAAATTTTCCAGGTGGATCATAAAGCATTAGACTGTTGTTATGCTTAGAAGAACCATTAGCAGACTCTCAAGTGTGGCAAAACAGCATTTGTAAATTCCCCAGGAATAAAGGTTTAAGAATGACCATTCAGAGACTCTATTCCTTCAAGGACCAAATATTCTGGTTTCCTCCAGGTTGGATTTTAGTGGCCAATCCAGTTTGTCACTTATCATTTCCCACAAACATGCAAACAGCCTTTCTAATCAATGGCCTGTGTCCTGATGCATTGATTCATCTTAGCCTTTCCAGGGGTCTCTCAGCACAGCATTTTGCTGCTCATTAAAGGGAATGTGCCTGCATTATAATGATAATGCTCTTACCCAGCACTTACCCAGCATCTTGCTCAGGGGTGTCTCAGAGCATTTGGCAAACATTTAATTTAGTCTAGTGGCTGCAAGGCAGTCCCTAGCCTCTCAGCACCAAGGGGCATAGGTGGGTGAGGGGTATACTGGGAGATGAGTACAAGCTCTGTCTCTAGCACCCACTGGCTCTGGGGTGCACAGTAGAATGGGTGGACATGCAGGGAGTTCTTACATTGCTAAGAGGAAGCAATCACAAGTACAGCAGTGTCTAGCACAGGCTTCTGCCATATGTGCCAACAGAGAGAATACCAAGGTTGGAGGCAACAGTTGGGAGTTCGGGAAGGGCAGAGACAGAAGGCAAAAAGAAAAGGGCTTGCTTTTCATAATGATCTGAGGGCTGTGGTTGTGATTTTAAGAACAGCTAACCTCTGGCTTGCAAGTGTGTGCCTGCATTTATATCTGTGTCTATGTATGTGTACATGCATGTGGGAAAGGGCACGGATCTATGATTATCAGAGGGATAATAAGGATAAGAGGAAGGAATACATATTTATACCCCTATAAGAAAGCAATGGTTAACTGCATTTGCCTTCAAGTTCATCTCTGGTTTTATATTTTTCTCCTTCATTCTCAGAACTACTTGAATTCTTTAACTGAGCCTTGCAAATACCATTCTAACCCTAACCCTTACCCAACTGGAATGAATGGTGTATCAATCTAGTGACTGCAACTATATCTGGGCCCTTTTACTGTCTTCCTCATCAAGGCAAAGGCAACCAAGGCTTTAGAGATAAGGAACAAATTCTAAATTTTGTTCTCCTACCCACAGAAGGGAGAAGTGTCCTCAGGGCCAGGAGTAGGAGAGCAGAGCTGAGCTGCCCCAAGATGATTTCAGCCTGCCCAAACTCCATATCTGGAAGGTGCCAGTCAAGATCCAGAGGTGCTAACATCCACTGCTACTGACAGCCTGACTTGTCAGCAGCCAGGGGCCATCTGTGGGCTGACACTTGAGTTCACTGACAGGAAGAGAGGTTTGCTTCCATCTCTCCTCTTCCCAGCCTCAGGCAGCTGCAGGGGGATGGCAGCCATCCATCTGCAGACAGGGCTGCAGACTGATGGCCCCCCTAACCAGTAAGCCAGGTCAGGAAAGCCATAGCCCATAAGCTGCAGACAATCACAGGCACATGAAGCTGGGAAGAGGCTTCTAAAATCTCAACTGTCCAAAGCTGACGTATAAGTCCATATACTTAACACCCCACCAAAAATACTGCAAAGCAATGTTTTAGGAGACCAAAGGTGCTATGTCTGCTGCCATAGTTTTCCCCGCAGAACAATCAAAATTCAAAAATCTCAAAGTCTGCATGTGCATTTTTATTAGAAGTCAAAAAGAAGGAAAAAGGTAAATAATTTTTGTTTGATTTATGATTTTGAAGCAGAATATCTTAATTAATTCATTTTGTTTTGCCAGAACCTATTTAAAATCTTAAAGAATAAACAGATGGATAAGACTGAATTTTGCTAATTTTCACTACTATGATGGAGACATAAATGAGTCAGGATGATTCTACCTTCCTCTTTCAACAATGAGGAATGTTCTGTTCTGAGCTTCTGCTTATGAGCATTCTTCTCTCTTGTCCTATTAGTAGGAGACCAACATGATTTTTTTTTTAACGCTAAAAATGCATGAGTGTTCACCTTTTTACTATCTAACCTAGGTTTTTGGCTATGGTTGGAAATACGAAGTGCAAATAATTGGAACCCCACTCTATAGATAGGCAAACTGAGGGTCAGAGAATGTCTTGATCCAACCAAATGAATCTCAAAGTGCTGCTAATCAGAGTCTCACTTCTTGGCTTTCAGCCTACTCAGAGGCTTGGGTGGAGGCCTTGCTCATGGGAAATGCCTGACAGATCTCTGTCCCATGTGGGGGACCCAGGCCCAAGGCTGCTAGACAACAAGCACATTAAGGTGGTGCCTGCTTAAGGAACCTCCTTCTGTAATGTTCTAGGCTACAGGAATGTGGCAGAGAATGAGAGAAAGCACAAAGGCACACAGGACTGAAGTAACACAGGAGAATCTTAAGACAGTCAGCATCTCAGATTAATCTCAGGTTGAGTAATGCTGCCCAGCTTCAGGCTACTGAAAAAGCCCTTGACACCTGTCTCTGTCTAGATGTCTGCTGTTGCCACTGGGCCAGTGCTGAATGCCAACAGGATGTGGTCTGACCTTATTAACATGTCAATCATTATAAGGGATGAGGGCCACAGGACAGCTTGGGGAGATGGGCATGAATCTATGATTGGCAAAAGGATGCTGAAGTCTTATTCAAAATCAGATGCCTGGTCCTTGTTCCTATCCCTTTGTCAGTACATCTAGGGCTTAGATTCTCCCGTTTGAACCCTCCTGTATAGCATTCTTACAGGTTTCTCTACACTCTACTGGTTAGGGTGCAAGAAGTGGGAAAGGAATTCCTGAAAACTTGGTTATAAAGCCCTCCCTCCAGATCTCACCCCCTAAAGCCCTAGATCCAGGGCTCTTTCCAAAGGAAGGAAGATGTAGGAAAGTGTATACTGGGGAAGGAAGAATCCTAAACCTAAGGGGATTTTTAGTCCAATCTCAGGACTTTCTTTACACTAAATAAGCCTGTTTAAGATCCAGTATGTAAGATTCAGGGAGACCAGGCTGGGAATCTGGGCTCACAGATCTGTGTCTGAGGAGCCTGCTCAATTCAGACAGGGCAGCTGGGGAACTCCTCACATCACCTTCCCCGCTCTGAGCACAGGACACAAGCTCAGACCCAGGCAGGATGGGCTGAGAAGAAGGGAACATGAGGCAAAGGTCTGAACTGGAGAAAAGCAGCCTTCAGAGTCATAAGTCTAATCCTTCCACCAGCCAGCTCGTCCCCTGACCAGTCCTTGTCCCCTGTTGTGTTTCCAGAGCTGAGCCTTGGCTGCTTAACATAGCAACACAACTTTCACCCTTCCCCATCCATCCTACCCCGTGATCATGGTGCCATTTTTCAGAACTAAAGGGAGAAAAACGAAAACAGAAAAAGAAAAAGAAAAAAAAAAAAAAACAGGGAGAGGAGAAAATGGATCCTGACTCAAATGCTTCAAGCCATGAACTCAGGTTTTAAACTACAGACAAAGTAGTATAGAAGGCATAAAAGGAAGGGATGTTTGTTATTTATAAATGCTTTGTGCCTAAGACAGAGGAACTTTGCATTTTAATCAGACCCCCTTCCTCCAAGTGATTCTGATGCAAATGTCCAGTAGCATTCACTTTGTGCTTCCCCATCCTCCCCCTTTCCACAAAGCTCTTAAACTAAAGTTCACAAAAGGTCCCAAGACAGGCCCTTATTTCTCTTCCTACCTGGGATAAGCTCATCCCCACCCTGGGTGCCTAGAGACTGTGTCCCAAGCATTACAATTAAAGTGTCAACCATGACCCTGTGCCCTGTCTTAGGTGTGAGCTCAACACAGTGTCCACTTACAACTGTCTTCCCATCCTAGAGATTCTGCCTAGAAAAGTAATTCGACTACATCATTCTCTCCCTGGAAGGTATCTGGCGACAACAGCATTAACCTTAAAATTATTCTGGGATAGAAACGTGTTTTACCAAGAAATAAAAGACTGCAGAATGAATGGTGTAGAAGTCCAAATGGGTCAGGGCTTCATTATTACATTACCCTCTGTCTTTAGATGCAAGGAAAGTAAAAGGCTAACAGGCTGCTATTAACCCCATGGGGAAACAAAGGAGGGGGCTGGACCTGAAGACATACTTAAGGAAGTAAAAGTGACAAAGGAGAAGTCACAAGGAAACCCTGGCAGAGCCTCAGAACTTTGGCTGCAGCTGGGTTCGGTTCCGCAGGATTCCTTCCGTGTATGTCATTTTCCTTCACTTACACCTTCTGACGCCAACTTTTCCTCCTTGCACTATCTCACTATCTAGGTTCCTAGCACAATTGGCATAAAGGGCAGCATTCAGAGGAGGCAGCAGACCAAGAGCAAAGTAGGACCCCAGACTGACGTCTGTGAGAGACTGGGAGACTGCTTGCTTATCATCCTCAACCCCATGCTCAGGGACTCAGGAGGCGGAGGTTCACTCCCCTTTCAGCAGCTGCTTTGGGTATGAATGCTTCTCCTGCAGGCAAGCTCTGCCTGCTCAGACCAATGCAGAGGAGCTGTGTTTTAGGGTGTCAGGGGGCCCCTAGAGGGAGGTTTCACCCTCGTTCCTGACTCCTTCAGAGTGCACTGCAATGCAGCCTCAGATGACAGGGTCTCATTCCCCTCCCCTGTTGGAAGTGTAATGTTCTGGGTTTTGCCATGAGGGGCGCATATACACTGCTAGGATTCCCCTGGGGCCCTGGAGGTCTTGATCTTTGCTCCAGCACAGAGGGAGGAGGGGAATCAACCAAGAGCTAGGAGGACCCCAGGAACTGTCATACAGGAAAGTTTGTCTTCTCATAGTGGTCCCAGAGCACCTACCTGGCTCCCTCTACCAGGCTCCTGCAGGTACTGAGTGCTGAAGGGCTTGCCTTCCCCATCAGCCCAGCCCCATGCAGTTCCTGGCTCTAACCCCCTACCACAGTGCTGGAATTGGGAAGAAGAAAAACACCACTCCCAATTGGAAACTTATCACCTTAAAGCAAATATCCAGAAATAGGGTTATTCGGAGCCCACTTCTGTTTGTAAAAGTACAAACCAAAAATTTAGAAATTTAGTTGGGAAAATATTTTAAAATTTCAAAAAAAAATTAAAACTTTTTAAATGACAAAACTGGGTTTCTTTATTAAATTTGGTCCACTTTTCTTTCTCCCCAATAAACTTCCATTATTTCCTAATCTCACTTTTTGTAGCTTAGAAGTACTTAGGGAATTATGTTTTTAAAAACAAATGAAAAAACCTTTCTAAGGGGTTCTGAATATAATAATGTAAAATGTCTATTACTTATGAAATCAGATGCAAGATTTCAGAATCTTAGTATTCATATCTATGTATATATGTATGGGAATTTAGGTCTAAGCTAATGCTTTACCCAATATATCTATCTTGATTTGCAAGGAAAGAAAAGAAAAGGGAAGAAAGAAATAAATCCTGCCTGGGCTGGGGTTTAGTATGGAAACTCCACCAACCCTTTGATGCTGCCTAAAATCGTGGCAAGCATAACCTAGCCCCTTCAGCATTGTTTGAAAGACGCCTGCGGGCATTCAGTTGTCTGCCTGCAAAGGACTCTTTTGCAATTACCAAATCTATTAAGACATGTTGGATTTTGCAAGGCTTCTACCAAGCTTATTTCGATAGGATTGCAGTGTTACCTGTATCACTGCAGATTTGTTTTCCCTAAACAAGTAACTGCTGTGTGAGGTAGCATCACATTTAAATCATTAGATAAGGTAGAGAAGAAGCTGAGGGGTATCCGGTGAATCCAGATTCCCAGACCAATCTTCCCTCAGTTTGCACATTGCAAATTCTATCAAGGGTAATTCACATTTCTGATATGAAGAGTAGGAAGGAGAAACTGAGAGGATTCTGAATTTTAAAGGCATGATCTACCCATTTGGTGGAAGGATAAAGAAAGGATGACAGGAGGGTGAAAGGCTGCTCAGACAAGAAATGCAAATATAGCAAATTCATGAGTGAAGGAGAAAGGATGGGGAGAGGAAAGAGCTGAAGTCAGAGTACAAGGGAGAAGGTTTCAAAGGGAGGGGGAGTAGGAAAGAGGGGAGATCATAAGGGAGAGAAAACATACAGAAAGAAGGAGATGCAGAGATCTACACGGATTCAGAAACAGAGAGGGAATGAATAGGTTAGAGAGAGAGATAAGAGTACCCTGTACCTCCTTGCAGGTCCCAACAGAGGTACAAGAAGGATTTGTGCCTAGGAGTTTAAACCCCTCTCCTCTTACCCCCAGGAACACAACTGGTTAATGCCAGTGGGTACCTTTCACAGAAACAGCAGTACCACACAGCACAGTGTGGATCTCGAACCCAGCTCACCAATTCCCCGGAATAGAGAGCAAATTCCGTGCTGCGAGCATCTGCGTGCGTGTGAGCCATTGAGTGAGTGAATGTGTATGTGTGTGTGTTTGTGTGTGCGTGTGTGTGCACAGCAAGCCTACCTAGTTTGCTCACATGCCTCTCACACTCCCTGTCTTCCTCCCTTCCTCCTTGCCTCTCCCTCTTCCTCCTTCCTCTTCTGCCCTTGCATTGCACAATCACCCCAGAAAGAGAAAACACCCTTCTCGGGTACCTGGGATGAAGAGCAGGGCAGTTGTGGCAGAGAAGACGATCCAGTAGGCGGGATGGTACATCTCGACGCTGTGGTGCTCTGGGCTGTCGGGCTTGCTCCTGCTTCTGCTGCTGCTACCGCTGCTGCCTTCCTCTGTGCTGAATTCTGAGCAGGTTTAAATCCAATGTTTGCAAAGGGAGGGAGAGAGCAGAAGAGAGAGAGCGCGCGAGAGATGGGAGCAGGCAGGCAGCGTCTCTGGTATTTTTTTTTTTTCTTGCACATACACACAACTGGTAAGAATCATCAGCACCAATCTGCACAGGGCTCAAAGCAGACCTCCTCCAAGGCACGCATTGGTTCCACTCTCCTGAGCGACACTAGGAGACTTTCCTCTTTGGAAGGCTGGACTCCAAAGGGAGTTGAAGCCTGTCCCCTGCTCACACCCTCCCCAGGACCTCAGCAGTGCGCACTGGCATCCTGTGAGTATGCCCATGTGGGGCTTGCGTGGGCACACACTCACTCCTTGGTGGGCAGTGGGAGGGGTTTGGCGCTGTCTGTTTAGACTCCAGCAGGGCTCAGGACATAACCAAGAAAGAAAGGTAATGGCCACGACAATTCCTTATCATTATTCCTTCTTCCTGGTGTCCAGGCAGGATGCTGCAAGATCTGCAACCCACGGGAAGTACTCAGGCATTTAAATTTGCACCCCAGTCCCCAATCTGCCTTTAAGAGCACTTGGAAGAAATCTAGTTTTCCCAGCAGGAAAATGGGCATGGCAAGTTTTTTTTTTTTTTTCCTTTCTTTTTCACTGAAGATGCAGAAAGAATTAGCCAGTTCCCCACAATTAGAGCATTCTGAAACTCTACCAAGACAAGAAGCCCAAACAATTGCTTATGATTACAGTATAGGAAGGAATGTACTCAGAATAGACCTCAAGGAGGTAGAAACTTGCTGAAGTCATGGGAAATCTTCAAGATGAGTAGGTCATGGAGGGACACCTGTGGCCTTCTGCCTTCCTTCCTCATTTCCTCTTTGCAGCTCAGTTTGTCCCTTCTAGAATGGCAGTTAACAAGGACAGTATTTTTGCACCTCTGAGTTGCCATCTCCCCCCCGTCACACACCCCTGCAAGGTACCTGTTCTAGAAAGGACTGCGGCCCTCCCTGAATTTCTGAGCAGTTTGCTGCCAGTTTAGGGATGCTAACACTCAACAGTGCTCTTCACTTATGAGGCTCTGTGGTAAGAAAAACACTCCCAATTAAAGACTGGGGAAACTATAGCTGTCTCAGGATGCCCTCTAAATACCCCACAGAGGCTGGAATTCCTTCTCAGCCCAATATGCACAGGACTTTCTAGGTAAGAGCATCCTTCCCTCCTCCATTGCATTCTCAATATTTTCCCAAGTATCTACTCTATGGCAGGTATCCTCAGGTGTTACTTCAGTTTATCCCCACCAGAGCCTTGCCCCAGATTTCAACAGGCTGGAACTGAAGTCCAGCAAGTGCCAGCAACTTGTGAAATTCTATACAACTAAATGTGCAGAGATTCAAAACAGTCTTTCTACTGTACAATCCACACAGTGTTTGCTGATTTTCTAGAAAGAGATTTTCTAGAAAAATCTACGATCCACACAGTGTCTGATTTTCTAGAAAGAGAGAAGCTCAGTTAGACCCAAATAACTGAGGGTCTAACTGAGCTTCTCTCTTTCTAGAAAATCAGCCCTGTTTGCTTTGAAAGAAGCAGAAAGATTGATTACTTCTCTTTTTATAAACTTGAGGAATTGAGTGGAAAACACATGATGATAGATAGCATCATCACCTGACACTCTCAAAGTACCTGCTTAGTATAAAGTCCTTGGGAATGTGAAAAATTTTGTATTTGTCTGTAAAGGGCAGACAATGCATTTGAAGAAACCAATCCCAAATTAGCACATTTGTGAATGTAGATAAGAGAGAATTGTGTATATACACCCTGCATATTAAAGAAATTCTGTTGAACCAATAGTGGCAAACACGTCATTCAAAAGCAAACTGATCTGTGAATCCGTTGAGCAATGAGAGAATCCGACAGACGTTTGGAAGAATGATTACCAGTGGCTGACTCCTCAGACTTGAAGTGGTGAGAAGGATAAGATGAACCTAACAAATGAGGTGGTCATCTCAGGGAGAGGAGATGGCTGACATATACCAAAACCTTGTAGGGAAAAGCCAAAAGGGGCTAGTGAAGTAGGTGGGAGACCTTGAATCCTGGACTAATGATTTAGAAATTCCCTATTGTTACTGGAGAAAGCTCATTTCTTTTTGAGCAGGAGAGGGCTATGAATAAGGGAAGGTAATTTATGAAAATGAGTCAGGATGAATTCATGCTTATTAGTAGGCATGGCCCAGGTCTAATACATTCTGAACTGGGGCAGGGGGAGAGGGGAGAGCCATGGAAGAGGAAAAGAAGGGGGCTTTATGTGAAACAGAAAAATCAGTAGGACTCCACTGGTGGTATCATACAAATGATAGATCTCAGGAATCCACTGACTGTGGGTTAAGATTTTTAAAAATAACTCCTAGGCTTGTCCAATGAGAAAATACAATTATACTTTTTTGAGAGGTGAAACAACTGAGATTCAGAGAAGTTAAATAATTTATCCAAGTTTGCATAGCTGGTAGATGACATGGCCAAAATTCAAAGCCATTTTTTTTTTTCTGTTTCCAAAGTGAAAGCCTCTCTCAAAAGAAATTATAATGTTGAATGCTATCATAGTGTTGCACACCCGTGTGCCAGGAACTCTGTTATTGCCTCACATATCTCTTCTTTTCTCAACAAACCAGTGAAGTACAGAGGGAGAAACCAGAGTTTAGGAGTTTAGAAAACTTCCTCAGTATTGCAGGCTCAGATACGCAGCTAGAGTTGGAGACCAGCCTGCCTTCACCACCGGGGTTGTTGACTACAAGGGGGAGAGAGGAGAGGACACAACTTCTGGGCCGGTTGTTTTTGTTGTTTTGGTTTGGTATTTCCAATACTGGGGATTGAACCCAGGTGTACTGAGTTATACCCCCAGACCTTTTTTTGTTTGTTTTTTAAATATATATTTTATTTTATTTATTTTTATGTGGTACTGAGGATCAAACCCAGTGCCTCATGAGTGCGAGGCAAGTGCTCTACCAATGCTCTAACCCCTATTTGTTTTGGGACAAGGTCTCATGAAGTGACCCAGCCTGGCCTTTAACTTGTGATCCCTCTGCCTCAGTCTCCTGAGTTGCTGGGATTACAAGCATGCTCCATCACACCTGAAAGCACCTGAGTAGTTTTACCCTCAGTGCTCTGTAGATACTTAGGCAGCATCTAACTATATCCTCAGCTCCTGAGGACACTGGGAGCAGCCCTCAGCCCCCACCTCACTCTTGAAAAAAGAGGGACGCACACTGCATTAGTCAGCTTTCCATCACTAAAATGAATTCCTGCAATGAACAACTAACCAAAAAAAAAAAAAAAAAAAACCAGCCTCAATTTTAGAGGTTCTGGCCCATGATCAGACACACACACTGTTTCAGGCCTCTGGAATCGGGCAGCACACCATGGCAGAAGCATGTGAGGGATCAAAACTACTCCCCACATGACCTGGAATTAAAAGAGAGGAAGTGGAAGAGGCTAGTGTCCCACTGTCCCCTCCAAGGGCATATACCCCCAAATCTGAAGACCTCCCACTAGGCCTTATCTCTTAAAGGTTCTACCACCTGCAAATAGCCCACACTGAGGACCATGCTTTCAACACTGGGTTCTTGGGGGGCGGGGGGCTCTCAAGATCCAAGCTCTAGCACACACACTACCCCTCAGTGAGCTCAGGGACAGGAACAACCCTAGGGACCTCATGGTGTTTTCTCTAAATTCTCACTGTGCCCTTGTTACTGGTCCATTCCACAGATGAAGAAGTAGACCAGGTAATAAGAAGCCCCAAATCTAATCCAAAGTTTACTCCAAAGCTTATCTTCTTTCACTATTCCCTGTTTTAGGGTATTTAATAAAATAAGAGTGCTCAATATGGTCATATCTTCTTAAAGCATTCTCTTTGAAAAGTGAAAAGCCTGGCTGGAGTCTTGACTGTATCACTTACTAGGAGTGTGACCTTGTTTTAAATCATTTTTTTTTTGTTTGTTTTAAAAACACCTATTTATTCTACCAGCCTCTTTCTGAATTCACACAACAGGGACTTAAGCACACATACCCTCACCTCTTAATTAAATTCATACTTAACAAAAATCAATGTACATCAGGAAATAACTTCTGTTTTTTGTGTGCTTGATAAAATCTTTTGTTAAGAAACATATAAATATGTATTTTCACTGATCAATTCTTCTAGGTCTATTATATGATTAGAACATATGTCTCTTTTATTTAAAAAGAAATGTAGAAGAAGAAATGTATAAATGCATATTTAATCAATAGATGGCACCAACTCTGAAAAGAGATATTACGGTCTACTGGGTCTATTTAAACATGTTTAAAAAATACAAATACAAATAAAAATGCTTCAATACATATTTACTAGGGGGACTGTTCTCCTCTCTGGGGTAAATAATATGCAATTTTATACCTTCTGTGGATCTTTTTTTTCCTGCCTCCAAAGCAAACAAAATCATCAAGACTATATTTAAATAGCATAAGATAAGGGAACAAATCAAGCAAAACTGGGAAATTGTGCAAGGAGTCTGATTGTAATACTTTTCCTTCTGTGTTGCTCCTTTCTTCTGAACCAGGGATGTGGTCAGGCAGACATCTGCACATGCAGTGATCCTCTTCTTAGGATGGCTGTCCCTAGCCCATCAGAGGAAACAGATAAACCTAGGTCCCAGTCCTGTCTCATACACCCTATCTGTACGACCTTGGACAAGGGTATAGGACCTTCCTGTGATCCATTTTTTTTCTTTTTTATATACAGAACCACATTAACAAAAAAATCATCTTTTAGTACTTCACGTATTTTTTCATTCATGAAATAAATATTTATTATGTACTCAGTATGGGCAACAAGAACATGCCTACATGTGCAATAAGAAAAGGCCAGATAAGACTGTTCTCACCCATTCAGAATTCACAGAATAGTAGGGGAGACAAATATTAAACCATTACTTACATCATTGATTACATTTGTGACAAGTTCTTTTAGAAAAAAATATAAGAAAGAATAAAACAAAGATAACACATCTGGGGCAGGGTAGGCAGAAGAGCGTATAGAAGTTGCCCTGAGATCTAAACTGGGATCCCAGGATAAGCTATCAGGAGCCCAGAGGGCTGAGATTGTCCCTGGAAGAAAGAACATCTCTTGGGAAAGCTTAAGGGTGGGACTGGGCTTTTACAAACACTACAGGCTCTCAGTGCAATTCACATTCATGCAACTTTTTACTGAAATCATCTCTGCACTAACTAGTGTTAAGATGATGGATCGGTACACTTGGAGTCTCACTAAGGGACAAGGAAGGATGGATTTGAGATATTGTAACACTGAGGTTTGCTTAGTTTTGTTTTGCCTGTAAAAAAAAAAAAATAAAAAAGAAGAAGATGATAAAACACTGCAGATTAAAATCTGACTCTGCCACTTCAGCTCTAAATATTCCAAACTGTGCTGGGGCCTCCTGGACTATAAGTGATTCCCTGAGAGCAAGTTAATGACTCTGGAAGGCACATTAACTCCTTTAAGCCTCAAAGGTGCCATTTAGTTCAAAGGAGCAATAATTTATTAAATGACTGGTTTAGACTGGAAGAGTAAGTCTTTCTTCCAAAGTCTGAGGACTTGGTTACAATGGATGTTTTACTTCTGAACTCAGGTTTTAATCTATTTCAGATGCTTCCCCCAGTTTTTAACATGTTAACAGATATCTTGGTCATGCTCAAGACAGTCTCAACAATAAATACCATTTATGAAATACCCAGTTCATGCTAGTTTCCCCACTATGTGACTAACATGTCTTCTCTTCACACCAACCCCTCCCACAAAATGAGTCTTTTAAAACACACTCTACAGATATGTCATCTAGGACTTCCCCAAGGGCACTGTAAACATTCACACAAATCTGTGACTCCAAAGATCAAGTTCTTTCCATCAGACCCAAAAAAGTTTTGATACTCTTTAAGGAAGCCATTTTAAGAATGACTACATGGATATCAGCATCTCACGTTCTTAAAAAAAATTTAAACTTTATATGAAGTACAACTTTACATGGTTTATCAAGTTATTAGTGCTAAATGCTTAAGATTGAAGTTAATATTCCAAATCCACTCCTCAGAAGCAACCACTTACATTTCTATTATTTGTTAGCTGTTACTTCTGGCATTTGCTTCTTTATTTCTTTTAAGACTATTCTTTGTCTGGGGTTATAGCTTGGTGGTAGAGTGCTTTCCTAGCATGTGCAAGACCCTGATTAAATCCCCAATACTGAAAAATAAATGTGCTTATTCTTCCACTTCTTGATTGAGCAATTTTAAAAAATTTTATCTATTGAGTCCCTACTATAGAACATTAGGATTTAGCTCTTGTTGGATTCATCCACAACCCTATATCCTTCCTTTCTTACTTCATTAACCTAATATATCACAAACTTATAGTACATCAAAATTCAGTAATAGCATGGTTGTCAGTGTTTAGTTGTTGTCTTTTCCTGTGCAACATTCTGCTTTCCCTGGAGATAATATTTGCCTTTTTGTTTTATTTGTTTAATTTTCTATGGACCTATCATTTAGTCTCCCCAAACTCTCTATAGAACTGTAAATTTCCTTTCAATCTAGATGAATAGACTGAATAATTGATCAATGTGATACTTGAAAGACATCCCCCAGAGCCTTCCACCCATCATCTGGGATTTTCTTCTACTAAGAACATTCAATCCCCTGTACTCCTCCCTTGCTGTCTGGCTCTAGGATTTCTTCTCTTTTGGTCTTCTTCTTCTTCTTCTTCTTCTTCTTCTTCTTCTTCTTCTTCTTCTTCTTCTTCTTCTTCTTCTTCTTCTTCTTCCTCTTCCTCTTCCTCTTCCTCTCCTTCTCCTTCTCCTTCTCCAATACAGCATAACTTTCTATAGTTTGCTGAGAAGTCAGAATATAGGTAGTCTTCTAAAGGGATCTTGCATATTTGAAAATGTCTCTATTCTTAACATCAGTTAACTCAGGGATAGTTGAGCTGCGAATAGAATTCTAGGTTAACAATGAATTATTTATACAAATTTTGAAGCCATTTCTTAGTTTTCTTTCCAGTTTAATAATTGCTTGGTAAATGTAAAAAAAAAAAGTTATTTTCTCTCAGTACACATGTAGGACATCCTCTTTATCCATGTCTTCCTTAATTTTCACAAAGATATATCTTAATGTAAAAGTTTTCTTTCATTGCGTCAGACACTTGATACATTTTTTTTCAGTATGGGAAACTCATGTTATTCAACTCTAAGAGTTTTTCTCTTTATATTCTGTCTTTTAAATTTCTTTCCTATTTTTATTTGTTCTTTGTGATCAAAAGGACAGTATTGAACAAGTTATGCTATGTGCATGTATGGATATGGCATCATAAATCCCACTATTATGTATAATTATATTGCACCAGTAAAAATAAAATTTAAAAGAGAATGTTATTCATTCAATTTGGTCTTCAAATATTTTCTCCTTTCTTTTCCATTAAGATGTACTTGACTTTCATTTCTTTTGTTGACTTTTTAAAAACTCACATATCAAATTATTAATTTCAAATGATCTTCCCTGTCATCTGATTTTTTGTAGTGCTCTATTTTTATCTTTCTAAAGATATTAATTAAGACCATCTGAAGTTTTCTTTTGCTGCCAGCACAGTGCCCACTTCTTCAGAGTCCTTTTCTCAGCTCATTTAAGTTGGTCATTATCTTTTATGTAGAAAGGATGCATCAACTGTCTGGTGATCTTTGGTCTTGCTTTTATATTTAAGGAAAGCAATGAAAGGCTGACTGGAATCTTATGTTCCTCAACAGAGTTCCTCTGCTGGCAGACCTTTGAAAGATGATCAGGAATTGGTCTTGGCCTCTTTCTCCCAAATGACAGTGGTTGCAGTTCTTTTAAGTCACTGACTTAAGCCAGTCACTCTCTCTAGGAGAAGTCTTTATTCAGAGTAAAATTCTGGTTTACAACATTCTGGAAGTGCCAGTCATTTTCATCATTCAGCATAGATTTTTAACTTCTCTGTTTTCCATAAGTTTTCTCAACTCTCTAGATGTTTTATTTTTCAATTCCTTCAAAAACTCATCCATGTTAACGTGGGAGAATCAGAATTCTGGAAGTGAGTTTTGTTTGACACAGATTTTTGATGAATTCATTGCTGTCAGCCCTCCTCATTTCTGCCTTCCAAGGTACCCTTTATCTCTCCTCCCATCTTGGGCTCAGTGGTATAAATCTGCTTAGCTCTATGTGTCACATCTTTCTTTAGACACTTAAATCTCAACTTTCTTCACTAAATCAGTTGTCACCCATTCTTTTCCCTTTTCAAAGGGAAATTCCATCTCTTGCACTTTTATTTCCTCTTCCATTTTTTTATCCTTGAGATTTAGACCTTTTGAATCCTTTGCTATCATTTTTGAGAAATTTGAGAAGACACTGGAGGTAGCCTTCCAAGATTAATTGCACCTGAGTTCATGCCCTTAATAGTCATGAAGCAGAAAAGATGACAGACACAATTTTCAAAATACCTGGATATTGGACGATGTTTCCAGTATCCAACATATTTCATGCCCAAACTGGAGTAAACAATCCCCAAACTGGATAGATTTACTCCAGAAAAAATCTATAATAATAGAAGAATAACAAAGAAGTAATAACGAAGCTCACGTCATCATAAAGCCTTCTACTTAGATGTGTATGCCTGATCCAATTTTAGCTAAATACAATTGGTCCTCTGTATCCACAGTTTCCACATCCATGGATTCAATTAACCAAAATAAAAATATTCAGAAAAAAAAAAAACTATGCTTGTACTGAACACGGACAGGTTATTCTGTCATTATTCCCTGAATGATACAGTATAACAACTACTTTCAGAGCATTTACATTGCATTAAGTATTAATTATTCCCTGAATGATACAGTATAACAACAACTTTCAGAGCATTTACATTGTATTAAGTATTATAAGTAATCTAATGATGATTTTAAGTTTATAGGAAGATGTACATAACTTATATGCAAACACTACACCATTTTTTTTTTTTTAATATGGGGCTTGAGCAACCATGGATCTTGGTACCTATATAGAATCCTGGAATCAATTTCCCATCCTCCATGCATACTGAGGAAAAACTCTGTGGAGACAAGTGGCACCATATTTTTAACTTTATACAAAAATATATCCCCCTGAACAGTTCTTATGAAAGATTTGAAATATCCTATTTAGTGGGTGGGGGGAATCATTCTCTCTTTTTCAAGGTGAGGAATAGAGTGAAGAAAGGACGCCTAACCACATTGAGTGAAGAGGTACAGCTGAATGTTCACTCCAGACTCCTGCCTAGATGGCAGTCCACTGTCCTATCCCTGCATTTGTTCTTCCTTTCTCTCTCCACTGCCATTTCCTGCACTCTTTCCCTCCCTGTGTGGAGGGGCCTTTCCCGTACACTTCTCTGAATGAAAAGGCTGCTCTTCTCTCCTTGTCATCTTGTTGGACTCTGAATACACATCTATTGATTTGCATTTGGTAGAAGAAAAAGAGAAAGGGAGGGGAAGGATGAAGAAAAAAAATCACACAGTCATACATTCCCTGACTTCGTGACTTCCCCTGGGGATATGTTTGAGCAGTGGCAGAGAATTTTAACTGTGTTCCTTTCTGCCTCCCAAGCCCTTCATCCTCTCCAGGACACCAGCTGCTGCTGTGGCTCTAACCAGTCCAAGCCTACAGTCCCATTCTGAGCCAGCATCTCAGCTCTGCCCCTCCTCCACTTCTGGGCTTACACATTGCTGACACTGACCCTTTGTGTGAGACATCACACCAGACAAAAATAAGGAGAGGAAGGAGAGTTTGCCATTAGTGAAAGCTGGCCCCAAAGGCTGAGTGACAGCAGCACCAGTGGTTGTGCTAGATGCTTATACCAATTCTTAAAGCTCAAGTAATTAAAAAGCACATGACTAGGGAATCGCAGGCCTAGGTTACTATCCAGATTCTGATTTTCTAACAGTGAAAATTTCACACTCCTCCTTTCCCAGAGACCAGCACTCACTGCATAGAGAAAGTACAAGCTCTTTAAAGGATTATATCCAGAATCTATCCCAAAGATATGCTCTGTATATATGCAGGAGAGGCTCTGCCTTTTCCCTGGCAACACTTGGAGAAGGGGAGGACAGGAGCTAGCCTTCTACATGGTAAAGTATCAGATAAATCTAAGAGGCTCTTAGTTCTACTCAATATATGCATGTTTCATAAGGAAAATTACCAACATCTAATATTAGGCCATTTAGTTTATTTTCAAATACTATTTACCAAACGTTGAATCAGCAACCGCGTATAAGCACCCAGTGTGCACACAAAGAAGCTGAGTCCACACAGAAGAAAGAGCCCTACTTAAGACAGACATTGGCCCCGAGGCAGTGTTCCACATTCCCCAGGGAAAGGAGGGAGCAAACCAAGTGACAAGTGGAAAAGCATCTGGGAAAGCATACATGGTCATGCAAGTGCACCATATTATTATTATGATAGCTGACAGGAAAAATTCTAGGCCCAGTCAAATCTGTATGTTTTACTAAGAGTACACAACTAACTACAAGGCAAAGATATTGGGGCCATTTAAATGAAATCACTCAACACTGTATTTTCAATAATCCCTGCTTTGGTTCAGTCCACATGCACACCTTTTAAAATGGAAACACTGGACCGGGTAGTAATGACAGGGAAAAAACAAACTCAAGCTATATCTATTTGGACTCGAAATTGTGTATAGCTCAAGATTGAAATGAAGCTGATTTCCCTCCTCAGCCAAGAGTTGACTTGCTTCACAACAGAACAGCAACACTTATGTGAAGATGCCCTCCTGCAAAATTAGATTTTTCAAGCTTCACTAGGTACCTGTGTTTGACACACTAGCTTCTGCTTTTAATATTTCCTTGAAGGATGTAAGAGCCTCTGAGGACTCCAAAGTTAGTTGAACTAAACACCCACAAGTTAGGATGTTAAACCAAAGACTGAGCCAAAGTGTCCATCTTCTACATTACAATTTTTTGATCACCACATTGAAGCATCAGAGGTTCATGGTTCCTGCACTGTAACAGAATATCTGATGGTTTATAATGAAAAAGGCTTATTGAGTTCACAGTTTTGAAGGTTGAGATACCAAAACCAGGTGACCCTATGGATTCTGCCTCTGACAAGGACCCCCTTGTCTGAATCATAAAATGGTGGATGGCATCATTGTGGGAGTACATGAAAAGAGACACCACAGAGTAAAACAGGCAGCCAGATAGATTCAGAGATCAGGCCTGCACTTTCCATTCTCAGATAGCTATTGGAGTCCCATGAGAACTATGCTAATCCTTTCCAAGTGTAGCACCCCCAATGACGTAATCACTTCTCAAAAGGGTCCATCTCTGAAAAGTTCCACCCCATCAATTCTTCCAAATCAGGGACCAGGGTTTCAATCTGACCCAGGCAAGATAAATCTTAAAGAGCTCCTTTTGCAAGGGCTCAGTGTTATCCATCTGGATATCTATGATCATGCTGATCATGAAGATTTCATTATGTTTCTATCATCAGTTGAACACAATACTGACCTCCAAAGGAAACCTGGAAAACAAGACCCAGGGAGTTAAAGGTCACATGTAACCTTTATAAGTACCTGCAGATAGACAAGCAGGAAAGATCATCTTTCATTCCTCATTCAGGGCAGATCAGTGGGCTTCAGTAATAGCCAGGAGAAGGAGGAAGACTCCAGGGAAGGTCTGCATGATGACATTGAGACTGTTGTCCAGGATACAGATATAAAATGAAAGAACAAAATTCCTCAATGGGAATTTAAGCAGGAAAGAAAATGGTCTAAAAAAACGAGCACCATAAAAACTCTCAGCTTATTTTCCACAATGCCTCATCCCCTCCTTAAGTACAGATTTTTTTTTTTTTTTTTTGGAGGCACTCTCCGAAGAAATGTCCCTGTCTCCCACAAGGAAACAGAGAAATGAGAGAAGAAGGGAATGGGTGGGTAGTGAAGCAGCTGGTTCCACAGAATGAAAGCCAGCAGGACTGGGTATCGATTTTGGCTTTGTGAGAGCAAGGCGTTGGAAGCAAGAAGCCATGCTGTAAGTGCAGCCCCTCCTCCTGAAAGAGGACAGAGAGCAGCCTGGAGCACAAGGGACTAATTTGTGTGAAGGATCCTTGAGAGATTCTACAAAATGCAGACGTGGAAGCATCGTCTCATGATTATGTGCCTGGAATCTCCTGTTCTCTGATCATCTTAGAGTGAAAAAGTGGCTCCTATCTAATGCAGAAACCTGACCTTGTGCATGTGCCTTCTTGTGAAAGCTTGTGAAAAGCTTCTTAACCTTGTGTGTGATTTTTGCATTACAGGCTCAAGTCCTTTGCCCTGTGTGGGCCCCTTACTTTGTGGAAGTCCCTTGCCACACACTGACTCCTGCCTTGTGCCTCAGTTTGGGGAAAAGTGTCACAGCCCATGATGTCACTATCCACTGAGCACAATAGCAAACAATAAACCCTTTTTTTTTAGCTCCTGTATGGTTTGGATCTGGAATGTCTCCCAAAGGCTCATGTGTTAAAGGCTTGTTCCCCGTGAAGCAATGTTCACAGATGGGAATTTGGGGAAGTGGTTGGATCATGAGCACTCCGACCTCATCAGTGGGTTCATCCATTGATAAATTATAGCTGAATGAATGACTGAAAGGTAGTGGAAACTGTAGGATGTGGGGCCAAACAGGAGGCATTAGGTCACTGGGACGTGTTCTGTGCACTATTTTACCCCCTTTCTCTCTCTTTCTGCTTCCTGGATGCCATGAGATGAGCAGCTTTGTTCCACAACACCTTCCACCATGATGTTTCTGCCATGGACCCTTCTGACCATGCACTGAAACTTCTGAGACTGTGAACCCAAGTAAATCTTTCCTCCTCTAAGTTGAGTTTCTGAGATATGTGTCACAGTGACAAAAAACTAATACAGCTCCTGGTCACTATTTGTTTCTATGTTCCTAAGATTGGGGCTTTTTAGTACTTGATATCCAGGAGATATTCAGTAAATACGTGTGGAGTAGATGTATGTATACATAAATGAATTCATGAACATCCCAGGCTTTCTACAATATCAGTTTGGCAGCATAGACCACAAACTATTCGCAGAGTAGCAGAGTGTAAACAGTAAAGGAATTTGGGAGTCAGATAGGCCTGAGTTGGAATTTGGCTATCTGACCTTAAATCAGTGCCTTCCTCTCTTAAAGGCTCTATTTCCTTACCTGATGAATGAAGAATATTCATCTCACTGAGCAGGCATGAGGGATAAGTGAAAAGAAGTCTGTAAAGCATTTTGCTTTGTGCTTATAAACTCAATAAAGGGCAACCGCTGTCATTACTGGTCCAGTGACAACCTGGCTCACTGATTTCTAGCAAATCTAACTCTCAGGCTAATCTTGCAGATTCCTCACTTACAAGTTTCCAGGTAGAAATGCCTCTACCCCCCTGCAGTGACCTCAAGCAGATTGCTTCTCAGGATTTTACTTCTGCAAACTCTTCATCAAATTATTTCTCTAGTCTCTTGTGTCCATAAGCAGATTCCCCTCCAGAGGGTAGACTTAATGGAATGAACCCACCAAGTGAAGCTTCTTTCAGCTTTTCCCCCTAACTTCAGATTCTGTCCTCCTTAAATTTACATTGCTCTAGTTCCTGCCTGCATCCCTTCCTTCTCATGCTGTGGTCCTTCCTGTCCCCAACAGTATGTCCTAGAGCACTGGATTATTGGCACTGGGTTGTCTGGGTTTTCTCACTATACTACTCCACTCAAAAAATCAGAAATATGAAAACTTTCATTTTTCCACATTTTTATTGGTGAATTATAGTTGTCCATAATGATGGAATTTGTGGTTACATATTTATACCTGCACATAATATAATAATATAATTTGGTTAATATCACTTGCAGTACTTGGACCCTACCTCCCTACCTCCAACTCCTTGGTCCCTTTCCTCTACTGATCTCCCTTTGATTTTCATGAGATCTACCCCCACCTTTCTCTTTCTTTTTCCTTTCTAGCTTCCACATATGAGAGAAAACATAAGTCTCTTGGCCTTCTTAGTTTGACTTATTTAGCTTAACTTTAATAGTCTCTAGTTCCATTTTCCTGCAAATGACATAATTTCAGGTTTCTAAATAAAATAAATAAAACTCCACATTTTCTTTATCCATTCATTCGTTAGTGGACACCTAGGTTGGTTGTATAGTTTGGCAATTGCAAACTGTGCTGCTATAAACGTGGACATGTATGTAGCATTGTAGGATGATGACTTTAATTTTTCAAGATAAACACCAAGAAGTGGTATAGTTGGGTTGTATGATGGTTCCATTCCCAGATTTTTGAGGAACCTCCATAATAATTTCCACAGCAGATATATTAATTTCCAGTCCCACTAACAGTGTAAAAGTGCTCCTTTTCTTCACATTCTTTCCAGCGTTTACCATTATTTGTGTTTCTAATGACTGCCATTCTGATTGGTGTGAGATGAAATCTCAGTGTAGTTTTAATTTTTTATTTCCCTAATTGTTAATGACATACATCCTTTTTTTGTGTGTATTTGTTGGCCATGTACATCTCTTCTTTTAAGAAGTATTTGTTTAATTCAATTTGGCCATTTACTAAGTGGGTTATCTGATTTTTTGGTGTAAAGTTTTTTGACCTCATCACATATTCTAGATATTACTCCTCTATCAGAAGAGTAGCTAGCAAAGATTTTTCTCCCATTCTGTAGATTCTCTCTTCATATTCCTAATTGTATAAACTTACATTTAATATGGTCACAAATGAATTTTGTCTCAGTTAAGTGAGGTTTGCTCCTAAAATATATGCAATAAGGATTAGTGCTTTTCAATGAATAGCTGAAGGTTTAATTTCTTCTTTCAAGTTCTAAAACAAATAGGCCATTAATTGATGATGTTGCAGAGATGAGAGTGCCTCGTTGTAAACAATCACACAGAACTGGATCTGTGACCTGGCACTGACATTTAGTATTTCCAGGCACGGTGCCTTACCTCTCCCATCTTCAATTTCCTCATCTTTACAATGAGGGATAAACAGAGTAATTATCTCCTCATGTCTTTGTAAGAAATGAATGACAATCTATGTTAAGCACTACAGCGCAATGCCTGCCATATAGACAGTACACAACTAATATTAGCTATCATTGTCATCATAAAATATCCAATCAGCATTTATTGATCAACTATAATGTGCAAGACACTAGATTAGGCACTTGAGATGTAACATAGAACAGCACCAGACAAGGCCTCCTGTGTCTTAAATTTAAAATCTAGAGGGAAGGAGAAAATTTTTAAAATAAATACACACAGAAGAATAAATTATAATGATTATGATTTCCTGGGTATGGAGTGGCACTATATAAGAGGAGTAAAACTGAAAGCTTGACCTGGTTTGACAGCAGAGAAGTCTTTTCTAGTGAGAAAAGAGCTCATCTAAGGTAATATGGATGAGTGAAAGTTTGTGCTAGAAAGATCTCACACAGAGGGCATGGACAAGTGGGGAATAACCATAACTCATTTAAGAAATAAAAAGTGACCAGGGAGTGGAAAATAAGCAGGCCAATGAGGCAGAGGCAGATGAAGGAACTAAGGAAGTCCAGATCCTAAAGAGATCTGTAGACTTTGCTAAGTGGCTTTATCTCCATCCTGAGAGTGCTAGAGAACTACCAATGTTTTCTAAATTGGAAAATTTGGGCATGCATGACCACTCTGGATACAATGTGAAAAACGGATTGGAAGGGACCAGACATAGATGTTGTAACACCAGTTGGAAAGTATAATGCAGTGGTCCAACCAAATCAGAGAGGAGCTTTGTATAAATTACTAGATGATGGTGATAGGCATGGATATCCCTGAATGGACAGTAGAAGTTTAAGAGACATTTATCTACAGGATTTGATGACAATGGGACATTTACAAAAGTGACACCATGGGTGCTTGTTGTATTTTTGGATGGGTATAACTTCTTTGACCCAATTGAAGAGAACAGTTATGGTGTAGGTTGGGAAGGCCAAATCACACAGAAGCTAACAGTACTAGAGTAAGGCTGTTGGGTTTTGACCCCATATCCACTTCTGATGGGTAGTATGATCTTAAACTCTGTATGCTTGATCTTACTAATGACCCCACCCATTTACCTTAAAAAGTTGTTAGGAAGATCTAATGAGATAATCTTCACAAAGCTATTAGCACAGTGTCAAACTCATAGTAATAACTAAATACTAGTTTATTAGTATGATGATTTAGGAGCATGCTGAGTTTCAATTGCATTTGATACATCCAAAGGGAGATATCAAGTCAAAAACTAAACAAGCAAATCTGTAGCTTACTGAAGCGTTTTTGAGTAAAGATAAATATCTGTGGACCTAACTCAGTACAGGTCATAATTGGAGAAGTTATCTTCTCTCTCTGGATTTCTTCAGGTTTATGTGATAGAAACCTTGCCTTCTCAAAAAAAATATTAAAATAGAAGAATTTTGTCTTTACTCACCTTGCTATTTCCCCCCCCACACACACACATAAACACACACACACACACACACACATATGCACACACACACACACACACACAAGAATTAGATTGATTCATTTGGTTAAGAGAAATGACAAAAGTCTAACAGACCTGAGTCCCTGTTTCTCTTTTGGGTAGGATTACACATTGCCAGTCTCTGCTCATGCACATTTATTCCCCTTAGGGGGACTATTTATAGCCCTTTCTGTTCTTCCCTTCTCTCTATGGAAAGCCCCTGGCAAGTCCTATCTTCCTGAAGAGGCCAACACCTACAGCTGACAAATTAGTCTGCCTGTGGTTAAGTGAATAAGACCAGTTGGAAGAAAGAAGAGTGTTAAGTGAGAAGTTCATTTTGGACTTGAATCAAGACTGCATTTTCCAATTCAGCATTACACATAATAAAATTGATAGCTTGATGCCTGCTCAAGTTGGCATTTATCAGTTGGTTTAAAACTTTGGTAGGAAAGGAATTGTGAATCGTGTCCATTAAGACCAACAGTAGTGGATGTTGTCACTAATGTTAATGAGGTAATTCTGAGAAAAAATATATATACAGAAATAAGAGAATCTAGAACTGGGTCTAAAAGAGCTAACTTTAATGGCCTGGCTAAAGAAGGACTAGCCAACGATAAGGGGACAGGTTAGGGAGAGAAGCCTGACAGAGAGAGGACTGTGCTTCAAAATTCAGTGGAAGAGGAGATATGGAGAAGGAGTGAGTGAAGGAAAGCTACCAAGAAATTGGGTAAGATGAGTATTAACATCTTCCATGAAGTGATTTTAAGGAGGCCATTAATGGCCTTAGTAAAAATCTATCCTGTAGAAAAAAAAAAAAGGTGCAGAAACCAAATTTCTATGGATTGGAACATGAGTGCAAGATGAAGGCAGGAGAAACGATGTAAAAACAGCTTTTCAAGAAACTCACATATGAAAAGACAGGATGATAATTCACCTTTCTAGACTCCAATCTAGATCTTTGCTTCAAAAAACCTTAAACCTGTATTATACAGCTGGCTTAAAAAAAACTGGGCTCTATGTATACAATCCCCCATCCCTCTCTTCTTTTTTAATTATTGATTCATAGAAGCCACGTTCATAGGCACTTTTTTTTTCTTTCAGAACTGTGTTAAAACACAATCTCTTACACAAATGAACATCTTGGTTCAATTGATTCACTTGACCACAATATTCATCCCAATGAGCCCTCAACCATAAAGTTTGATTTGGACTGTTGTATTTTCCTAGCAAGGATCATTAAGAGTCAACTACTTATTTGAGGGGATCTCATAGTGCCTGGTATATTTCCTGTTTTAGTAAATATCACAAAGTACAGTAATTATTTCTTTACCTATCAGTCATAACCCCCAGCTGATAAACTTCTCTGGGGAAGACATGTAATAATCTGTATTTGTCTCACATATTAGGAACTCAATAAGTGATTGAAAAAGAACAGAAGCAGGCAGCATCCTCCCTCATGTTCATGATGATACCTACTGACAAAATTGGATTCCCGGTGCTGGACACAGTCCAGAGGATACTAAGGAGACATGGTGACTAAATGCAATATGGTCTCCTGGATGGGATCCTGGAACAGAAGAAGGATGCTATGGAGAAATCTGGTTGAAGCCTGAGGTGCTGAGTTCTAATTTTCTATATTCTAAGTTCTTATTTCTTAGGAAGAAAATTGAGAGACCTTTACTCCTCTTCTTCATGGCCATCCAGCACAAGGTTAGGGAAAAGGAAATGATATCCTAGATCATATTATGTCTTCTTATGAAACAAGTTAACCTTTCTGAAAACTATTTTTTAAGAGGAGTCATCTTCCTTTGTAGGACCCCTCCCCAACCTAGTTTTCTTTCACACAGGTTGTTTGTGAGGTGTTTATGTTTGCTTGCAGAATGTCTAGAGTTTGATATATCTTACTTCACTCAATTCAATGTTTAGAATTTTGTTCTCGTGTTTCAATACTTCAATAAAGAGCATATTTACCAATGATATGTCAGTGAAGATTAAATAAAATACCTCTAGCCTTGTCACTTTCTGATAAGAATATGAATTTCCTATACCTCTATGCAAATGAAGGTCTTCTAGAAAACGACTTGCATCTGCAAGAGAACAGTGCAGTCTGAAGCAAGGAGCATACAAGTCAAACAGAGAGAATGGCAGGATCAGAAGAAGTCCTTAGGTGGTGCTAGAAAGTCATAAAATGGCCTGGGAAATTCCAGAGCTAAATGTATGATGATGTTCAAATAGCTTGGAAAGCATGCCATAGCAAAACAACAACAGCAATACTGGCAACAGCAGCATTTAGTATTTTCTTGCCACTTGATATGCACTATGCACCGTGTAAGTCAGAATGAGTTGTGTCATTCTATCTTCACAACAGTCCTGTGAGTTGGTCCCATTTTAGTGATAAAGACACAGGATTGAAGAGATTGAGAAACTTGCTTAAGGCTATGACTCAACCAGTAAGAGACATAGTCAGGATTTGAATGCAGATCTTCTATCTCTTAAGCCCTTACTCAGAGCCTTTTCAGTGTATTACTATTATTATTTGAACTTGTAATGTAGACATACAATCCAAATTCTACTATTGTAAGAAGGTCGACATGTAGGCGTGCAGTGGGAGTGTGTTCTTCCTGTCGATTATCATGCTTGTGTGTATATGTTGGGGAGGAGACACCAATGTGCATATACATAAATACTTGAAGCTTCCATCTACCTCTTCATCTCCTCCCAACTCCCACCACCATTCTCTGTATCTTCCGAAATCCTCCTGCCTCCAGAATTATTCCCACACAGTCTGAGCCATTCTAGTTCAATAGGTTATTTCTTTAATCAGGAAACATCACCCTCAAAGCCTTATTTGGAAAAAGCTATACATAGAAAACAAATTATATAATAATATTTGTCAGGCAACATTCTAAATAGTGGGGATACAAAGATGATAAGCCCTGTTCTCTGATAGCAAATTGGTGCACTAATTAACATTAATAGCATAATTGGTAATAATAGCTTAAAGCATTACTCCATCTAGTTAAGATGTTATCATTTTCATGGAATTTATGTTCAAACTCAAAGAAATAACATACAGTGTGAATTTCAGCACTCTTAGCAGATTGAAGTGGGGTGGACAGCAGGACAGGAAGAGGGAAACTTTCTAATTCCACTGTATTAAAAAAAACTTCTGAGTAAAATGAATCTTTGGAAATATTCTCAAATCCTCCTTGTATGTGGTTTCTTTATAAGAACTGAGTGATTTCTGAGTACCAAAAGCAGTCATATGGTCTCAGCAACCTCAAGTCACTCAGAAACCTATATACATTAGAAGGAGTCTTATAAAATACTACTTCTCAGACTCTACCAGGCATACAGACATAGATACTAATGGGGGGATCTTGCCAAAATTTAAATTACAAATGGTCAAAAATATGTGAAAAAATATTCAGCATCTCTAGCAATTAGAGAAATGCAAATTAAAACTACACTGAGATTCCATCTCTCTCCAAACAAAATGGTAATCATCAAGAACACAAGTAACAATAAATGTTGGTGAAGATGTAGGCGGGAAAGTACACTCATATATTGCTGGTGGGACTGCAAATCGGTAGAACCACTCTGGAAAGCAGTATGGAGATTCCTCAGAAAATTTGGGATGGAACCATCATTTGACCCAGTTATACCAGTCCATGGCTTATACCCAAAAGACTTAAAATCAGCATATTATAGCAACACAGCCACATCAATGTTTATAGCATCTCAATTCATAGCCAAGCTATGGAACAATTATAGTTGCTATTCCACAGATGAATGGATAAAGAAAAGGTGATACACACACACACACACACACACACACACACACACACAATGGAATATTACTCAGCTATAAGAAAGAATGAAATTATGGCATTTGCTAGTAAATGGATGGAACTAAAGAATATCACGCTAAGTGAAATAAGTCAGTCCCCATAATCCAAAGGTCAAATGTGCTCTCCAATATGTGGATGCTATTCCATAACAAGGAAGGGTAGGGAGGGAAAAGTATAGAAGTTTATTGGATTAGACAAAGGGGAATGAAGGGAAGGGAGCAGGGATAGAAATAGAAAAGATAGTACAATGAATCAAACATACATTTTAGACCAGTGTAACTCCACATCATGCCACAAGAATAGAATCAAAATTGTAATGGGTTCATCCCAGTATGTATAATATGTCAAAAATACATCCAACTGTCAAATATATATATATTAAACAAAAAAGGACTACATATATTATTCATATTTGACTCTATTACACCTAACAATGGATCTGCTCCCTAAGAGCATATCATTAAACATTTTAAAATGAAAAATTAAAAAAAAATTCAAATTCAATTCAGTAGATCTCAGGTGGGTCTCAAAAACACTTACAAGCTTCCAAGTGCTCCTGATGGTTCTGTATTGGGACCACACTTGGAGAAGCAGGCCTCTGGAGTACCTTCTACTGCATCATCACCACCCAGTAACCACCCACATTTAACTGCGTGCATTCCCCCATAAATTTGAAGTTTACTACATCTTGGGGGAGGTGTTTGTTTGTTTGTTTGTTTTTGTTCTTTTCAGATATACATGATAGTAGAGTGTACTTTGCCATATTATATGTACATAGAATAGAAAGTATACCAATTAGATCCCATTCTGTGGTTGAACATGATGTGGAGTTACACTGGTGGTGCATTTATATATGAACATAGGAAAGTTATGTCTGGTACAGTCTTTCCTATTCTATTCTACTGTCTTTCCTATTCCATCATTCCCCTTTGTCTAACCCAATGAACTACTATTCTCCCCACTACATTATTGTGTCTTAGCATCCACATTTCAGAGAGAACATTCTACCTTTGGTTTTTTGGGACGTCCTATTTCACTTAGCATGATGGCCTTCAGCTACATCCATTTACTGACAGATACCATAATTTCAATCTTCTTTATGTCTGAGTAATATTCCTCTGTGCATATATACCCCATTTTCTTTATCCATTCATCGGTTGAAGGGCATTTTAGGTTGGTTCCATAGCTAAGCTATTATTAATTGAGCGGCTATAAACATTGATGTATCTGCACCACTGTAGTCTACAGCTTTTAAGTCCCTTGGGTACATACAGAGGAGTGGGATAACTGGGTTAAATGGTGGTTCCATTCCAAGCTATCTAAGGAATCTCCATACTACTTTCCAGAGTTATTAAACCAATTTGCAGTCTCACCAGCAATATATGAGCATACCTTTTTCCTTGGGGGAATTTTTAAAACGTTGAGCTACTCCAAGTATAAGAATGTTCTTCATTATATTAAGTGACAACCTGCTGTCTCCAACCATTAAATGTTGAGTCCCCAAATATCAACAATTTACTTACATTTGATATTCAAGTATCTGTGATGGGCAGGAGCTATGGAAATCAGTTGCCATCAGACAGGTCAGTGCAGATTCCCACTGGTTTTTCAACCCAGCTGGGCCTGATTTTTCTACCTTCTAGCTCCATAAAAGCTGTGTTTTGAAAGACTTCATATACAGGTCAGGAGAGCCAGGAATTGGGCATTTGTGGATTCTTATACCTGGATTGTTCATGAACAATTTGGAGGTCTAAAAACCTACTAGCAAAGCTTATGGCTTCTTCAGTGATATGGGAAAGGTAAGTGTAATAGGAAAAAATCTCCACAACGATGTGGAGAAGGCAGATTTTATGTAAGTACTTGTAAAAGCCCGGGCTATCCACATCAATGAGCCATTTGGTTTGGTTTGAAAAGATTTGAGTCCCAGAGATGGCTCATGTTTCCTAATCTGACCTTCCTTCTAGATAACCCTGTGCCTTTGAGAGCTTCCTGATTTTACACTAGGAAACTCCAGTGTACCACTAAACACAGTGTCCAGTGTCTTTTTGCAAATCGGTGACATCTCACGTTTTGTTGACCTTGGATGAAGGTGGTAGCAAGTGATGAGTTCAAACAAAGTGAGTATCACCTGCTAATTCTCCATGTTACACAACCCGTAACTGTGTAGGAATATCCTGTGTAACTGCTAAGACGGAAAATAAGTATCTGAGTGGCTGGGGATGTACTTCAGTTGGTAGAGTGCTTGCCTCACATGCACAAGGCCCTGGGTTCAATCCCCAGCACCACACACACACACAAAAAAAAAAAAATCTGGAAAATATGTATCTGAAGGTTTACAATTTTAGCTGCAGCTTCCTGGTGGATAATTGATAATAGGCACCAGTGGGAGACTGATGCCACCCATTCAACAAGGGTCTGATGTCTTATGGCTGGTAAAGTCTAAATCACAGCTCAGTTTTACAGGTCACACTTCCTATTCATCAGCTAGAGGAACACTGGGAAGCACACAATTGGTAGATGGACAAGGCCAAACTTGTGGCTATTAGAAATGGGTAGCTTTATAATTCCGCTTTCCCTGAAAAGAAAAGCTTTGTGAGGACAAAGAAGGGGAACCACTCCACCTCCCTACCCTTCAACACATATACTCTCATCACCACCACCCTGTGCCGAATGGGAACATTTTCAGGCCCCAGTTATGATTTAAACGAAGCACACCGCACCAATATTGTGTGGTGCCATCTGTTATTTTATATTTCACGAAATTTGGCCAGTTTTGAAATATTATAATTATATCTCTTACATTACGTATGCAACGCAGACATTTTCTGAAACATAAATACAGTATGTGGGAAATGTGACTGTATTTATAGCCATTGGCTGGTGGAAAGCAAAGGGCAGCTGGCACCCGTTGAGAGTTTGGAGAACACAGCCTGCCAAAGGAGCAGAGCACCCAGGTCAGAAGCTTGCCTCCCAACACCATGCCCCATCCTGTAAGAAGGGTACACTGCTCACAGCATCCCGGACCTCTGCTCACCCTCCAAGGAAGATCATATCTGTCATATTTCCAATATTTATAGGCCAAATATGTCTCTCTCCCTTAGGATGCAGTTGACAAAGTCACATTCAGTGATACCTAGACTCAGAGAATGGGCACAGAAGAGAGGTAGCCCTGAAGACAGCTGCTCTATCCCAGATGTTTCTCCAGCAGTGTTATGGAGGAGAATTATGGGGTAGAAGGAAGGCAAGATCTTCACAGTCAAGAGACCAGGTGATTGGATGGAACTGCTCTGATAGGAGATCCCTGTCCAGGGATAATCATGCCCCTGAACCCTTGAATCATCCGCTAGTTTCTTCAAAGGAGTAATTAGAGATTAATAGCTCATTTGGTTTGTGTGTCAAGAGGTGTAGGAAAGTGGTCAGACCTACTCAAGGTCTCAAAGGGTATGTTCTAGGATTGATTTTATCTTCAAAGAAAAAAAATAGTGTTTACTTGAGTGTTGTTTATCTTCAAAACACTGTGAAGTGCTTTGCAATAGCAAAGAGAAGAAAGCAAATGACAAGTATTTGAGTTTTCCTTTCTGTCTCTCCAAAACAAAGGCATTATTTACTGATGAGAGCTATTTGATAACTTCAGGCATTTCCACATAGTTTTTACACTCCTCCTTAGGAGTTCATACAAACCTTTCTCTTAGATCACCCACTGTGATTGCACTGGACAATCCAACCCAGGAAGTTTCACTGTCACGGCATCTTTTTTTTTTTTTAATTATATAAGTTAGTTCCTAACATTTAAAAATCAGAGATTTCACATAAAACCCAGTTTCTCTTGAAAAACCATAAGAGCTGGCATCATTGGAAGTGTATTTCTGCCCAGCAACAATCTGCCTTCCTTAAGTAGCAGCTGCCCGCTTCCGAAGACAGTGTTCCTCCATTTACCCATCCTCAACCCTCCCACCTGCCCCTTCACTCATTCTTGTCACCTGCCTGACCCTTGTAGGCACTTGTGTTTATGACTTCCTGAAGTAGGCAATTGACTCTCTTGCAGAAATACAGACTAGGAAATTAAGATAACTATTTTTTCTTGAAGTAAAGTTGGTGAAGCATTAAAATATATAACCATAAACTCTCTAACAGGAAATTAAAGTGAAATTTACAAGCCTCTTGGATTTAAAAAAAACATTCTAAAAATGAAAATATAAATCTCTTCTATACACTTATTTTACTATATTTTAGTCATCTGTTTATTTATCATTTTTTTTTTTTTACCAAGACTGTTGGTAAAGCAGTTTTATGGCAGGAGTCAAGTTAATTTTCCTCTGCACACCACTGTCTATAATAATGCTTGGCATTAAGTAGGCCATAATGTTCAGAAGAAGGGAAAGAGCAAAAGAGTTACCAAAGCCAGCGAGTCAGAGATAGACTGAGTCTGAAAATTTCCTTTCTCGACCAATGATCTTAGTATAGGATTCTCTTGATTCTATAAGGTCCAAATAGACAATGTGATGCATGCCCTGGTCGACTCATAAATGCTCTAAGTCTCTCTCTGGCTCTCTCCCACCCATCAGCTTTGTTACTCTGTAATGGAAACTGGGGAAGGCAATTGGATTTCCATGTTCCAACGTGTGTTTTCAACGAGAAGAAGCAGTGCTCTGAATGAAATAACTCTGACCCCAGAAGACAGAGAGCTGTTGGTGGAGTGATTTGGTTGAATGCTCCAATGTTACTGCCTTAGGGATAAAACAGCCCCAGGATGCACTAATAAAAAAGAAGCACCTTAGGTAATCTCTGAACTCCCATAAAACTCCCATGAGAATCTAACAAGCAATAAGAGAGCAAATTGAGAGCCCCAAAATCCTTATCTTATACTTAACTCCAGATAGAACCATGGTGTGTAGGGCTTACCAAATTAAAATTTATCTATCATCTATCTATGTGTATATATATTTACACATATATAATCTGTATGTGTACACAAAAATATGTAAATATAAAATCCTATTACTGGGTGTACTGATATATTTTAGGATTTCACAAACTCTATGTGAAGATGAAAATTTATCTCTAGTCCCCTAGAAGTTACTTTCCCACAGGAGTTTTCAATAAACGAGATACATTTGATGATATACTTAGCCTAATACTTGCTGAACATGGGTATGTACAACACTAACAGAGAGAAAACAAAAACCCTTCCCTGTCTACCTCCCAAGACAACTCCAATTCAGGCCTCAATAGCTCTTATCTGAATTTCTAGAGTCTGCAGATTGATGGGTATTCCTGACTCCAAATCTGCACTTCAAACAAGTTTTCCTTCCTGTACCTAGGTTGCTCTTTCTTCAAACATCAATCTGATGACATTGTCACCCTTCCACATAAAGCTATTCATTGTTGCCCAGGGCCTGACATTTACATTCACCCAATAAGTTTTATGCCTAGCATTTGCAAGGCATCTAGGGTAAATATTCAATTGTTTTTAAGGTTAGGACACTGGCACTAGACTACCTCTTTAACATTACTTCACACTTCTCACCTACTTTGCTTCCTATACTCCTAACAAACCCCAAAACTTGGACAATTCCACAGTCATGATTGCCTCCACACATGCTGTGCCCTTTCCTGGAATATGCTCCTCTCACATTATCCTCTACTCATTCTATTTATCCCTCAAGTCCTCTTAATCTTAGGCCTCCCGTGCAGAGGCTGGTGTTAAATAATTCATGCATGCATATACATACACACAAACACATGTGGAAACACCTGACTTTTGCTCTTCTAAATGCATACTAAATTGTACTCATCCCAATTTGGGGACAAGAAAATGATCCTGGTATTCAATCCAAAGACCTTTTATTTTTAGTCATCTTGACTATTACCTTTTGGACTCATATGTGGCAAATGGAAGCAACCTATTGTGGATTTTCCTGCATCCAAATCCAAGTTAATGCCTAACTTGACATCCTGATTAGCTCACCTACCAGTGAAGGAACAATTACATCCCAGACTTAGAGTAACTGATGAGTAGGCAGCCACAATATATATATATTTTTTGAGACAATTTCTACGTTTTTTGTTTTGTTTTGTTTATGGTGCTGGGAATTGAACACAGGGCCTTGTGCATGGGAGGTAAGCACTCTACCAATTGAGCTATATCCTCAGCCCCACAGTCTCTACTTTTTCAGAAACTTTTGATGTAACTGGAAGAAAGTATCATGCCCCATCCAAGACCCAACTCTGTCTTCCTCATTCAACTGAAATATACTTTCTGGTCTTGGCTTAACTGGCCCTGACCACTTTATTTAAGATAGCAGATACTCCATCCTTATTATTCTTTTTTTTGCTTTTATTCATAATACTTTTCAGTATCTGACAAAATATATATGTTTGTCTATATTCTGCCTTCCCCACAAGGATATAGATAGACACTGTCTTATTCACTGTCCATCCTCAGTGCATAGTAGATGCCCAATGTCTAGTTGTTATGCCTAGCATTTTCCAGGAGTCCAGGGTAGATATTCAAATTTTTTATTCAAAGAGAAAACAAATAATGAATTAATTAATGTCAGCACAAAATAGGGCATTGAGAATTTGATGAAGCTACTCTAAGTAGAAGCCATCTTTACCAATGTATACACTTATTCTTGTTATAATAAAAATCCTTTCTTTAAGAATAATAAATCTACTCTCATTGAACTGATTTTAATCACAGGTGGTTAGGATAGTTATTTATGCTTTCAGTAAATACTCAATAGGAAAAAAAAATCACAAAAACTGTAGGAAGAGAATTAGCCCAAAACTAAGATTTGGACCTAAGCTAGCCCACAAACTGGCATAACTTCCTCTCAGGAAGCCCCCACTTTCTTCTTCAGGCCTGGGTTTTGTACCTCTCCTGGAAGCTGCCAATGCTCTATGGAAATACCTCCACAGAATATTTGATATTATCACTCTGCTTTCCCTTCACCATTCCTGATACTGTCCCAGAGCTGCATGAGGCAGAGTGTCTGACTCTGTTCTCTGTGTTCTCAGCTAGTTCCTTGAAAAGATAGCCAGTGCATATTAAGTGAAATAACATAAAATTTGAGCTCAGATTGATGCAATAGAAAGAACACAAGATTTAAAAGATTTGTGCTTCTTCACAGAAGAAGAAATATGAATGGTCAACCAATATATGAAAAAATGTTCAACATCTCTAGCAATTAGAGAAATGCAAATTAGACCTACACTGAGATTCCATCTCAAGTCAGAAGGCATTAATCAAGAATATAAGTAACAACAGATGTGGGGAAAAAAAAGTACATTTTATACATTGCTGGTAGGACTGAAAATTGGTGGAATAACTCTGAAAAGCAGTATGGAGATTCCTCAGAAAACTTGGAATGGAACCACCATTTGACCCAGTTATCCCACTCCTCAGTATGTACCCAAGGGACGTAAAAAGACTACAGGGTAAAAAGACTATAGTGGCGTAGGCACATCAATGTTTATAGCAACTCAACTAATAATATCTCTGCTATGGAACCAACCTAAGATGCCCTTCAACAGATGAATGGATAAAGAAAATGTGGTGTATATGTACAGAAGAATATTACTCAGACATAAAGAAGAATTAAATTATGGTATTTGCTAGTAAATGGATGGAGCTGGAGACCATCATGCTAAATGAAATAGGACAATCCCAAAAAAACCAAAGGTCGAATGTTCTCTCTGAAATGTGGATGCTAAGACACAATAATGTAGGGAAGAGGGAAGAATAGAAGTTCATTGGATTAGATAAAGGGGAATAAAGGGAAAGGAGGGGGATGGAAAGAGGAAAGACAGTAGACTGAGTTTCACATAACTTTCCTATGTTCATATATGAATACCTGACCAGTACCTTGTTCAACCTTGTTCACATCATGTTCAACCACAAGAATGCAAGAATGGGATCTACTCCATGTATGTATAACGTGTCCAGAAACATTCTACTGTCATATATATATATATATATATATATATATATATATAACACAAATTTTGAAAATTTGGGGAAAAATGTGCTTTTATATCTTCCATGTCATTTTAGTAACCCAGCATCTGTACCTCACCTGCTTTGGTGAATGACAGACTAGGCCTTTGTTTCCCCACAAAAGATACATCAGATGGCACTGCCTTTCTCTGCATCTTGACCATAACGCATAGTGGTGTGGCTTCAGTTTGGCAAGTAAAACATATGAGCTTAGAACTTTGACTCTCAAAGGAGCGAAACAAAATATAGACAGTGAGATTAACCACATACAGGGGCAACAATTCACTTGACCACAGGTGTCCAAGGTTGGCAGTACCTGCAGTGGCTTTGTGGTAGACATGGTGTTTCACGGAGGTGTACCAGGGTATGAACAACGGTGTCCTCAGCTTCTTTATTCTCTTTCCATTAATGATGTGTGCTGCCAAGCATACCTAAGATTAGTCCCTTTGCTCCTCACACTAGTTAATTTCTAGTGCTTGGAAGCAAGAACTTGGAATGGCACATACACGCTTTCTGGATTCCAGCTTTCTCTTATGACATACAGGAACAATCATTCTTATCTCCTGAGTTGATGTGGCAGTTAAATTGAAAAAAGTGTTCCTAGAAATTCCTATAACAATTGGAATCCCAGAGAAAACATGCAAGTGTCTAAATTCCCTTCCTGCATCCTTAAAAATGCCCCGGAGCCAACCAGCCAGAGGAAATGGGTTACATCAATTGCATCAAAGCAGGGATCCCCAGAGTGGCTTTGCTTGAATATTTGTGAGAAGTAAAACAATGTTTACCAATCTGCCAGCAGTACAGGCTTAATTAGTGTTTGCAAACTACTTGACATCCTTGAAAGAAAGGTGCCACCCAAGCACAGGCCATTATCATAATCAACTGGTGACATGCAGGTCTCAAATAAGGAACATAGAACTATCTGAGATAGAATGGATTGCACTGAGGCCCAAGGGACATGATTTCCTTTTGTAAACAGCTTTGTTGAGCTACAATTCCATGACTATACAATGCACTCACTTAAAATGTGCAGTTCCATGACATTTAGTGTACTCATAGGTATGTGTAACCATCACTGCAGTCAATTTTATTTATTTTTTTTTTTTGGTGTGTGCACGTGCCTTCCTTTTTTTTTATTGGTTGTTCAAAACATTGCAAAGCTCTTGACATATCATATTTCATACATTAGATTCAAGTGGGTTATGAACTCCCATTTTTACCCCAAATACAGATTGCTGAATCACATCGGTTACACATCCACATTTTTACATAATGCCATATTAGTAACTGTTGTATTCTGCTACCTTTCCTATCCTCTACTATCCCCCCTCCCCTCCCCTCCCCTCCCATCTTCTCTCACTACCCCATCTACTGCAATTCATTTCTCTCCTTGTTTTTTTTTCCCATTCCCCTCACAACCTCTTATATGTAATTTTGTATAACAATGAGGATCTCCTTCCATTTCCATGCAATTTCCCTTTTCTCTCCCTTTCCCTCCCACCTCATGTCTCTGTTTAATGTTAATCTTTTCCTCATGCTCTTCCTCCCTGTTCTGTTCTTAGTTGCTCTCATTATATCAAAGAAGACATTTGGCATTTGTTTTTTAGGGATTGGCTAGCTTCACTTAGCATAATCTGCTCTAATGCCATCCATTTCAAAACATTCACCTTGAAAAGAAAAACATACCTACTCCCCCAAATTATGCAGCTGTTACAACTTCTCTACTTCCCATCTCTATAGATAAGGCACAATTCTGTGTTGTTCATACAAATGGTATCATATAATATATGTGCCTGACATCTTTCACTTAGCTAACATTTTCAAGCTTCACCCAAGTTGCATCATGCATTGGTACATACTCTTTTGTGGTCAAATAATATTTCCTTCCATAAAATCTCATTGTTGTTACACCACATTTTGTTTATCCATTCATCCATTGATGAACATTTGAGTTGTCTTTATCGTTTTGCTATTGTGAAGAGCTGCTGTGAACATTTATGTACAAGTTTTGGTTCAAACACGTTTTTCATTCCCTGGATGCATAATTAAGGGTAGAATTGCTGTGTCTATGGCCACTCTATATTAAACTTTTAAAGGAACCAACGCACTGTTTTCCACAGCAGTAGCACCATGTTAGAATCCCACTAGATTACTGTCCTTTTGGTCTTGGAAAGAAGTTGTTATTTCCTTATAAGTATTTATCCTAGAATTTTGTTTTAAAGAATTTTGTTTCATTATTCAGAAAATTGTGTGCCTTTGCTCTACCTTCCCATGTCTGGCCTGGTGTATCTCCTTCTGCTAAAGAATATCGGGCTTCTAGTCAATTGGACACACACATCAACTCTGGGGCTATGTCTAATTTTAGAGCTCCCACCAACAATCCCTAGCCCTTCCATTCTGGACCTTACTGCACACTTCATGACTAGTTGCAGAGCCTGTCATGGTGTATATTTTAAGTCAGCCAATATGAGGCTGGGGCTCACAGTCCTTTTCTAATGTAGTATCATTGTTTTGGGGCCAATGTAAAAAATCATAACAATAATTCTTCTCTGATTGGGTCCCAACTAGTTCATGCATGTTAAAGGTTCTGACATGAAGCTTAACTTTTTAAAATGTAAATTAAAAAAATATATAGGATAATTCTGTGTGGATCACTCAAAAAGGTAGGGTGCCTAAAAATAAGTGAATCTTACCGAAATGTTCATTAAACCACAGAATGTTTTTAAAAGCATGGATTTTACAGTCTTTAAGAGGTTAAGATGTTCCATTCTCCCTGGGTCCTACAGATTTCCATTATCTTTCACCCAGTCAAACTCACACATTTTTATTTCCTTCCTGAATGCTGTGGGATTTTGAATTTGCAATTCCTCCTATAAGGGATCACTGAGAAAGTGTTTTACTTCTTAGGAGAACATAATACATCCATGCCTCACCAGTTCTTTAGAAGTATTACTTTAAGAGCATTTTATATGTTAACTACAAATTCTTCTTTAGGGACATGGTCAAATAGACAAGGCTACAGAGCATCACATTGGATATGCATTTAAATACTTACCCTCATACCCACTAGCTACGTAATCTCAGAAAGTTACCTCTCATCTTCAAGCATCATCATGAGTAATACTGGGATAATATTAGAGACCTCACTGGATTCTTATGATTAACTGAAATAAAGAACATTAAAAGTTACATAATTTTTTGTATTCTTCTCCCCCTAAGGATTCTTATTACTTGAGACACAGCTATATTTACTTGAAAACAATGATTTTTTTGTTCGTTTGGGGAAAAGAAGGAATACCAATATGAATTCCTTGCTGAACGACAAATACTCCTCCTATTCTATAATGATTGATACTCCAACCATCCACATCTTTGTTTTATTTCCATTTTAATATCTGACATGTACAGTTAAAAAAAAACAGTAAAAGAGCTGAGATGTGGCTCAGTGATAGAGAGTGTCCCTTTATGGTTCCACCTCCAGTACTTCACCCTTCAAAAAAAAAAAAAAAAAAAAAGAACATCAGCTATGAATGGAATCATAGTAAGGGAAAAGGAAAATGAGATGGAACTAGTGTCTATTGGGCATTGCTCTGTGGTGGTTCCCTCCCATGTGTCTACCCATGCTTTAAAATGATTTCTGTCTGTTCCTGACAATTGTATCGATTATTATGAGAGCTATTATTTATTTACAGATTCCTGCACCAACACTTCTCTGAAAACAAGCAAGGGACTGGTACTCTGCACCAGCAGGTAGCATCCCTCAATAACTACTGCTTGAACTAGATTTTTTATTTCACTGGCATTTCTTTTTTAAGTATGTATTTTAGAATGCTGATGCTCCATTAATTCATACTGGAATTCATAGTGGTCTTTACCACAGTTGGTAGATGTTTAGAGAGTTTTATTATTTATTTAGAAGTACTTGGAAAACAAAAAAATGCCATAGGATTGAAATATAATATTCTCACTAACAGTAATAGTTTTTTAAAAATATGTTTCTTTTGCATATAATGTGTAATAGGCTTGTAAGGAGAGAACTCATATTGCTTATCTTGATTTCTAAAAGCAGGATCCTGCTGAATTCACTTCCAAGGTTATTTTCCCAGTGGAGAGTATAGGATTCTACCACCTCGTGAGAGAACAGCCTCTTGGCATCTCCACTGAGGAGGAATGGCTCAAAAGAGTTAAAGATGTCATCTCCTGCTACAGAAAATGCCAATCTTCCATTTTCTGAGATGAATAATGTCCATGTAAGTACAGAGATTAGTTTTTGACAGATGGTGGCTCTTGAGACATGTAAACCAAAGGCACATCAGATGGAGTCCAGTTAGCTTCACAAAAAGTTGAATTCTCTCAAAGAGCTCAGAAAACTTGGGCTCAAAATTATCTATCTTCTTTTTCTGTGAAGCATGCAGAATAGAATAGCCTTTCAAGAAAGAGTAAATAAAATTAAACTAATATAGGTGGGATTTCTGTTTTGGTTCTCCTCCTTTCACTATCTTTCTTTGTAATGGTTTGCCATCTATATTAAATCTCCTAAGCACTGATGTTATTAATCTACTTCTTTGTTCAAACACCTGCAGTTGTTCCCCAATAATTCTTTCTTTCTTTTTTCTTTTTTTCAATTGTGAATTTTTATTCATAGTGCTGGAATTGAACACAGGGCCTTGTGCATGCTAGGCAAGTACTCAACCATTTAGCTGCATCCCCAGCCAAACTGAATTTTTTATTGGTGCATTATAATTATACATATTGAAGGGATTGATTGTTACATATTCATACATAAACACAATAGAACACTATATTTTGGTCAATTTAATTCTTCAGTACTCCCTTTTCCTTCTCTTCTTCCCTCCCCCAGTAGTCTTCCTCTGCACTACTGGTCTTCCTTCTATTTTCATAATACATTCCCCCGCATTTTTTTCTTCTTTTAAACTCTAGTTTCAACATGAGAGAGAAAACATCTAATTCTTGCTTTCCGTGCCTGCCTTATATTATTTAACATTATACTCTCAGGTTCCATCCATTTTCCCAAAAATGATGTAGTTTCATTCTTCTTTGTGGCTAAATAAATCTCCACTGTGTATATATGTAACACATTTTCTTTATGCATTCATCCACTTATGGACACCTAAGCTGGTTCCATAGTTTGGCTATTGTGAATTGTGCTGCTATAAACGTGGGTATGCATGTACTGCTATAGGATGATAACTTTAATTCATTAGGATAAATAACAAGGAATGGTATAACTGGGTCATATGGTTGTTCCATTTCTAGTCTTTTGAGGAAGCTTTATACTGATTTTCACAGTGATTATATTAATTTACAAATCCCAGCAATAGTGTACGGGTGTACTTTTTCCCCTTACATCATGTTTATATTCTTAATAGCTGCATTCTAAATGGAGTGAGATAAAATCTCAATGTTATTCTTATTTGTATTTCCCTGATTGCTGTGGATATTGAAAATTATTTCATGTATTTGTTAACCATTGGTATTTCTTTCTTTCTTTCTTTCTCTTTTTTTAAGCCTCTGCTTAGTTAAATTGCCCGTTTATTGATTATGTTACTTGGTTTTTATGGTGGTGACTTTTTGAATACTTTATATATTATGGATATTGACCCTCTGGTGGAAAAATAACTGTCAAAGATTTAGTCTGCTTTAGCAGCGTTCCAGCATTGAACCTTAACTGATGTCCCTGACTCATTCCCACTATGGGCTCCTTCAACATCTAGGCAGCATTTCTTAAAATATTGCCTGTACTTATCACTTGCTACCTTATATGTGCCATGGGTTTTCAGTAAGACCATAAAAACCTCAAGGGGAAGGTCTGTCTCATTGCTGGTATGGTTCCTTGTCCCTGAGGAAAAAAAAATGCCAGAAATGTTTCTTGAGAATAATATTAACAGCAGAAAATGCTCTTCCCAAAGTCCTAGAGAGTCTTGTCCTTTTAACAATCAAATAATTCCCTTTCTTTTTTTCTAAACTTTTTTGCTTCTGGACATCTCTACCCTCCTTACAGAAAGGATGATGGTTGGAGATGGTTTCAAACAAAGCAATCAGGAGCTCTTGTATATATGATGTTCCCAGGAGATGGGACCATGCCAAATCCAGTTTTCCTTTTCAATAAACTTGGCTCGAGCCACATAACTGGTGGTCAAAGCCCATCCAAGAAGCAACCATTGCAAGCAAGGTCCAGCTATCTGAGAGGGGAACTTGGCAAACCAAGTTGCCATGGTACCCGGGCTCCCAGTTTCAACATTTCCTACAACATTTCCTTTTTAGTTTGGGGTTTATGTTTTGGAAAGGTTTTTTCCCCCCTTACTTTTAACCTCCAAATATGTGAGAAAATGTCTGCCAAGGGAATTAAGGTAACACTGCACATAATTGATCAGGAACCATGGGAATTTAGGTTTCTGAGATGGAAAAATATAACACATAGGATTTGGAATCTAAGCAAGAGGATATTAGGATCTGGGTTGTAGTTGGTCTCACAGGCCTCCTGCATAGCCTCCTTTCTTACACAACCAATTCTCCATGTGCCATAATGATTGCATACAAAAAAATAAGCACCAAGAATCTTACATTTTGGAGAGTCTAGTAGCATTTTTAAGAAAAATGGAGTTCAAAAAATGTTCCAATGGGCCATTTGCCATGTTGTTAGTCCCCAATTCATTCAGTCTATGTTAGTGCCAGCCTCAAAATATCATCAATCATTCAGTATATCAGCTGAATCCAGCTATGGGTATAATTCTTGGAGACAGGAAAAAAGGTAGTACCCAAGAGAACCTGAGGACCAAGGAATATTTGTGGGAAGGCTAAGTGCTTGTTCCAACTCTGTCATTCCCCAGTTGGTAGCAACTGTTCTAAATGGCTAGTCAGGGTCCTCTTAGAAAAAGATGAATGATAAAATCAGTGGTTCACATGAAATCTTCCCTGCCAGTGTTTGGTCCCCAGTTTCTGTGCCAGCAGGGTGGCTTTGGTGAATTTCAAGTTGTAATGAAAATGGAGTACCCTAACTTTACCAATTACAGAAAGAATGCTGCTTATCTAGAGTTAGCTGCTAAAATGCCTTAAGGGTTTAGATTAGAAGACACAGACAGAGGGGAGGAGAGTTATTAAATTTTGAACCTGACATAGAGGAAATTTAGAAATAAACCAATGAGAAATAGAGCACCTTAGATTTCAGTTAAGCAATCAAGACAATGAAACCATCATTTACTTTAAGTTACATAAAGCAGCAAAGTTGACACACAGGCACATGTAACATATAAGACACATATTGTATGTATATTGCTCTATATATACATAACTACTCCCTACATAAGCTCTTAATGCATGCTGCCATGTAATGATGTGGTCTATGATAGACAATTCCCAGTAAACTACAAAGATGAAACTTCAAAACTGTTCCCCTCCTGGCATGCAGCTGCATATGTGTAGCATGCATCATCTCTAGGGGATGTGATAATAATCTATCAGTTTCAGGAGCTAAACTAAGCCCACAGAGATAATTAGCTTAGGCACACAATGATAAACATGTCAAGATAGGAGAAGTGTTTCTTTTCTTAAATAAGACATGGCAATGTGATGGGAAATTTCTTCCAGGGTGGGTAAACAATACACCTATAATCAATCTTCCATAATAAAGTCTCCCTTAATTTGAGCTAATCTGTATTGGCTCAGGAAATATCTGATGAAAGGATCATGAAATTGGAAATGGAATTCTAGAGTCTAAACTAAGTCTTCAGGTCTTCAGCTCGAAAGGGTTCTCAGGTCAATTCCCCTATTTTCAGGTAAGGCCTCCCTTAGTACAGCATTATCTGTTATCATCATCATTATGTTTTATCCTATACTTAATGAAATTTAGGAAAGATTACCTCAGATTTTTAAGTACAAATGCATTTTAACATCACAGAGCCATTTCTCCTGGCAATTCTTTAAATCCACTGTTGTTGCTTAAAAAAAAAATCAATTTGTTTTCTTTTCTGTGAAGAAAAGAGGCAATTTCTAGCAAGACCATGTGAAAAAGTATTTGGAAATTTTGAGCCAAGAGAAATAGAATCAGAGTAGAATGCAAATTAGTAAATGTCTATAAATACCTTTCTTGATGGTAAATTCCATTTATTTATTTATTTATTATTTTCCATTAAAGCATGCCTGCTTTATTTTTTAAAAAAATTTTTATTGGTTGTTCACAACATTACAAAGCTCTTGACATATCATATTTCATACATTAGATTGAAGTGGGTTATGAACTCCCAATTTTTACCCCAAATGCAGATTGCAGAATCACGTCGGTTACACATCCACAATTTTACATAATGCCCTATTAGTAATTGTTGTATTCTGCTACCTTTCCTATTCCCTACTATCCCCCCTCCCCTTCCCTCACATCGCTTCCATTTATTTTTTTAAGGTAAGGCATTAATTTTATATTAGTTCTTTCTGGAAACAAAAGAAAATTTAAACTTCCAGTGCAAAATAAATTTACATTTCAGAGCCAATAAAATTGAAGAAGGAGATGGTATAACTTAAAACCAAGAAAATATGGTTTTGTTCATTTTCATTCATTTCATTGTCTTGTCATGCCAATATTTTCATGAAAACAAGTGTGCAGTGACTAGATAGCACATGAAGATCAGGGTTGATTCCTGGGTTCATTCAGTACTGGATGAACCTCATTCATAAGCATAAATATCAAAATAAAATGTTCCCAGTATAATGCAGATAGAGAAAAAGTCAGAGTGAGTAGAAAATGAATGACGAGATATCAGGTGCTCTCACTTAGATAATGTTTCAGGGGCTAGGATACATCAAATTAGTTTTCCTTTCCTGTGAACTGGGTCTCTGACTCTTAGACATTGATCAATTCAAAATGGAATGTGAAATTGCCACTTCTGAATAACACATATTAATTAGCAGTAAATTAGCCCTACCAACTTAATTAACCATAAACTGAATAAAATATATGAATCAATTGCTTTCAGGTACTGGACAGCAGGTAATTCTACATCCCAATCTTTGAAAGAAGAAAAATTCCTGAGGTGAGCCTCATGACTCTCTCAGGTTTCTTTTTGTGTATAATTTCCTGATCTTATCAACATGAGTTAAGAGTCAATCTAATATAGTAGTCACATTAGGTAAAGGTGCGATTTCATAGTTCAGAGGAGCTGAGACAGCTGGGATCTGCAAGACAAAGAAACAGAGAAAAGGAGGTAGCACATCTAAAAGGGTATGGGGGAAGAAAACATGAGAAAATCATGAAAATCATGGAGAACTTTCCCAAAAAACTCTGGCAAAAGGCTGGGTTGCATATTCCCCAGGTTAAGACCAGGTGAGTGTTAAAAGACAGGGAATGTTGTGAAGTGATGGCAAAGAGTTATATTAAAGATAAAGCAGTTCTGGGGAGCATGCAAAGTCTTGGTCCCCCTGTGTAGAGGGACTGAATTGACATCTTGTTAGTTCCGTAGGAATCAAGCTGACACACTGATAGGCCATGCCTATCAGGAGTAAGGAACAAGCCTGAGAGTACACCATACTAGACCCTCCCTAATAAAGTCTAAAAGCAAACACTGACAAAGGCCACAGGGAAGACACAGTATGGGAACTGAGCATTGCTACATTCAAGGGACTTTGGAAATAAATTGTATTTTCCAAAACTTATCCCAATAAAGCAAAAATTCAAGTATTTATAAGTTCAAAATCATTTCAGTAATTGAATTACATTCTAGAATAAAAGTGACATACTTTATATACAAAGATATGAAAAATTGTGCTCTATATGTGTAATAAGAATTGTAATGCATTCCGCTGTTGCATATTTAAAAAAATAAAATCAATTAAAAAGCAACTTTTCAGAGAAAGATTATATAAACCAGTCACTACAGTGTACAGCAACAATGTCTACGAAACTATAAAAATGTACTAAAAATGCCTAAATATGAGAAGATAAGACCCCTAGCCAAGGAAAAATAATATCAGTTAACAGAAACACCCCTCAAGTGAACCAGATGTTGGCTTCAGCAAAAATTTTAAGATAGCTTTAAAAAAATATGTTCAAAGAACTTTTAAAAATTCAAAACATATGGTCTTAACAAGAAAACAAAGAAATATTTGTTAAAAAATAATAAAAGAAAATTCTAGAAGGATAAAGTACAAAGGCTTAATTTTTTTTTAATTTTTAGGTGGGTTTAATTTTAGATTAAATATAACAGATAAGTCAATGAATTTAGAAGTTTTTAATAAGAGGTATCCAATTTCAATGAGATTAAAACTGATAAATAAAAATGGACAAAGTCTCAGGGATCCATGAAATAATTTTAAACAATCCAACATACATAAAATAAAAGAAAAGATAATAGAATGGGAATGGGGAAGAAAAAATATTTGAAGAAAGGCAGTAATTGAATAGTTATCAAATTTGATGAAAAACAACATTCAGATCCAAGAGTTTAACAAGCCCATGCAAATGAATACAAGGAAAACCAATAAAAATCAGAGAAAGAGAAAATCTTGAAGCAGCTCAGTTCAGGGGAGTGCACATTCCATCTAGGAAAATATGAGGATTATTGAATTTAAATGGAACAAAACTTCAAAGTGTCGAGAGAAAATCAACTATCAACCTAGAATGCTATCTATACCCAGTGAAAATATCCTTTAAATATGAGGGTCAGATACAGAATACTTAGGTAACTTAAGCCTGAACGAATTTTTTCACCATGAGATATACAAGGAGTATTTGAATGATTCCACATGGATATTAAGTTATACAGGGAGGCAAGAAGAGCAACAGAAATGCTAAGTACATAAGTAAATACAAAATACTATGGTTTCCCCTGTCTCGTTATTTCCTAAAAAAAAAAAAAAAAAAAAAAAAAAAGAACCATCTATAGGTAGTCTTCACCATGAGATCATAAAAATAACTGAATAGGTTGAAGCTATGCAAAGTGATTTTAATAATTGATGAGGAAAATGTGATTATTCTATGGCCTTTAAAATTGTTTTATCATGACATTAACTTTCTAATTTTTCTGTTATTTTGTCATAGGTTCCACATATGAGAGAAAACATTCAACCCTGGACTTGCCGAGTCTGGCTTATTTCACTTGGCATCATGCTCTCTAGTTCCATCCATTTACCAGAAAATGCCATAATTTCATTCTTCGTTATGAATGAGTAAAGCTATTATTTATTTATATATACCACATTTTCTTTATTCATTCATCTGCTGCTGGTGTTCAGGGGGAGAGAAGAGGGATTAAAAAAAAGGAAGAACTACAGAATGAAATTGACCAAATTATGTAAAATACATATATGAATATACCACAGTAGATTCCAACATTATCTATCTATAAAGTTCCACTTTAAAAACAATAAACAAATAGAAGAAAGACCAGTGCAGTAAAGGAAGGAGAAGAGGGAAAGGGAGGAAGGAAGGAGCAGGAGAAGTACTAAGGGACTAAAATGAAGCTAATTATATCCAGTGTAGATGAAGCCCACTAATACATACAACTATAAATCACTAATAAGAATCATTTAAAATATTAACTCTCTCTTGATTATATGAATATATAAGAAAATTTTAAAATTATATACTAAACATTTATTTGGTGTGTTATAATTAAAACATTAGAAACGTTGAGAATTGAAGTGCTTTCATTATAAAAATGAATTATTAAGAGTAGTTTGAAAAGTGGTTGTCTTCATTTTATAAACTCTGACACAGAATGAGCTTTTTTTCTATGCTTTGGAACATTTTTATATTCCTTGTTAAGCATAGGCCAGCTTCTATTTTAGCCACTGAGGATTCAATATCATGAAATGTCTCTGAAATTTCTTTTAATGTGTATGTGCAAGTATTTTGGCAGCATTCTCTCTTCTAGACACCATTATAACCCTTTCTTTCATAGATACTTTATTTATCTTGATGAATGAAACTTCCCAGAACACCTTCATCAAGCTCCTCATAATATCTAGGATGACAGTGTCAACATTCATATAGATGTTTCTTCTTAACTTCAATGAAGTTCCACACAAACTTCACCTCCAACATAATATTTCATTCTTCCTTTCATGTACTTTTGTCTTTATTGGCCAACTTCCTTAGTAAAATGATATGTGAGATCATCTGTGGTGTGGGAACCAAGAAGATGACACAACTCCATACTTTGCAGCCTGTGCATAAACTAAATAACAGATGCACAGTGACATAACCTTAGATTTTTTTTTCTTGGTACTAGGGACTGAACTCAGGAGCACTTGACCACTGAGCCACATCCCCAGCCCTCTTTCGTATTTTATTTAGAGACAGGGTCTCACTGAGTTGCTTAGTACGTCACTTTTGCTGAGGCTGGCTTTGAACTTGCGATTCTCCTGCCTCAGCCTCCTGAGCTGCTAGGATTACAGGCGTGCACCACTGCACCAAGCTCTAACCTTAGATTTTGAAAGAAGTAACATGATTGGTACCAATCATGATGTGTATCTGTCATTTATGTTGTGATTTGTGAACTGAAGAGCTAGCAGCAAATTTTATATCTTGTACAACTGCTCACAGTTAATCAATATATTGTAGTAACTGAACTAATAAACCGCATTGTTGGAGGACTGGTGCTATAGTTTGGATCAGGAGCCCCCAAAGGCCCATATGAGAAAGTCTTGGTCCCTAGCTTAGTGCTATTGGGGAGTAGTGAAAACTTTTAGGTGTAGGACCTAGTGAGAAATCTTTAGATCATTAGAGATGTAAACTTGAATGGGATTGTGGGACCCTGGTTTCTTCCTCTTCCTCTTTCACTTCCCAGCCAAGAGATTAGCTATTTTCCCCTGCCATGTGCTCCCACCACAATGTACTGTCTCATCACAGACATAAATGCAATAAGGCCAACTGATGACTGATGGGAACCTCTGAAATCATTAGTCATAATAAAACTTCTTCTTTATTAGTTGATTATGTGAAGTTTGTGTTATAGTAATGGAAATCTGACAGATATTAATCAAAGGTAATGAATGAAAATTCTGTCAAAAGTATGTAAAGTGGGGACTACTTATATTTAAAGCAAATATAACATTGTGGGTTAAGGTTTATAACTTATGCATATCTAAAAGATATTAAGAGCACAAAGTTGGTAGGTAAGTACAATGGAATTATACTGCTAATTTGTGAAATGATAAGTGAGAAGGATATGAAGTTGTATTTGGTACAATAATTGACTCTGATTATAAGTTTAATTGAAATTTTAATAGAGATAATTATAGATTATCATGCAGTTGCAAGAAATAATACAGTGAGATCCCATGTGCACTGTTTATACATTTGTTCTAATGATAAAATATTATAAAATTTTAGTATGGTATCATAACCAGGATACAGATTTTGCTGTAATCTCTTGTCCTTATTCATATGTCTGTAGTTTCCCCTGTACTCAAATGTCTGTGTAGTTCTATACAATTTTTCATATATGTTGTTTGTTTCCTTCACCACAATGAAGATACAGAACACTTTTATAATCTTTATGATCTCTTGTGTTGCCTTTTAAAACCTCACCTATTCATTCATCCACTGAAGGGCATTTAGGTTGGCTCTAGGTTGTGCTGCTATAAACATGGTTGTGGCTGTGTCCCTACAGTATGCTGTTTTTAAGTCCTTTGGGTATAGTCCGAGGAGAGGGATAGCTGGGTCAAATTGTGGTTCCATTCCCAGATTTCCAAGGAATCTCCATACTGCTTTCCATATTGGCTGCACCAATTTACAGTCCCACCAGCAATGTATGAGTGTACCTTTTTCCCCACATCCTCGCCAACACTTATTGTTGTTTGTCTTCATGATAGCTGCCCTTCTGACTGGAGTGGAATTTTACTCAGCAATAAAAGAGAATAAAATCATGGCATTTGCAGGTAAATGGATGGCATTGGAGAAGACAATGCTAAGTAAAGTTAGCCAATCCCCCAAAAAACAAATGTCGAATGTTTTCTCTGATATAAGGAGGCTGACTCATAGTGGGGTAGGGATGGGGAGTATGAGAGTAATAGATGAATTCTAGATAAAGAAGAAGGATTGGAGGGAAAGAGAGAGGGCAGGAGATTAGCAAGAATGGCGGAATGTGATGGATATCATTAACAAACTACATGTATGAAGACACAACATACTTTATATACAAACAGATATATGAAAAAATGTGGATATATATGTGTAACAAGAATTGTAATGCAAAAAGTACATGTATAAAGACATGAATTTGCATGAACATACTTTATATACAAAGATATGAAAATTTGTACTCTATATGTGTAATAAGAATTGGAATGCATTCCACTGTCATGTATTTTAAAAAATAAAGTCAATTAAAAAAATAAAAAACCTCACCTAGTCCCTCCTCACATTTTCTAATTGTTAGCAAACACTTGTCTAATCTTCATTTCTAAAATATTGTAATTTAATAATCTGTATACATATATATTGTTATGCAGTATTTAATCTTTTGAGATCGACTGCTTTTTCTCTGAATGGATCTCTGTGGATGTACACAACTGCATGTATCGATAGTTTCTTTCTTTTTTACTATTTAGTTGTGTTCCATGATATCAATATGTCACAGTTTAACAGTTCATTCACTGAAAGACAATGTGGCTGTTTTTAGTTTGATACTATTAAAATAAAGCTGCTATGAACATTTTTGTACAGATTTTTTATGGGGATATAAGTTTTCATTTCTCTGGAACTTGGAAACTAATAATGCATATTGTTATCCCTGAACAAACACTACAAATTAACAAAAAGAATTATTTCTAATGAACTAGTTGGGGAAATAAATTAATACAAAAGATTTAAGTAATCTAAAAGAACCTAGGAAGAGAGTACTAGAAACAAAATACAAAAAAAAAAAGACAGAAAACAAATAGGAAAATGTTATGCCTAAACCCAATCATATAAGTTATTACATTGAATGTAAATACATTTGAAATAATGCTAAATTGACATAGTATAATCAGATTGACAGGAATCAGATATGATTCAATATTAAACCTCACTAAACATTTTCAGGATGTAATTTGCAACAAAACAGGAGCAAAGCATGGAGAGTCCTGGAAACTGCCAGCAGTATCTCCATGTCCTTTCTTCCATGTCAGAATGTCAGTACCATCCCAGAATGGAGGTAGATTTCTAGGTGATACATGCCACACAGGTACCAGTTACCCAAAGAGAGTAGTTTCTCTTGAATCATCTCCATTTTATATTCTGGTATAACCTAGTAATTTCCTGAGTAAAATAAACATTCTCTAGCAAAAGAGAAAACTACAGGTTTCTTTACCATAAACAAGCATAGACAATTGAGGTACATTCTCTTAGAAGCATTCTGTAGAAGAGAACTAGTACATTTGCAATAACCATCAGGAGGTCCAATTTTCATGTTTACATATCACATGATTTGGACTGACTATTTCCCCGGAAGGCATCCCCAATTGAACCAAACCATTTGTTTCAAAGACTATTCTTTCTCCATCAAATGACAATGATGACTTCATTAGAATAAACTGACCATATGCGTGTGGACCTATTTGGGGACTCTTCATTCTTTCCCTTGATCTCTCAGCTGCCTGACCACTTGTAAGCCACTTAACCTTTTTGAGCCTCAGAGTCCTAATACACAAAATGGCAATAACAATACATAATTAATTAAATTGTTGTGATGATTAAATGTGAAGTGCCTTGTACATAAAAGATGTTCAATAAGTGAAAGTTATTATTGGGCACATATTATTTGGACTCAAATTGAGCTATGTAGACTAACAAAAGATTGTATTTTCTTTCCTAATTGAGACTATAAATATGGAAAATCATAGAAAAGCATAATAAAATTACTTTAATTACTTAATAAGTCACCTTATGAGAATATAATCTCAAAAAAGAGCTCACACTACTCAAAAATCCTGAAAATAGTACTGTTAAAAGTATGCAGCATATGAAATGCACACACATACACATTAAATTGTATTATATTACTGTAGGCAAGCCTTATGTCCAAAGCTATGTGATACTTTCCCCAACCCAATCAATCATGGACTTAGACTAACCAACTTCTATTCATCCTACCAAGCATGTGCCACCTGCTACAGGAAGTCTTTCCTATCTCCTCCTTATTTATATCTCCATCCATTGTTGGATTACTTCCTTATACGTGTCTGTGCATCTTTTTCACATTAAATACCAAGGTCCTTCAAAGTAGAGAAAGCACCTTGCTCTTCTTTGCTAACCCTCTCCATGTATTCTCCAAAACATGTGTAATTCAGTGCCTTGTATGCAAGTACTTAGTAGCTTCTTAATAGCAATAACAACTACCTTCCTCCGTGTTTTTTTCTTGTCACTAAGAAGATATGCCTGTAAATTATGATGAATATGTCTTCAAGCTACATTATACAAATGTAAACATTTCAATCCCATCCAGATGTCAAAATGCAGCTGGTATCTCTGGTTGGAGTTCCTCCTGGGAAGTATGGCTTTAGAACACAGAAGCTTATAATATTAATGAGGCATGGAGAGGGCACCTGGATCCCATTAGCAATGGACAAGCTGCAATGACCATATTCTAACTAGGGGCTTTCATCCTATGTAACCTACGATTGCTCAAACTTTGGGAGCAGTAGATAGGACACAAAGTGTACTTTTGCTATGTTTGATTTACCATTTGGTCTCTTTTCAGTCAACATTAGTTGCTTCTCATCATTGATCAGGGAAACAACACTAATTCTAGTTTCACCATGAAAAGAATTGGTCTCTCCAGAGTAATCACTATTGCTAGCCTGATGTGAATGAAGATTGGGTCCAGAATCAGGAGAAAAAAAAATCAGCTAAATATCAACATATAGCAGGTTTACTAGGATCTATTGAAAATGATACAGGTTGGTATTAGAAGGAAGTAAATGGTTTAAGCAGTAGCAGGCTAAAGACATAAGGGTCTTGAGACCAATTTATAAGGCAAGGTCAAGTACCCAAGGTATGAGAGTCAGATCACCAATCAACATCAGAAGCACCAAGTTCAACTTGGAGTCCCATAAGGATAAGGTCCTTGTCTTACTCATTCTTTACATTCTCCTTCTTCAACTCTCAGCACTTTCCTTACACATTAAGAGGAGGAGAAAAGCAAACAAACAAAAACCTTTTGAGCAATCAACTTTAAAACTTTCAATAATTAAGCCATTAGGCCTGCAGCACTGGGAGAGCAATTTGGTTTAATTTACCCTGCAGAATTGTAGGGAGAGACCTCTTCTCTATAGCATAACACAATTATAGCCCCGAATCATTTCTAATAGCACTAGATGGTATAACAAAACTTGAATCTCAGTGGACTGTATTTCTCACCCATGTAAAGTAGCAAGGACATGTTTCCGGCCAATCTGAGGCACTTCCTCAAGTGGCAAGTCAGGGACTCAGTTCCTTTAGCTGTGGCTTTCTGATTTCCTAACCCATGATCTCTAAAGCCACCACATTATCTACATCAAGCCTATGGGGAAGAAGTATGGAGAAGTGAATATGAATTTATTTTCGAAGATGGTCTGAAAGTGTGAGAAATCACTTCCACCCATACTCTGTTGGCTGATCGAACTGAAAGGGAAGCCAGGAAGTGCAGTCTTACCTGGGAAGAAAAATATTTGCTGGAGGATTCTGTCACAATCACTTTTGTGTCCTATTATTTCTCAGATAGATAAGGATATGGGGGAAATGTTTCTAACCTAAGATTATTAAATTTGAGTTTAATTCACCACTTCCAGAATTTTCTTCTAACTAACCCTCAGGGATCTGACGGTTTCCCAGTTGAGAAATCTAGGTAGCCAGAATTAGAATCAACCCCTTCACAAGTCTTTGATATGCCAGCAACAAAATGTTCCCCATGGTTCTATTCATTTGCTCATTCATCAAATTAAATATTTATTTAGCAGCTACTCTACAGAAAGTACTGTGCTGGCTGGATAGGAGGAGACAAACAAAATCTCTTTCAAGTATTATCAGGTGAACTGGGTTCTATTCAAGTCTTACAATCTAGTCATAAGAGTCACACTGAGTTCTGGCTCACCTTAGATTCAGGGAGTTGGGACCCAACCAAGGGGCATTCTTCCCCTAAGTAGTAGTACCCATTTGTGTATGAAAACCCCTTTTGTCTCTGGATCCCTACTATTCTGCTGCCCCTGGGTATTGCCCTTGCTCCACCCCAGTATATTTCCTGTCTAAGCTTTTCTGCCCATTCACCTCAGTTATTTGATCACATCATTTTATCTTATGGGAATGAAGTTACCATTCTCTCTGGATAACTGACATACAAAACCCTCTGTGTCAAATAGGCACAAAAAGATGCTGAAAAATCATGTCCTAGAAAAGGTGTTGGTAGTAAAAGGACAAAGCAAGGAGACTCCTCCACTCCTGCTCTGCAGCTTAGGTGGAGTGATCAACATCACAGTTCTGCATCACAGGCACAAAACTTCCAGATCAATAGCTTTTCCACCAACTACTCCTTCATGTCACTGATCCCTCCTCACCACCCCTCAATAATTGCTGGCTCTGCTGTTGAATAGGCTCTCAGGACTCAGAAGGACTCGCTGACCATCAACAGAAAAGGTGGGCCAAAAGAAAGCAGACCTTAGAGGGAACCAAACCTGTGTCCTTGCCATCACTGCTCACTGACTTCACAGGAGGGTGAGTGAGCAGACTTCCACAGGGAAGAAAAGGCACAGACGGAGGCCCTGATGAGGATAGTTTCTTTAGCACCTTACTTATTTAGATAAGTAATCAGCCCAAGTCCTGGCTTTGAAGGGCTGCAAAAATATGGAGTAACAAATTCCCATTGCCTAGTGACATTGTAGCTTTGCTAATGTCTGAACATGACACTTTACCCCCATGTTATAGTGATGCTGTTGTTAACGAATAACTGCATGGCATATACAATTATACACAGCTCAAGATACTTGACTAAGATAATAAAAAACTGTCACTGGCTTTTGTAGTACAATATTTTTATCCTCATTTTAGACTGTACTTCTACAAGTATGCCTTGTTATGTCAACCACAGCATCATATATCTCGTGTTTACTGTGTCTCTTGATAGCAGCAAGAGGCCACATCAAGTGATGGACCAAGACCACCTGGGTTTGTTTAAGTACACCCCATGATGTTTGCACACTGAGGAACATCATCTGATGACAACACCATTCCCAGAACATGTCCCCATCATTAAGTAACATGTGACTGTATTCAAAAGAGACTCCAAAATGTATGTTACCAACCAAGTATGCTGGGCAGAGAGGGAAACACCAAGATGGAAACAGCAAGACAGAGAATTGGTCCACCAGTGGGTGGCATGAAGCCTTTGTGAAGTGGAGAGAAGCAGAGGTTCCTGTCAGTTCTGGATAGATTTAGGGGGCACCTGAGCTTGTTCACAGGTGGGAGCGAAGGCTAAGTATAGACACAAACTGGTTCAGAAAGTTTGCTCTTTAAAAACCATCTGGAAGGGCTGGGGATGCAGTTCAGTGGCAGAGCACTTGCCTAGCATGTGCAAGGCCCTAAGTTCTACTCCTGACACTGCAAAAAACGAAAGCAGAAAAACAATAAAATAAAAACTATCTACAAAATCTACTGTTGGAGTCAAGCACAGGCCAGAGATTATGATCTTTTTCTTTCCTTTTCTTTCCACACAGAGAAATTGAAACAAGTGATTCTGTAGTTCCTCATAGGAGGCACATTCACTCAACAAGGATTAACTGAAGGCCTACCAGAACTCTTTTGTTTTTGCTATTTAAATAATTGCCTATAGACATTTATCATTCTAGGATGACTCCCCTCTCATCTATCCCTACTGGTTTCAATCCTCAGCACCACATAAATGTAAAATAAAGACATTGTGTCCATCTAAAACTAAAAAATAAATATATTAAAAAAATAAAAGGCATCTGTTCCAGTCAGCCAAGATAGCTGACCCAGGCACCTGCTCATTCTTCCCTGTTGCCATCTCTGCTGTTATCTATCACTGGGGAAAGACCAGTACCTGTGAGCATCAGAGCAGTGGTCAGATAAAGGCACCAGGAAAGAACAGCTTTTTGTTTCTCTGCTTTGGGTTGTATGAAAACACAATGGCAAACTTTCGGAAGGAGGAGCTAGATGCATCCACCCACACACAGCCTTGGAAACTCAGTGTTCCCACCAAAGTACAGCACTGACATTAGAAAACGCCTTTGTTTGAGAAGAGGTGTGCCAATTTCATTCTGAGTAAAAGGTACCTGCTTGTGATCCATCCTTCACACAAAAAGCCACTAACACCTTGTGTGTGTAGCATACTGTGTGAGGTGCTCTGGATCACACAAAGGAAATGTAAGACATGGTCCCTTCCCTACAGAATCTGACAATAGAGCCTAATGAAACCACTGAATAACAATGCAAGGCAACCTCTGATTAAGTGCCCTATGAGTGGTCCAGACAATATGTGCTGGAAAATGTCAGAGATGGAGAAAATGCAGAAAAAGGCTTCAGAGGGAATATGGGGAGACAGCTGGACACAGAAGTATCAGATGTAAGAAGGAAAGAGTTCCAGGAGGAGGAGTAGGGTGTGGTTGTCAGAGGGGGAATGAGCATGTGCCTGGGTCAGGGAGAGGCTATCTTGGCCGACTGGAACAAATGCCTTTTATTTTTTAAATATATTTATTTTTTTAGTTTTAGATGGACACAATATCTTTATTTTACATTTATGTGGTGCTGAGGATTGAACCCAGTGCCTCCTGTATGCTACTCGAGCACTCTACCACTGAGCCACAGCATCAGCTCCCAGATGCCTTTTTAAAAAGGTAATTAAAGGAAAGTTGTGATGGACCCAAGCCAAGTCAGAGTGGGAGGGGGAGCAAAAAGGATTTCCAGAAAAAAAAAAAATGGGAAACCACCAAACAGACAACTTTTTAGGAAGACAATTTGGAATCTGTAACGACTATCAGGTCTGAGTAATCAAATGCTTAGGTTAGGTGATGGCTGCTGAAGCAGGGACTGTATGTTCAAAGGCATTGTACAATTTGTTTCCTGATTCAGTATAAGAAAGACAAGGAAAAGCAAAAAGCAGAAGTGGGAAGGGAATATGAAAGACAGTGGAATGAATCAGACATACCTTTCCAATGTTCATATATGAATACATAACCACAATAATGGGAAGTTATAATTCATGCATATATGCCAAAATATACTCTACTGTCATCTATACCTAAAAAGAACAGATTTTAAAAAAACTCTAAAAAATTCCAGCAATGTAGAGCTACAGACTATGTGATTTAAAATGTGGTGCTATTTATGAAAATAGAGAATACTGAAGGGAAAATTTATTTGAGAAGAAAGATGCATGTAAGATATCTGATGTTGAAAGTCCCAGGCAGGTCATAAAGGTATGAAGACACTCTTGGAGAAATCTGTGAACCAGGTCTTCGACTTTTATCAGAAGTTGAGATGTAGTTATTAACTGAGTAAAGTTAGCAAAATAGGCAGAACAGTTCAAGAAAGAGGAAAAAAATGTTAAAAGAAGGATATGGCAAATATAAAAGCATACCAGGCACTGTGACATATACCTTCTAGCTACTTAGGAGTCTAAGAAACAGAAGAATTGCTTGAGCCCAAAAGTTCAAAGCTATTTGGGCACACACAGAGACCTCCTTTAAAAAAATAAATAAGTAAAATGTAAACAAAAGTTATAAATGAGGACAAAAAGACAGTCATATCTGGGGAAAATGATTACATCATATATAAAAGAAAAAGAAGTGATGCCCAAGTTATATAGTTTTTTTAAAGAATAAGGAAATAGATGACAAATTATCAAATAAAAATATCTAAGTATATAAGAAGGAAACTTCATAGAAGAGAAAATGTCTGATTTAAAATTCATGAATGAACACTTGCTCTATCCTGAATTTGGAATCTGGATGATGTCATGGTGCAGCTCAGAGGCCAAATCCAAATGCTAAAGCCACTACTACCTTACCAACCATAAAATCTGGAGTGAGTTATTACTCCTTATTTTCGTGATCTGTCAAATGGGATGATAGCAATAGAAACTGCCTAAAAATGTTGTGGCAAAGATGAATTAAGTTAATATATATGTAAACAGCTTAGAACAGTGGTTGGCACAAAGTGAGTGCTATATAATTGTAAGTGATTATTAATAGACAAATACAAATTAAAGCAACAATGAGATATAATTTTTCACTCACAGATTGTCAAGAATTTTAAAGTATGACATTATCAAGTGTTGACACAGATTTGGGTGAAATGATATCCTTATAAACTGCTACTAAGAATATAAATTAGTACATTCACTTTGGGAAAAAATGGCATATTTTATAAAATTGAAAATAGTCTATGATCTAGCAATTCTACCTCTAAGTACATACCTTAGAAAAAACTTTACATATACGTATATTAAAAAAATGTGTTCAAGGATGTTGATTGAAGCATAATTTTGGTGTTAATAAGAAAATATTAAAAAGGAAGGAAATGCCTATTAATAGGAAGATGTATCACAAATAACTCAATATACACAATATATTAATGATACAATACTATATAATTATTGAAAATGATAAATTGGATTTCTTTAAGTATATCAAAAGGCCAGTGACAAACACCAGAGACAGAACAAGTTCTCTGTATCATTTATGGATACCTATGTACTTACAAATATAGACATGGAGTGAACAGAATACAGATTTGGTTGAAGGAAACTAATTTTTTTTCTGTAACTTTGTGTTTCCTCAAAAATAAAAATGAATACATTAGATACAAAGGAGACGAAATACTAACAGTCATTGATTTTGCATGGTGAAGATATGCATGTAAATTATATTATAGTTTGCAATTTTCTTTATTTTTAAATTGTGGAAAAAATAAAATGTTCTTTGAACAGATATTCTAGTTACCATCTAAAATAAATGCTCCATGTAAAGGAGAGAGAAAAGAAAAAGAAAGAGGAGAAGGAGGAAGAGGAGGAGGAAAAAGTGAAGGAGGAGGAGGAAAAAGAAGAAAAGAAGAAGAGGAAGAAGAACAAAGAGAAGAAGAAAAGGAGTAAAAAGATGGCAGGGAATCAGCCTTTAGAATAGCATGCTCAGAAAGAAATAGTGAGGGACCCTTCCAAGGCACTGGGAAAGCCATCAGTGAGTGGTGAAGTTGTGGGGGCCACAAAATCCATGGCAGAGATACCTGCAAGAAAGAAATGATTCCACCTTGTCAAATACCATGAAAAGTTCCTCTGAACGGGACCAGAAAAGAACCAGAAAGTCCTATAAAGCTATGAGCACCCAGATCTGGCAAAAGAGAAACCTGATCAAAGGGGCCATAAGAATGGAGTTAGTATTAAGGTGGAAATAATAGAATCAAGTATAAGATAGTGATAATGATTCTGAAAATTTGGGGAGGGAAATAAAGACAAAACAACATTTCAGGGTGAAGTTCATAGGAGGAGAGTCTGAGTGAGGCTCTGCATTGGTTCAAGATTGCATTGAATCAACTCAGGGAAAGAGACTGAATATGGCAGAGTTAACAGTGGCTGAAACAATGAAAAGCAGTGGAAATTATCCCTCCAGAGCACACGGGCTGGAATTCTTGCCATGCCCAGGCCTGCAGAGCAAGCACACCAGGGGACCTCAATCCCCTGATCACCCTTCTTTTCCTGCCTGCAAGAACTGTTCCCCTGCCTCAGCTGCACCCAGTTATGGCTGGAGAACAAGTCTGTGAGCAGGCCAGGCTTGCTGCAGCCACCCACAAGGAAAGTTGGCAGCCTTCCCCAGGTTGGGGGCTGCACAGCAGATGCAGTTTTCTCATTAAGTGACTTGCATATGGAATGAAGACACCTCTCCCCCTCGCCCACCCGGCTCCCACCTCTCACGTGCTCTTGGAGCTGCCAGCTTCCCAGCTCCCTGCACACACTGCCGCCTTCATAGCCAAGGCGGCTGTGGCTTGCCGCAGAGGCCACCGGTGCATGCCCAGAGCAGGAGCTGAGCAGAGGCAGGCAAGGGTAGGCTCTGATGCTCTCTCAGCACTAGAGCTTGCAGGGTCTCTCTCGGATGTGACAGGAACAGTCACAGACAAGGGGACTCATTATTTTCACTTTCACTGCTCAGTGATCTCTGCTTCTACCTAGAATCCTCCAGGGAGGGAGCCCCAGCCAGCAGGAGATTGGAGGAGGAGAGCAGGGGAAAGAAGATTATCACCCTGCTCAAGTACAAGGCTACTTCCCGAGCCCTATAGCTAGTTGTGTTTCCTCCCTTCTGTTGGACTGATTTTCTGTGTGGAAGAGCCCTCTGCTCCCAAGGGAAAACAAAAAAGCTACCCACACCTTTCCCTCACCTCCACTCAGGACCTAAGAATTGAGACCTGTAAAAGCTCCAAGTACTGAAAAGATTAAGGTGGCCCCTTGTCTAAAATGGATCATAAATATAATACTTAGCCATAAAAGAAAAATTGAATGTGTATTAAAATTAAAATAGCTCTCTTTCCACATTTGGTAAATTTCAAGACTTTGTAGAAGGTTATCAAAGCTGAATGTTTCTCCTGTTTTTGTGTCCCTGCTTTGCATATGGCCTACTCACATTCTGGGTCTGCATTAAATAAGTAATCCTGACACAGATACGTGTGCATGAACACACAGATGCACACAAAGTTTTCAGTATGTATGAGAACCAAACACATGTATACTGAGATGTAAACTTTTCTTGTTCCTGTCTCTGTTCATTGTTTCTTCTTTCCCACGATTCAGGATAAAACCCTGCTCCCCCCTTCCCAGAGTTATCTTCCAAATGTCCTCTTCCAGAAACTATTCTCTGATAAATCCCATGGTAACAAACATCCTCTGATTTGATGTCAAGATCTGAATCCCAGTTTCCACCTCCTATATAAGTGACTTTGAGCAAATCTCTGAAAGTCCTTATGGATGGGGTTAAAAATAGCTAAAAACAGAGAACCATTGAGCAAGTTTAATAATGTAATATTTAGTCAGCCCTGCTTAATGTAGGTCCTCCAAAAAACACTGACATTAAAGTGGAATTAAATGTGAAAGAGATTTATTTGGGGGAAATACACAGATTGAAAACAAAGAACCAAAGTAAACTGAGAGAACCCTCAACCCCTTGGAAATAGGGAGGGAACAGAGACAGAGACAGCAGTGAAGAGTCAAGAAGTCAGGAGGTTCAAGTGGAGTCTTCTGGTTACTTACCTGCAAGAGAGCCTGATAAATAAGCTGCATATATGAGAATATGTTGACTTGGGCCCCTTCCTTGGACAAAGGAGCTAAACCCCAGGCAAGCGACTAAGGATGGGGCAGATGTACAGCTGTGGTGTTTCTCTGAAGCAAAAGGAAGTGATGGCCTGCTGTCAATCCACGGGAAACGTCTGGATGGTTATTGCAGTTTGGATATGAAGTATCCTCCAAAGGCTCATGTGTTAGGCAATTATAGAAATATTAAGAGATGAAATAATTAGACTCTGAGAGATGCAATTAATCAGTGGATTAATTCATTTCATGGATTAATAATTTGAATAGACTACTGGGTGATAACTGTGGGCAGTGGGGTATGGCTGGAGGTTCACTGGGGCATGGCCTTGGGGATTACATTTTGTTCCTGGCTCCTGGATTTCTCTGTTTCCTGGCTGTTCTGAGAAGCTTTCCTTTACCATGCCATAAGTTGAGCAGCTCTCCTTTACCATGCCATGATGTTCTGCCTTATCTTAGGCCCAGAATAATAAAGTCAGCCAACTATAGACTGAGACCTCTGAAACTCTGAGGCATCCCCCAGAATTTTCCCCTCTAAGTTGTTCTTATCAGGTATTCTAACAGTGATGGGAGTCTGATTAACACAGTAGTCCCAGAAGCCAACAGAAGGAGGAGTAAAGAAGACAAGGATGTGACATGCTAGAGCACATGAATGAGATGAGTCCCAGAGACCCTCAGAGATTTATGCTCCATAGGAAGCCCTAAGAACACTCTACCCACTAAGGAACACACTAAGGAAGGCCCTGAATTATCATTACCAAGAAGTTCAAGAATGCCACACCTTTGTAGGTCAAGGCCAGTGAGTGGTAGGAGAGACAGTCATAGACCTGGGCTAGTTAATTTCCAGGAAGAAGACAGGGTCAAGGCAATAGAGGCCAGATGGTGGTGCTTAGATGCCGCAATTCATTAAGACTACAAAAGTCAGGGGGTCGGCTAGAGGGTCTTGATTTGCAGAAAATCTTAGAGATGATTGATATATTATAGTGTACCCAAGAGCAAAATAGATGGACCACCAACATCATGCTACTTAACCTTTATAGCAATAGCAACAGGGCAAGAAGGCAGAACCTGAGTGTAGGAACACCAAAACAGTCACAAGGCCTTGCTCAGTTTCCATACCTGAGTCAATTTCGGATCAGAAACCCATTGACTGAATTCAGAGTTGGCAGGGTTCATAGCAGGAAGAGCCCTGAAATGCTGTGGCATGTATAGGTACAGTGATGATTCCCAAGTCTTTTCTCAAAGGGACCCATGACCCTCTCTAATAAGGTGACTGTGAACTAAGGAAAGAGAAATACACATTTTGAAGACTAATGGACATAGGTTCTAAGTTGACATCCATATTCAGAGACTCAAAGTACTATAATGACTGTTAGGGTGGGAATTCATGGGGAATAGGTAAACTACTTGAGCCAAGGCTAAAATCGGTCTTATGGGGCAAGGTGGGGGGGCACTGATCCAGCCAAAGGCCTTCTCCCTAGTTCCTGAATGTATATCTTTAATTGATAAGCTGGTGGTTGATGAAGCCCACCCTTGATATTAACTTGGGTTCCCCACGAAGTAGCCATAGAGATGGGATTAGACATGCAAAAGTTTTACAGTGGAAATATTGTGAAGTAAAATGAGGGAGAAAAGGAATAAGAGTGTTCAGAACTCCTGATTCCTACAGATCTGATCCCTGTGAAGAAGAAATGGGAGAAGAGAGAGAAAAGGAAGCTCACAGACTATTCTGTAGTGAGCCATAATCTCATGTCTGAGCAGTCTTGCCCTCTCCAGGGTCAGGCCTGCCTTGGGTTCCCTGCTACATTCACTCATGGGCCAGGGGAAGCTATAAAAAATGTGGTCTTGGCACAAGTAGTGATGGGCCTTTGAGTTCAGCAAATGGGGCTGCCAGTTCTTTACCCTCCCTGCCCAGATCCCTGAAATGGGCACTATCAGCCACTGAAGACCCACACACAACACGTAGTCTACAAGTCCAAGAGCCCTTCTTTTCTGGAAGTTGCATTGTCATCCTTGGCCTTTGGCTAATTTAGGTTTATTTATTTATTTATTTATTTATTTTTATTGGTCGTTCATAACATTACATAGTTCTTAATACATCATATTACACGGTTTGATTCACGTGGATTATGAACTCCCCCTTTTACCCCGTATACAAATTGCTGTATCACATCAGTTTCCCTTCCATTGATTGACATATTGCCTTTCTAGTGTCTGATGTATTCTGATGTCTGTCCTATTCTCTACTATCCCCCCTCCCCTCCCCTCCCCTCCCCTCCCCTCCCCTTTTCTCTCTCTACCCCTTCTACTGTAAATCATTTCTTCCATTTGTATTATCTTGTCTTACCCCTCCTTTCCTCTTGTATGACATTTTGTATATCCCTGAGGATCGCCTTCCATTTCCATGCAATTTCCCTTCTCACTCCCTTTCCCTCCCACCTCTCATCCCTGTTTAATGTAAATCTTCTTCTCAAGCTCTTCGTCCCTACCCTGTCCTTGTTTACTCCCCTTATATCAAAGGAGTCATTTGGTATTTGTTTTTTAAAGATTGACTAGCTTCACTTAGCATAATCTGCTCTAATGCCATCCATTTCCCTCCAAATTCTATGATTTTGTCATTTTTTAATGCAGAATAATACTCCATAGTATATAAATGCCACATTTTTTTTTATCCATTCATCTATTGAAGGGCATCTAGGCTGGTTCCACAGTCTTGCTATCGTGAATTGAGCTGCTATGAACATCGATGTAGCAGTGTCCCTGTAGCATGCTCTTGTTAGGGCTTTAGGGAATAGACCGAGAAGGGGAATAGCTGGGTCGAATGGTGGTTCCATTCCCAGCTTTCCGAGAAATCTCCATACTGCTTTCCAAATTGGCTGCACCAATTTGCAGTCCCACCAGCAATGAACAAGAGTGCCCTTTTCCCCACATCCTCTCCAGCACTTATTGTTGTTTGACTTCCTAATGGCTGCCAGTCTTACTGGAGTGAGATGGTATCTTAGGGTAGTTTTGATTTGCATTTCTCTGACTGCTAGCGATGGTGAGCATTTTTTCATGTACGTGTTGATTGATTGTATGTCCTCCTCTGAGAAGTGTCTGTTCAGGTCCTTGGCCCATTTATTGATTGGGTTATTTGTTATCTTATTGTCTAATTTTTTGAGTTCTTTGTATATTCTGGTTATTAGGGCTCTATCTGAAGTGTGTGGAGTAAAGATTTGTTCCCAGGATGTAGGCTCCCTGTTTATCTCTCTTATTGTTTCTTTTGCTGAGAAAAAACTTTTTAGTTTGAGTAAGTCCCATTTGTTGATTCTATTTGTTAACTCTAGCGCTATGGGTGTCCTATTGAGGAATTTGGAGCCCGATCCCACAGCGTGTAGATCATAACCAACTTTTTCTTCTATCAGATGCCATGTCTCTGATTTAATATCAAGCTCCTTGATCCATTTTGAGTTAACTTTTGTGCACGGCGAGAGATAGGGATTCAGATTCATTTTGGTGCAAATGGATTTCCAGTTTTCCCAGCACCATTTGTTGAAGATGCTATCCTTCCTCCATTGCATGCTTTTAGCCCCTTTATCAAAAATAAGATAGTTGTAGTTTTGTGGATTGGTTACTGTGTCCTCTATTCTGTACCATTGGTCCACCCGCCTGTTTTGGTACCAGTACCATGCTGTTTTTGTTACTATTGCTCTGTAGTATAGTTTGAAGTCTGGTATCGCTATACCACCTGATTCACACTTCCTGCTTAGTATTGTTTTTGCTATTCTGGGTCTTTTATTATTCCATATGAATTTCATGATTCTTTTATCGATTTCTATAAGATATGCTGTTGGGATTTTGATTGGCATTGCATTGAACTTATATAGGACTTTTGGTAATATTGCCATTTTGATGATGTTAGTTCTGCCTATCCATGAGCAGGGTATATTTTTCCATCTTCTAAGGTCTTCTTCTATGTCTTTCTTTAGGGTTCTGTAATTTTCATTGTATAAATCTTTCACCTCTTTTGTTAGGTTGATTCCCAAGTATTTTATTTTTTGGGGGGATATTGTGAATGGAGTAGTTGTCCTCATTTCCGTTTCAGAGGATTTGTCGCTCATATACAGGAATGCCTTTGATTTATGCGTGTTGATCTTATATCCTGCCACTTTGCTGAATTCATTTATTAGCTCTAATAGCTTCTTTGTGGACCCTTTTGGGTCTGCTAGGTATAGAATCATATCATCTGCAAATAGTGATAATTTAAGTTCTTCTTTTCCTATTTTTATGCCTTTAATTTCTTTCGTCTGCCTAATTGCTCTGGCCAGTGTTTCGAGGACTATGTTGAACAGAAGTGGTGAGAGAGGGCATCCCTGTCTTGTACCAGATCTTAGAGGGAATGCTTTCAATTTTTCTCCATTCAGAATGATGCTGGCCTGTGGCTTATCATAGATTGCTTTTACAATGTTGAGGTATGATCCAGTTATCCCTAATTTTTCTAGAGTTTTGAACATAAAGGGATGCTGTACTTTGTCGAAAGCTTTTTCTGCATCTATCGAGATGATCATATGGTTCTTGTTTTTAAGTCTATTGATGTGGTGGATAACATTTATTGATTTCCGTATATTGAACCAACCTTGCATACCAGGGATGAATCCTACTTGATCATGGTGTATAATTTTTTTGATATGTATTTGAATCCGATTCGCCAGAATTTTATTGAGGATTTTTGCATCAAGGTTCATTAGAGATATTGGTCTGTAGTTTTCTTTCTTTGAAGTGTCTTTGTCTGGTTTCGGAATCAGGGTGATGTTGGCCTCGTAGAATGAATTTGGAAGTTCTCCCTCTTTTTCTATTTCCTGAAATAGCTTGAAAAGTATTGGTGTTAGTTCCTCTTTAAAGGTTTTGTAAAACTCTGCTGTATACCCATCCGGTCCTGGGCTTTTCTTAGTTGGTAGTCTTTTGATGGTTTCTTCTATTTCCTCTATTGTTATTGGTCTGTTTAGGTTGTCTATATCCTCCTGGCTCAATCTGGGCAGATCATAAGACTCAAGGAATTTATCTATGCCTTCACTATCTTCTATTTTATTGGAGTATAAGGATTCAAAGTAATTTCTGATTATCTTCTGTATTTCTGAAGTGTCTGTTGTGATATTGCCTTTTTCATCCCGTATGCTAGTAATTTGGGTTCTCTCTCTTCTTCTCTTCGTTAGCATGGCTAAGGGTCTGTCAATTTTATTTATTTTTTCAAAGAACCAGCTTTTAGTTTTGTCAATTTTTTCAATTGTTTCTTTTGTTTCAATTTCATTAATTTCAGCTCTGATTTTAATTATTTCTTGCCTTCTACTTCTTTTGCTGTTGTTTTGCTCTTCTTTTTCTAGGATTTTGAGATGAAGTATGAGATCATTTATTTGTTGTTTTTTTCTTTTTTTGAGGAATGAGCTCCAAGCAATGAATTTTCCTCTTAGAACTGCTTTCAATGTGTCCCATATATTCCGATATGTTGTGTCCGTGTTTTCATTTAACTCTAGGAATTTTTTAATTTCCTCCTTGATGTCTTCTAAAACCCATTGATCACTCAGCAACCTATTGTTCATTCTCCAGGTGATGCTTGATTTTTCCTTTCTTCTTTTATCATTGATTTTCAGTTTCATTCCATTATGATCAGACAAGATGCATGGTATTATCTCTACCTCTTTGTATTGTCTAAGAGTTGCCCTGTGACATAGTATATGGTCTATTTTTGAGAAGGTTCCATGTGCTGCTGAGAAAAAAGTGTAGCAACTTGATGTTGGGTGGTATAGTCTATATATGTCAATTAAGTCTAGGTTGTTAATTGTGTTATTGAGTTCTATAGTTTCCTTATTTAACTTTTGTTTGGAAGATCTGTCCAGTGGTGAGAGAGGTGTGTTGAAGTCTCCCATGATTATTGTATGGTGGTCTATTAGACTCTTGAACTTGAGAAGAGTTTGCTTGATAAACACGGCTGCACCATTATTTGGGGCATATATATTTATGATTGTTATGTCTTGTTGGTGTATGGTTCCCTTGAGCAGTATGAAGTGTCCTTCTTTATCCCTTTTGATTAGTTTTGGCTTGAAATTTATTTTATTAGATATGAGTATGGACACTCCTGCTTGTTTCCGTGGTCCATATGAGTGATATGATTTTTCCCAACCTTTCACCTTCAGTCTATGTACATCTTTTCCTATCAAATGCGTCTCCTGTAGACAGCATATTGTTGGGTCTTGTTTTGTGATCCATTCTACTAGCCTGTGTCTCTTAATTGGTGAGTTTAAGCCATTTACATTTAGGGTTATTATTGAGATATGGTTTGTTCTTCTATCCATATTTGTTTATTGATGTTACTATACCTGATTTGTTATCCTCTTTGACTACTTTCCCCCCTTTACTGTCCTACCTCCCATTGTTGGTTATCAATGTTATTTTCCATTTCCTCTTCCTGTAATGTTTTGCCAAGGATTTTTTGAAGAGATGGTTTTCTAGCTGCGAATTCTTTTAACTTTTGTTTATCGTGGAAGGTTTTCATTTCATCTTCTAATCTGAAGCTTAATTTCGCCGGATACACGATTCTTGGTTGGAATCCATTTTCTTTAAGCGTTTGAAATATGTTATTCCAGGATCTTCTAGCTTTTAGAGTCTGTGTTGAGAGATCAGCTGTTATCCTGATTGGTTTACCCCTAAATGTAATCTGCTTCCTTTCCCTTGTAGCTTTTAAAATTCTCTCCTTATTCTGTATGTTGGACATCTTCATTATAATGTGTCTAGGTGTGGATCTCTTATGATTTTGCACATTCGGCGTCCTGTAGGCTTCTAGGATTTGGGATTCTGTCTCATTCTTAAAGTCTGGGAAGTTTTCTTGTATTATTTCACTGAATAGATTGCTTAATCCTTTGGTTTGGAGCTCTGTGCCTTCCTGTATCCCAATGACTCTTAAGTTTGGTCTTTTGATATTATCCCATAGTTCTTGAATGTTCTGCTCATGGTTTCTTAGTAGACTTGCTGAGCTATCTATGTTCTTTTCAAGTTGAAATATTCTGTCTTCATTGTCTGATGTTCTATCTTCTAAGTGATCAACTCTGCTGGTAGTATTCTCAATTGAGTTTTTAAGTTGGTTTATTGATTCCTGCATCTCTAGTATTTCTATTTGTTTGTTTTTTATTACCTCTATCTCCCTGTGAAATTGATCTTTTATTTCTTGGATTTGTTTGTCAATATGATCTTTCATTGTCTGATTTTGCTGTCTCATGTCTTCCTTGAGACTCCAGATCATCTGAAGCATGTATGTCCTGAGCTCTCTATCTGACATTCCATCTGTTGCAGCTATTACCTCTTCTAAAGTTGAGTTGACCTGCATTGCCTGTGGTCCTTTCTTTCCTTGTCGTTTCATACTGCTGGTGTTTCTTTCTGCTTGGTGAAATTGTTGTGTCTTTGATATTTTCCCCCTCTATTTAATTATATTGCTCTTGTATAGTTGAAAAGTCACCCTTTCAGGGCAGGTAGTGGCTGTGATCCTCCTCCAATTAGTGTGATACTGGGGAGGAGAGATATTAGAAGGGGAGGGAAGAAGTCACTAAAGAGAATGAGTGTAGGCAGGTAGAATTCAAGGAAGGTGGAATAGGAAAATTGAAAGAAGTGAGAAGACAAAAGAAAAAAAAAGTGAAAAGAAAGAAAGAAGAAACGAAAAAAAAATAAAAATTTAAAACCAACAAAAAAAAAGAAAAAAAGAAAAAATTTTATAATGATAGTAAAAAAATGGAAATTAAAGTTTAAAAAATAATAGTAATACTAATAAAATAAAAAGAATTTAAAAAAGTTGAAACCATTAATAGGAACGTTAAAGAACAACAACTACATCAACAACAAAAAGTGAAAATAAAATAAAAAAAATACTAATAATAATCATTAAAAAAAGATAATAATAATAAATGCAGTCATATAGCTCGATTAACTTCTCATCCAGTTGGTGGAGCTATGCCCACTGGGCCAGGCTTTTCTTCTTGATAGGTGGGAACCAATCACTGTGCCTCAGCTCTTCTTCCCAGACTGTGTGGGTCTCTAATCCTGAGTGCCTAGGGCCTTCTCTTGTGGTTCCTCAAGCCAGGCCCCGCTCACCTGTGACACTCACCACAATACTGACTATACGCCAGGTCTGCTGCTCCTGGGAGCCCTGTTTTCATGGGTGCCTGGGCACACCCTTTCTGTTTGCCTCCCTCAGACCCTAAGTTTGTAGGGCTTGGGGCTGAGGGCCCCCAGCGAATTTGTTTGCCCTCAGGTAGCAGCAACTCCCCTGATAGCTGGTGCAAGGGACCTGTTGTCAGCACTGGTGATAGCAATAGCTGGGAGTCCTGCGCCGCTAGTCCTGCGTCACTCCTGATTCCCTGGGTCTGGCTGTGGTGCTCAGTTGGCTTTTACCTCTTTGAGTTCAGGCGGGCCGACTAGTTATTTCAGTGGGATCATTAGTGTTGAGTCCATGAAGCAGGCGAACCTGAGCTAGAATGCAGCCAATTCGGGCTCGGTGTGTTCTGAGAAGGCTAGACCGTTCGCCCGGGGTCCACTTCAGCTCAACCGTGCCTAGTGGTCCTGAGCGAACAGTATTTTGACAGTTTCCTTCTCCCTATGCCCGTGCAGCTGAAGGGGTTAGAGACTTGATCTCTCCGCGTCCGCCGCCATGTTGGATCATTTAGATTTTAAATTGTCACTCATCTTATCAGCTGTTCCATTTTACTCGGTTAAGAGTCTGTTCTAAGGTGCTCCGCGGAAAGCGGTGGCAGCAGCGGTGGTGGCTGCAGCGGCGGTGGCGGTGGCGGCAAAGCTGTGGCCTTCGGGACCCTCGTGGAGGGGGTGCGGGCTGGGGGAGGGGAGGCAGCGCCTCGGGGCCCGCGCGGGCTGGGTACTGGGCACGCGAGAGAGCGGGTGGGGTGGGGGAAAGAGATTGAGATCTAGATTTAGGGAGTGAGCGTGGGAGGAGAGATGGCGGGGGAGAAGCGAAGCGGAGAGGCGGAGAGGGGAGTGAGAAGGGGCCCAGGGAGCCTGGCAGCTCGGGGGCTGCAGCCTTACTGCTCGTGCTGAAGTCGTGGCGGATTCACTCCATCTAGGCCCTTTTCTTGACACGGTGCTGAATCCTTGTCGACAGATGTCCTTTGATGATCTTTACTTCTTCTTTTAAGAAGCAGCAACATACGCTGCGGCGGCGGTGGCGCGGAGCACAGAGCGGCTCACTCATTCCCAGCCGCCATCTTCGGTCAATCTCTCTAATGTTCTAGGTTTATTTTTTAATGCTTTCCTTGGCACACTTTGAAGCTCATTGGTTCTGCCAACATTTATTGAGCACTTACAAGTGCCAGGTAGTGTGTTAATGACTCAAAAGTGGGGAAAAAAGAGTTTAAGTATATTCATAATCATATGGAGTTTGCAATATAGTCAAAAGAAACAAAGATATAAACAAATGGGGGCAAAGGGGTATTAAATGTCTGTGGCAAAGACTTCAGAACACAGAGTACATTCAGTAGGAGAGGAGTCTATCATATATGATTTCCAGGGAAATGCCAAGGATAGGTTTTTCCTGCGATAATAAGGTACTGGAGCAAAGTTTGGATGGGTGAAATTTTGTATGAGCAGAGTTTGCCAATGAGCAGGTCAGTGGAGGTGCATGGTCCAGAGGACCAGGGCACAGCATTAGAGGCATGAAAACTTGAAGTAATTGCATGTGTCTGGAGCTCTGGGTGCTGGGAAGGAAGCCGTACAAGTCAACATGACCTCAAATCCAGATCATGAGGCCGATTATTTGGACTTCACTAAAGGACAGGAAGCTTCTGTAGAGTATAAGGAATAGCTGACACTACAAAGTTAACTCCGTGACCAGATTTACATTCTTCACACAAAACATTCTGATATTCGGGCCATCCACATATCTCTGACCAGTGAGAAGATAGGTTGTAACATTATTCTTATAACTTGAGGAGACAAAAAGGATGAGGTCCACCTACCACAGGCTATGTGGCAGTGCAGATAATGCAAAGATTAGATTAAAGATGTTGGGTTGATAAAACCTATTGAAGTTTGGTCACACTTGAATACATTTTAGCTTTGATACCCAGGCAGATGATAACACAGAGACAGAAGTGGGGACTGCGAAGTGATAAGGTTAGTTTGCAATGTGCCAAGTTCCCAGGGCATGTGGGTCATCAGCTTGGAATTTCATAGTCACTTAACCAACTGAGTACAAAAGACGAGGGAAAGCTTGAGGACTACCAATGAAAATGGGGATGCTTTTCGATTGTTTGCCAAATACTTGAGGGTCTTGTATGCGCCAAGCACTGTTCTAAGTATTAAGGAGGTGAGATGAGGGAAGTGAATGGGATCTTCTAGTAACTTAGTAACTATATAACAAGCATTCTCAAGTGAGAGAAGAAGTCCTGGGATCAGGAAACCTGACAGATGAACACTGTGTTTCATCTGAGACCTAAATTGTGTCTGGAGCTAGCCATGTGAAAGAGGGTTGGGAAAGAAATGGATAAGAAAAAGAGTATTCCAGACTGAGGGAATATCAATGTTCAAAAGAATTGAGAGAGCACCTATGGATATTTGGAGGATAGTTCTCATAGGTCATCATTTGGAAGGTGTTGGAAATCTGGTGGGGGAAGCAGAGAGAGTTAGAAACATTCTACTTGGTGCATCTCCCCTGCCTCCCCCAGGAGCCTCTTTAAAATCTTCTCTTCCTGTTATCAACTCATCATGCTCATGGGCTGCTCTTACTGAGATTCCATGTTGTGTGAACCTCAAGTGGAACCCTGAGCTCTGCAGAGTCGCAACCCCAACAAACTCATGCACTAGGAATGAAAAAAGCATTCTGGCAAATAAAAAGCAAATGCACTCTGCCCAGCACAACCACAAACCATGAACAGGAATCTGCCTAGGGGAATAGAAAATCCATTTAAACCCAAAAGTAATGATAACAACAGAAAACATGCCATTTGTATAGCATCCTTCAATTCCCAAGCACTATTCACACTATTTCAGGAGTAAAATGAGGCTTAAGATGATATGGGAAAGATCCTAACCAGAAGTGGAATTTGAGTTTTCAGGTTTCAAATACCATGCTTGTTTTTTTTTTTTTTTTTTTTGTTTTTTTTTTTTTTTTTTTTTTGTTGTTGTTGTTTTACTGGATTAGAGGAAACAGTTAAGAGGGAAGCCTCTTGGGCCAGATAGCATGTAAGTCTTAGGTAAAATATCTTTTCAAGTTTATCCCCTCATCAATAAACTCAATAGTTATAATACCAAGATTGTAAGGTGATTGTTATGTATTTAAAATGGTAATAGAAGAACCTGTCACATAGAAAGCATTTATTTATTTATTTATTTATTTATTTATTTATTGAGGTTTTTTTCATATTGAAAAATATATTTATAATTTTCTTTTTTTCTGGTTCTTCAAAACATTTCAAAGCTCATGACATATCATCTTTCATACATTTGATTCAAGTGAGTTATGAACTCCCATTTTTACCCCAAATACAAATTGCAGAATCACATCAGTTACACATTCACAATTTTTACATAATGCCATATTAGTGACTGTTGTATTCTGCTGCCTTTCCTATCCCCTACTATCCCCCCTCCCCTCCCCTCCCATCTTCCCTCTCTCCCTCATCTGCTGTTGTTCAATTCTCTCCCTTGTTACCCCCCCTTTCCCCTCACAACCTCTTATATGTAATTTTGTGTAACATTGAGGGTCTCCTACCATTTCCATATGCTTTCCTTTCTCTCTCCCTTTCTCTCCCCCCACTCGTCTCTGTTTAATGATAATCTTTTCCTCATGCTCTTCCTCCCTGTTCTGTTCTTAGTTGCTCTCTTTATATCAAAGAAGACATTTGGCATTTGTTTTTTAAGGATTGGCTAGCTTAGCTTAGCATAATCTGTTCTAATGCCATCCATTTCCCTGCAAATTCTGATTTTGTCATTTTTTAGTGCTGCGTAATACTCCATTGTGTATAGATGCCACATTTTTTTTTTATCCATTCATCTATTGAAGGGCATCTAGGTTGGTTCCACAGTCTAGCTATTGTGAATTGTGCCGCTATGATCATTGATCATAACAGGCAGGTGGACCAATGGTACAGAATAGAGGACACAGAAACCAATCCACAAAAATACAACTTTCTTATATTTGATAAAGGGGCTAAAAGCATGCAATGGAGGAAGGATAGCATCTTCAACAAATGGTGCTGGGAAAATTGGAAATCCATATGCAACAAAATGAAACTGAATCCCTTTCTCTCGCCATGCACAAAAGTTAACTCAAAATGGATCAAGGAGCTTGATATCAAATCAGAGACACTGCGTCTGATAGAAGAAAAAGTTGGCTAAGATCCACATACTGTGGGGTCGGGCTCCAAATTCCTTAATAGGATGCCTATAGCCCAAGAGTTAATAACAAGAATAAACAAATGGAACTTACTTAAACTAAAAAGTTTTTCTCAGCAAGAGAAACAATAAGAGAGGTAAATAGAGAGCCTACATCCTGGGAACAAATTTTTACCCCTCACACTTCAGATAGAGCCCTAATATCCAGAATATACAAAGAACTCAAAAAATTAAACAATAAGATAACAAATAACCTAATCAACAAATGGGCCAAGGACCTGAACAGACACTTCACAGAGGAGAACATACAATCAATCAACAAGTACATGAAAAAATGCTCACCATCGCTAGCAGTCAGAGAAATGCAAATCAAAACCACCCTAAGATACCATCTCACTCCAGTAAGATTGGCAGCCATTATGAAGTCAAACAACAACAAGTGCTGGTGAGGATGTGGGGAAAAGGGTACACTTGTACATTGTTGGTGGGACTGCAAATTGGTGCGGCCAATATGGAAAGCAGTATGGAGATTCCTGGGAAAGCTGGGAATGGAACCACCATTTGACCCAGTTATCGCCCTTCTCGGACTATTCCCTGAGGATCTTGAAAGCATTTATTTAAATAAAGCCTTTATTACCAGGGGTGTGATCAGACTCAATGATGCCCTCAAAAACACAGATTTCCCAGGCTCTACCCCTAGACATACCGATTAAATACACTTGGATGAGGTTTGGGAATCTGTATTTTTTAAAGAACACTCCCAAGGACTGAAGTACACATCTTAGTTGGAGAAATATTGCTTCTTAAAAAAGATATAAGAGACTGAGTTCAGAGTAACGTCTACCTGGAGATACAGGAATTAATTCCATCAGGGCTTATATCAGGTGGGCTCATCTCAGATCCTAATACTTTTTCCTTAAGGGTCAATGAATTTTAGGGATAGAAAGAAGGCGTCCACGAGGTGGGAGTGAGCTGACTGTGTTGTCCACCCTCTTCCTTTTCTTATCCATCCCTACCACTGCTCAGTTCTGAACGTTAAGTTTGGACAGCAGTTCTGTGTGCAGCTCACCCAGCTGAGAGTGCCAGAGATAAAAGCCTGCTATGCCAGGGCAGAGGCCTCTCTCAGCTTTGAGCTCTTGTCTCTACAGTGAGATTGCACAAAGGAAGAGTGAAGACCCTGCTGAACAGGATTTCACCAGGGCTGTCACACCATCTTTTAGCCCAAAAGAATGTGGGCTGGCTTGCTGCTAGTGACAAATTGAAATAGAGGATGATCCTAGGATAGCAGTCTGTATAGTAGCCACAGCCCTAAGCACTTTACAGAAAGAACCAGGTCTCTAGCAGGGAAAGGGAAGATGCTGGACTCATTCATTTATTTGATCAATATTTGTAGAACATAAACTATGCACCAATGATTATTCTAAGTGTTGGGAACAAAAATATAAACAATAAAAGGTTTCTCTCCTCATGAATGTTTTGTGGTAGAGAAAGGGATGAAAATGCCTTACACTAACATGGGTTTAATGGCAGTTAAGCTCCTCATTCAAAAGAAAAGCAATGGATTATATGTCTGTATAAGTAATGCTAGCTGTTATAACTAACACTCCCAAACCTCAGTGGTTTGATCATGTGATAGTCTGGTTGGACGTTCAATATATAGTCTTCTATGCAGTAATTCCAGGATCTATGGCTTAGTTAATTCCTAGACATGGAAAGGAGAGTGGGGAGAGAGAGAAAGAAAGGTGGGTGGAAGAGACAGAGACGAAGAGATTAAAAGACTGCTATGATTCGGGTATGGTTTGTCCCCACAAAGTTTATATAATGGAAGCTTGTTCCCCAATGTTGCAATATTGAAGTGGTGGAAGAAATGAAAAGTAAAAAAATAGAAACAGGTTAGGTCATTAGGGGCACAACTTCTAGAAGGGATTAATGCCCACCTTGCAAGAGCAGGATTTTATGAACCCAAGCTACCCAACATACTCTGTCCTCTCTGCACAAATGCATTTCCATTTCCACTTCTTCCGTATGCTGGACATAGCCAGTGGTCCCACACTAGGGGCTGAAAAGATGAGGCCATCCAATCTTGGACTTTCAGGCTCTAAAACATTGAGTTAAATAAACCTCATTTCTATATCCAGCATCAGGAGGATCCAGCATCAGGAGTTCTGTTATAGCAACACGAAACAGACTAATACAAGGACTCTATGCCTTGTTTTAGAGAGCAGTCATGAAAAATTAGTGTGCTCACTTTATTCAACATCCCACTAGCAAGAACTGAACAAAATTAAAAGGGAGGTTGAAAAATTAAGAGAATCCCATGCATATTGGCAAGCACAAACAGTTTCTGCTACAAAAAGTTAAAGGTAAAATTAAAAGAGATAAGGGAGGAACACCAAGATGCCGCACGTGAGTGAATATGAATGAGCAAGACTGACATGTGGAGGCCTGAAGAAAGAAAGAAAGAAAGAAAAAGAACTATTTCCAACTACCTTAATCCCACCAAACTATGATGTCCTTATTTTGATTGAGGAACAATCCATTGATAAGCAGTTCTCTGTAGCACAGAGAGATAATTTTCCTCCCTGGGATAAATAATGGTCATGTCCTAGTAACTCATGGAGACCTCAAAAACCAAAACCATCCTTCTAAAACTGAGCCGTTATAATCTAAGCTGTTTGTGGATAACTGTAGAAATATGACCATTCTTATTTTAAGCATCAAGTGTAATCCTCTAGGAATAAAGCATGTCTTTGGTGATAACCTGAAATTCCAGAGACAATAACCAGGAATATCCACATCTCT